>NC_137194.1:24223054-24270554 GCF_960531495.2 Zeus faber | reverse complement strand
ATATATATATATATATATATATATATTTACTCTTGTGAGGCCATTAGTGTCCATTATGCACATGGTCACAAGTAATAATCTGAGTGTGAATGATTTTTTTCTCCTCTTCAAATGTGATGACATTCCCTTGCTTTGTACTGTACAGAGTCCATATTGTTACACCACAAAAATCGAGTTGAGTTGTTGAGAACTTTGACACTCTAAACTCTCGGCTCTTCCCCAGTCGACCCTGACCATCAAAGCGGCCTTCGTTGAACTTGAAACGGCAGGCGTGCCCCTTTGAAGACCCTTTGACACTTTTTCTACAGCGTCGGAAATGGGATCAGAAAGGTGGAAAAGGTGGATGACGTTTGGACTCCATGCGGCGGCCATCTTTGGTCTGAAAACAGCCTGTCGCAATCCCTCCTCGGAGGTTTATTTTTGTCTTTGATTATCCTTAAGCTCTTATTCACTTATCCACCGCCGGCTACTTTTCATCCCTCCTCCGCTCTTATCTTATCTTTTCTCCCTCTCCCTCCGCTTCTCTCCCGCCCTCTAACCCCGTCTCTCTCGATTCTCCCTCCCTCCCTCCCTCTCTCTCTCTCCCTCTCCCTCTCTCTCTCTGGTTTGGTTTCTAATCCCGACATTTGATTAAGGATTAGTCGGAAAATCGGGAGGATTTCCCCTCTCTGACCCTGGGTGCCCGCGCTTTGGCCGAGCGGCGCCGTGCGAGACGCCGGGACGTTGGCGGCTAGTGTTTGAACGATATGTGGGATTTGCCGCGGACGCCGTGCAAAGGCGCGGCGACAACCCGTCCGTCCGTCCGTCCGTCCACTCATCCATCCGTGTCCGTCGGACCTGTCCACACCCCACTCGATCTCACTTTTAGGGTGCATGTTGTTTTTAAGGGTAAAATTAGAGTTTCCGAATAGATTGTGTGGGTCTGGTGCAGTAAAAGACAAGTGAAACGGAGGCGTGGTGTAGTTTTGAGGGTGGGGCGTGGGGGGGTTGAGGTCTCCACCCTCCCGGGGGCGGGGGGGGGGAGTTTTTGTTTCAATTTGACATTTCCGAAAGGACTGTTAAATGAACACTTTTGTTCCTGCCTTTCAAGGGAGAAAGACCCCCCTCAAACGTGATCTCATTTTAAAACAGTTGATCTTTGGTTTCGTTCATTTTATTTTATTTTATTTTTTATTAACAGTTCAATGATGGTTTCTCTAGAATTTTAAGCCAAAATTATATTCTAAAACATCATGATCCACACCTAAAAGTAAGGTTAACATCTTTCAAATACACTTTTGATTCACACGGGGTTGATGAACAAATATAAATATTGGGTTGAGGGGTCGGACACAGCCCCCATCCACCCCACCCACTCCACCCACTCCACCCACTCCACCCAGCTTGGGGCTGGTTCCTCTTCTGACTTCCTGGTGAACACACAGACTGATCTGAGCCCCGATGATGGGGTCCACACCAAAGAAATGAAGAATACTATGCGCGCCGGGACCGCAGTGTAGAAGCTGGGATCTGACGGAGAATCGGTGTTCGCTTGGACTTGATGTGAGTTTCTGTTTATGGGATGTGAAGATGTTCGCTGCGCTTCAGCGGGCGCAGCGACGTGCGAGCGCGGGAGTATGACGACGATAATTTTGATGATTGATGATTTTTTTTTTTTTCTTATTCATTTGTAATAATATTATCATCATTGTTATTATAGTTATTATTATAATACCAGTAATACTACTGCTACTAATAATAATCATAATTGTAATTATATTTTTAAAATAGGATAAGATAGCGCATGTCCTGGTTAAGAAAGCGGAACTTCATTGTACTTATAAATAGCGTATAGCCTAAATAGGTTGTATATATATATATATATATATATATATATATTTATATATACATCCATAAGTACACACATATATATGTACATATATACGCATATATACATATATACGTGTATATATACATAATATTTATGAATTATATATGAATATATATACATACACACATACATACATATATACATACATACATACATACATACATACATACATATATATATATATATGTATATTTATTTATTTATTTATTTGTTTGTTTGTTTGTTTGTTTGTTTGTTTGTTTTTTCACTCACCTTTATGCTTTTGGGTGGTTGATTCCTGCATTCCTGCATCCACACACATCCAGGTGTATATGATGGATGTTAAACGATGGGGGGGTATATATAAATGCTGATATATAAATGATATATAAATGCTGTCCATGCAGTAAAAAGCCATAGAGCTCTGCGTTGCACTGGAGAAGCCCTTTGGTCCAATCCAGAACTCCCTATCTTCACTATTGGTAGTTAACTTCCTCATGCAAAGCGACTGATGTGTGTGTCTGTGTGTGTGTGTGTGTGTGTGTGTGTGTGTGTGTGTGTGTGTGTGTGTGTGTGTGTGTGTGTGTGTGGTGCATGTGTGTTCGTCCAAGAGTCAGAAAGACATAAATTGGTTTTGTTTATGTGACAGCTCTGCGCCAACCCATATTTCATATGTTTACTTATTTTTGTTGCAGATGAGCCGCTACCAATGCACACAGTGTGTGTGTGTGTGTGTGTGTGTGTGTGTGTGTGTGTGTGTGTGTGTGTATGCGCGTGTGCGTGCGTGCGTGCATGTGCATGTCTCTTTCTCTCTGTATTTCTATCGTATTCTTATCGACTGCCCTTGGTCTGAGTTTAAGGTCTTCAACATAAGATGGTGAAACACATTGCATGTTGTGGTAATTGTTCCATGGTCGCATTTTTCGCACTCTAGAGTGTCTCGGCTCTCGTGTTAAGCTCTAGTTTTAACAAAACTGGCCAAGAGCGTACGTGTTATGTTTATTATGTTCTGGTATTGCCTTTGACAGGGTTTTAATAAATTACAGTTTGGATACATAAGATCATCACAAGTCCTTATAGAATAGTTCAAATGTTGCTCAATATATTACCAAGATGAACCAAAGCTCAGTAGCTTTAGCTTATTATTGAGAATAAACAAAATAATTAACTCCCAACTTGAGACAAATTGTTAGAAAAAGGGCTGAACCTGAAAAAAACAGTCAAATTGTTGTGATTATTCTCCATTGTTTATTTACAATTTATTATATGTATTATCACATGTATGTACAGTATGTTATGGATTTATTATGTCTCTAAGTATATTAAAGTTGCTTTGAGTGTCACCAGTTTCCATACCGGTGAAGTTAGAACAATACTTTAATAACAGCTTGGAAAAAAATGATGCATGCTTTATTTATTTATACTTTTTTTAATCATATTGTCTCTCAGTCAGTCTATTGTTGCCGAAAATAATTCCGCAAGACTTCTGACTTGTAACCACCATTTAAAAACCTCTCTCTCTCTCTCTCTCTGTCTCTCTCTCTCAAAAACAAGTTTTGGGTAAATGTTTGATAAAGCGCTTTGAGCTTTGTTCTAGTGCCATAGAATTAAATTAACTCAATCTTTATTGATACCACAAGCAGAGTTGCAGTGGCAGAACTGCACATACTTTCACTTTAAATTGAATTTTAGTGCAATATACCGTATGTAACAGAAAGGGCCCATGGCCTTAAACATGTGAACAGAGTTAAAGGGGAACAGAGAGAAGGAAACAAGCAAAATATACATTTCACTGTAGTTCTCGCTTGAAACATTTTCCATTCCCGTGCAACAACAGAACTCTGTACTCGCTGTTCAAGCCGATGTGCGAGTATCGGGTCAGTGTGTCGGATTTACCACATGCTATTACAAAGATAGATTGTGCCTTCTTGTGGCTCAGTCTCCATCAGCTGGATGGAGGATGAGAGAGGGAGGAGGGTTTTCACCTAGTGCGAAAAAAAAATCGCCTGACCGATGTTGCAAATCAGTCCTTTCTTTATTGCACATTATTTTTGCGTACTATTTTTCAGCTAATTTCCTCGTCACTCCATGTCTCACCTGTAGACTCGTATTTGGATGTTCTACAGGTGCGTCAGTGGCTTATTTGTTTATTTATGATTAACAAAGTTCTACGAAAGTCCTGGGAAGTTTTCTGTCTCTGTAGAAATAACTGTGGCACTGATACCCATTGCTTCCTTCCTTCATTGAATGATATGCAATGTTCTCCCTCTCCCTCTCCTTCTCTCGCTCTCTCTCTCCCCCCCTCTCTCTCCCTCTCTCTCCCTCTCCCTCTCTCCCTCCCTCTCTCTCTCCCTCTCTCTCTCTCTTTCTCGCTGTCATCTGTTTCTGTTAACCAGGGGGGGCATATAAACCTCACACAGTATGTCTCTCTGTTCCCTCTTCTCCACCAATGTCCATGCATTGCTCCAGAGACTGCAGAAAAGTGTGTGTGTGTGTGTGTGTGTGTGTGTGTGTGTGTGTTTGGTGTGTGTGTGTGTGTGTGTTTGGTGTGAGTGAGTGTGTGTGTGTGTGTGTGTGTGTGTGTGTGTGTGTGTGTGTGTGTGTGTGTGTGTGTGTGTGTGTGTGTGTGCGCGCGTGCATACGTATATACACACACACACATACACTGTCTTATGCTTGCAATCATGGATGCACTAGTGTTTGGTTATTTTATGTGTTATTATGATTGGACTGTTCTCTATTAGTACATTAGTTAGTCTATTAGTACATCTCTAACTATTCCCTCGCTTTGCATTGAAATAATTGAGCTGTTTATTATAGTATTATAGAGTATTAATATTTTTATACTCATTGTACTTTTTACTGTTGGACTGCTTTGTGTATATATATCATGAATTGTATGTGCATTCTCCGGCTGTCACTCTGTTCTTTATGCTTCCCCGTTGAACTGGTGCAACACCAGAATTTCCCCTCCGGATCAATAAAGTACTATCTTATCTTGTCTTATCTTATCTTGTCTTATCTTATCTTATCTCATATTATCTTATATTATCTTATCTTGTATTGTTTTATCTTAAGGGGATATTAAACATCTTAATCAACATATATTTTGATGTTTTGATGATAAAATCATTGATAAGGTTCTTGAGTTAGCCTGGGGAGCATACTGTACATTGTAGATGTACTGTATATGCTATGTTGATACTTCCTTCACCCAAATACAATGACTGTGTATCTTCATTTCTAGACCATTATTTATGTGACACTTTCCTGCAAACTGCCTAAGCTTGCAAGTAAAATACCTTTTTTTCTTATATATCTGGTTTTTTGTTGCCTGATGAAGGTCCTTTGACCGAAACATCACTGTGACAGGTGTGCGCGGGAGTCTCTTCCTTATTTGAACATTTCGAGGACTTCCTACTTCTTCTCCTAAGCACCTGTCCCTCTGCGTAGGTGTGTGAAGAAGGTTCTTTGTTTTGTTTTGTTTTGTTTTGTTTTTTTCCCCTTTGGACCTTTGTGACTTCCCCTTCTCCCACCTGCAGCGAGTGCAGGGTTCATACAGTTTGTTTCCTCTGCCCGCCGTCCTCCCGCAGACCCCGACCATGGGCTGCGTGTGCTCCAAGAAGAAGCAGGAGCGTCTAGGGAAGGGGAAGGAGGAGGCTCAAAACCGCGCCCAGACCCCCCACTATGTCAAAGACCCCACCATGGGCAACGCACCGTCCAAGGCTGTAAGTGACGTGAGGGAAGAAGGGAAATAAAATAAACAAAAATCACTAAATATATATCAAAAATATTTTATTTAAAAAGGCAAAGCAGAATATATATATAAGGCAAGAAAAGTTAAATAAATGTGCAAAAATATATATAAATATAAAATATTTATTTATCAAATATATGACAAAAATATATTACACCCTTAGTCAGCTGGGGTCCGGCGTGAACAGGAAAGCCGGCAAAGCAGATGGATTTATTTCTCATTTTCCCTTGAAATGCTTTCTGGAAAATCTGAATATTTGCGTTCTTTGTTTAGTTGAACTACAGTTCCAGTTTGAAAGCACATTCAACATTTCAATACAGAGCCATTCTTACACATGGGATTTAGACTTTGAATTGGAGCGAGCCTCCCTTTCAGGAGCGGTTTGCACACCACTTTTTCTTTTTTTATTTATCACAACCAGCATAATGCTCCGCTGTGGCCAGCTGTGACTTTGCATAATGGGCAGACTGTGTCCGAGCCCTGTGGGTAAACTGTGTTGGAGACACTTCCCCTGGTCACTGCTTCCT
Source organism: Zeus faber (assembly GCF_960531495.2). Taxonomy (NCBI): domain Eukaryota; kingdom Metazoa; phylum Chordata; class Actinopteri; order Zeiformes; family Zeidae; genus Zeus; species Zeus faber. The sequence continues at coordinate 24,264,421 of NC_137194.1, read as the reverse complement.
GTGTGACTGAGTCCTCCACCAGGAAAGAGGAAGTGACACGGCCAAGCGACCGCACAATTCTAATGCTCAAAGTCAGGAAATAAGTCACTAGCTGCAAGGAGACACTATATATATATATATATATGTGTGTGTGTGTGTGTGTGTGTGTGTGTGTGTGTGTGTGTGTGTGTGTGTGTGTGTATATATATATATGTATATATATGAATAAATATATCATTCGCATATATGCAAATAATTAAATCATTTATTTATTCATATCATTATCCATATTTGTACATTTGCAACAATATGTGTTCTCCTCCCCAGTGCGTCCTAGAATTATTTTCTGCCATAGAGACAAAGTAAAACATTAGCCATGTTGTACGCTATGAAATAACTATTTCTGGCATGGGTATTTTTTAAAATCACATGCAAAAAAATGTGCTCCCCTTTGTCTCTAAATCAGTAAATAATTAACAAATGGAACAAATGACACTTTACTAACCTCAAATTAATTTAATTAACATTTCTCTCTCTTTATTTTTTGTTTATCTACAGAACAGGACACAACAACACAGCAATTCCCCTCATATATCGGATGGTAAGTCAGAATAATAAGAAATGGGTTGTATTATATACTGTATATAGAGTATGCTGTCATTAAATCAGGAAACTCTCCAGCAGCTATGCTCGCTGCAGTGTTTAATTGGAAATCAGAAAATCAGCCACAGAAGTTTCCACTCTTAACCCATAGACTTCTGCTTCTACCTCCCAGCTTGTGACAGCAGCCTCCCCCCTCCCTCTGTAAGACAGTGAGCTCTGTGTCACTGCTGTTTAGGCATAATAATAATAATAGTAGTAATAATAATAATAATAATAATAAGAAGAAGAAGAAGAAGAAGAAGAAGAAGAAGAAGAAGAAGAAATAATAGCAATAATAATAAATAATAATAATAATAATAATAATAATAATAATAATAATAATAATAATAATAATAACAATAATCATAATAATCATAACAATAATAATCATCATCATCATCATCATATCATTAGTTGCCTTTGACTCATGTTTTCCAATTCCGTACCGCAGCGGAGAACATCTCGATCGCGTTGTATGACTACGAGGCAATGCACGATGGTGACCTGGGCTTCAAGAAGGGAGACAAGCTCAAAATATTACAGGAGTAAGTGAGACGTGGGTCGGCTGAGATTTTTTTTTATCTTTCACTATATTTGATTCCGAAATAAGTCCTGGGACTGAGTTAATGCTCATTTGATCGATGACGAGACATGCCGGAGGTATTTTAGATCTCGCATTCATCTGCTCCATCTCATTCGCGCTGTTCTCTCCGCCTGTCTGTCTGTCTCTCTGTCTGTCTGTTTTTGCAGGTCAGGGGAGTGGTGGAAAGCCATGTCCATCAGTACCGGTCAGGAAGGCTACATCCCCAGTAACTATGTAGCCAAAGACACTCTGGAAACAGAAGAGTAAGAGACAACACACACATGCACATCAGTTATGTGGATGCTTTGTTGTGATTATATAATTCTCATGAACCATGGAAGTATCCCCCTTGTCTATTACACTATTACAACAACTGCTCTTCATAATATTCAATAATAATAATAATAACAATAATAATGATTGTGCAAGACAGTTTTTTTTTGCATAGGAAGAAAGTTGGCACAAAAAGTGGAATATCTTGTAAACCGCTGGCTGAAACCCTCAGGATCGAGCTGGTTGTTTTGATGTATATTGTGTGTGTGTGTGTGTGTGTGTGTGTGTGTGTGTGTGTGTGTGTGTGTGTGTGTGTGTGTGTGTGTGTGTGTGTGTGTGTTTGTGTGAGTGGCTCGAAAACTGTGGGAGGAGTAGCGCGGTGAAAAAGTTACAGCAATGATAAGCCCCTTTCCCGCATGGAATCTATAACATTGCTGGATAAAAAAAAATATGCGGCAAAAACAGCGAGTTGTTATTCCCACATTGGCCTCCTTTACAGAAAAGTTCCATCCAGTGTAGATGTGATCGGACAATCGGTCGGCAACGGACTAGCAATCTGAATCGGTTTTCATTTTTTTCCTGGCTCTCAGAGACCAGCGCTTGGGTTTCCACCTCCCCGTCTCCCCGCCCCTCATAACATAACCATAACCCAATGTTATTAAATCAGTGTGATCATTTTCACCCTGCCTCCAGAAAAAAAACATTTTCCACTTGTTCTACCTCTCCCTGTCCGCTTGTGTCCTCAGGCTCTGTGCTGCGGTACAGCCACTTGGAAAGTGAAGGGATTGTCCCCCCACCGCACCGCATCCCTAACTGTAAAAGAACTGTAAAATTGACCAATATAAAACCTGTCTCCGTAGACACTGGACGTATTTCAGTTCCTCGTCTTTGCAGCCGAGCTCCACGGTTCAGATGAGACTCCCCGTTTTCCGAGTGTTTTTATTTTCCTCCCAAAAACAAAAAAAAAATTCAATATAAATAAATATTCGTAAAAACCCACTTTGGCTCCAAAGTGGGTTTGTCCCGGCAATGTTACTGCTTCTATTCACACACACACACACACACACACACACACACACACACACACACACACACACACACACACACACACACACACACACACACACACACACACACACACACACACACTTCCATTCACAGCCAGAATGGCATTTTCCCTCTTTGCTTTCCATATTGTTTATCCATGGAAGCAACATGTCGTTTTCCTGTCATTTAGATGGTTCTTCAAGGGTGTGAGCAGGAAGGACGCCGAGAGGCAACTGCTGGCTTCTGGGAATAAAATGGGATCCTACATGATCCGAGACAGCGAGACCACCAAAGGTTCGAAATGCGGCAATAGCCGAGTGATAACTGAACGAGCGGATGTGTTGGCCCTTTAGACACTCTATAGGTGTCTACAGAGAGTATTAACGACATCATAACTTCAATTGGGGGAGCTCTACGCTTGAAGGTAGAGGCGGAAGTGAACTTCTTTCCTTTAGTCCATGAAGAGACGTCTTTAATCGCATGGTCAGTCCTCTCCTTTAGTCCGCTATAGTCATGGTTTTCCTTTCCCCGCAGTAATCAAAGTCGTGGGCGGGCAGCGAGGAAAAAACAAAACTCATTTTGGTTCCTAAAAACCCTGTGCTTCAACTTTTGTTCTAACTCTCTCCGTCACCGCAGGCAGCTACTCCTTGTCCGTCAGGGACAGCCCGGACGGCCAGTCCAGCGACACGGTCAAGCACTACAAGATCCGAACACTGGACAACGGGGGGTTCTACATCTCGCCTCGCATCACCTTCGCCACCCTGCAGGAACTGGTTCAGCATTACAAGGGTGAGCTCTGGCAGCAAGGTTCTGGCCTGTTTGTGCATTCGAGATTCATTCAAGAGATTCAAGAGGTTTATTCGTCACATACATATACATACTTTCATACATACTGTATATGCTGTGAAATGTCTTTGCAACGCACCCGGAGATTATGCACAAAAGTTACTAAACCGAACATAATGGCTAACCTAATTCCTACCTAGCTAACTAACTGAAACTTACTGTTTCCTAGAACGTAATGCAGTTAGTGAATAGAATGATATAAATAAAATAAAATAAAAATAAAACAAGACTCAAAAAGATAATACAAAGTGGGGGTGCAAAATAGAAGGGAATAGAGTTATGTATTTGGGATAGGCTATTTGTTTATACAGATATGTGCAGAAAAGTGCATGTGAATAAAGTATGTGTGGAGACATACAATACAGTATACAACAGTACGACACAGAAATACAACCTAACACCAGAAGTAACACGGAACAGAACAGAAATACAGCGTAGTATGCAGTAACCCAGAACAGTGATACAGTACATACAGTACGATGATTGCAGCTTTTTCCGTCTAGTGGCTGTTTGGGGAAATACTGTGAAGATGTGTGCATGCATTTAGCCCTACTAAGATGCAAGTGAAGGATTCTAAGAATGTTCCTTGATTTTCTTTTTATTTGAGTACTTACAACATTTATTTGAAGCTTATTCGCGGTTTCTTAAAGGTCAGTGGAGAGGAGTTTGCGGTCATGCCCTCTGGGCAAATGTGCAGTTAATGTCAAAAAAGACTAAATGCATTTTTATTTGTACTTCTTGGGACACAACTTCCCCTTCGCACCCTACTTGGTAATAACTCCCAACAGTCTTTCAGTTATTAATTCTGTTGTGTTGAGGGTGAAAGTGAAGGTGTCGTGTAAAGTAGCGTATTGGCAGTCTGTAACATGGCGCCCTCTGCTGGCCACGTGGGGTTTCTCATTTACTGGTCGATTTTCAGAGTTTTTAGGAAAAGATTTCCGCTGATGATATTTTTCTGCTTTGCCTGCTTTTGCTATTATTCCTTATTGTTTTATTTTATCCTCCATCAGTGTACACCATTCAGTTTTTTTTATTCATTTATTTATTCCAGAGCAGGGAGATGGCCTCTGCCAGGCGCTGACCAACCCCTGCATCAACCCCAAGCCCCAAAAGCCGTGGGAGAAGGATGCTTGGGAGATCCCGAGAAGTTCTCTCAAACTGGACAAGAGGCTGGGCGCCGGGCAGTTTGGAGAAGTCTGGATGGGTGAGCCGCCCGCCCGTCGATCACATTGACATCTGGTATGCGTTTGCTGGTGAATGAGTCATAGTGACGACATTTGAAATATCCATTCATTGTTACGTTCGCCAGCTACCTACAATAAACACACCAAGGTGGCGGTGAAGACCATGAAGCCCGGCAGCATGTCGGTGGAGGCCTTTCTGGCCGAGGCCAACCTGATGAAGACCTTACAGCACGACAAACTGGTCCGACTCAATGCGGTCGTCACAGAGGAGCCCATCTATATCATCACAGAGTTCATGGAAAAGGGTGTGTGCATCTGTGTGTGTGTGTGTGCGTGTGTGTGTGTGTGTGTGTGTGTGTGTGTGTGTGTGTGCGCGCGCGCCCGTGCATGTGTGTGCGCGCGTGCGTGTGCGGAACGGATACAGTCAGCATTTCTATTTTACGGTCCGAATGTGTAATCCATCATGTGTTCCTGCTGCTGTGCTAACAGGCAGTTTATTAGATTTCCTGAAGAGTGACGAGGGAAACCGCGTAAAGCTCCCCAAGTTGATCGACTTCTCTGCCCAGGTGAGGTTTTGAAAGACTCCTTTACTTTCACCAAACATTCCCCCATCACATGCAATGTTGGCCTGGCATGTTTAGCATTCAAATCAGACAGCGATAAAATAGCCTTTATTTTATTTTATTTTATTGTATTTTATTTTATTTTATTTTAATTATTATTACATTTTTTCTTTAAATTTTTTTTATTTTTATTATTATAATTATTTATTTGTATTTTTTATTACTTTTTTTTTTAGAGGGGAGTGGGTTTATGTTTATCTACTGCAGAAGTCTGGTTTATTTTGTGAGCATTCTGATATATTTGCCGTATCAAAAGACATGGTGTTATGACACCATGGCACAGTTGTTTTTAACAAAACATTTTATTGGCAGCTGATAATATGACTAATATGACTGTGAGTCTAGTATAAACATAAATACACACCGGTTTGTGTATTGATTTGATATGTGTCGTTGCGAGAGAGAGAGAGAGAAAGAGCTGAAACCTCATTAAAGCTATCCCTATCAAAAAACTATCACCATTACTTCCCAAATGACTTGGATACGTGCATAATTACTTTGATATGTTTGGGAATACAAAACTGGGTCTTTGCTGATCGCCAAGAAATAAATCCATGACAGAGACAACCCGAAAGTTGCAGCAGAAAGTGGACAGCCATTATTGTGATTGACTCCAAATCACATTTACCTGGCTAAACTAAACTATATTTGAAATGTTTTACCCCGTCTCCAGATCGCAGAGGGCATGGCCTACATCGAGCGGAGGAACTACATCCACAGAGACCTGCGAGCTGCCAACATCCTGGTCAACAAAGCCTTGGTGTGCAAGATTGCCGACTTTGGCCTCGCCCGCATCATTGAGGACAACGAGTACACGGCCAGGGAAGGTGAGGCGCTCTGCTCAACATCCAGGTCTCTGTCGGGGGGGGGTCTCTGCCTGACCTCAATGTGGGAGTCTCTGCCTGCATGTACGGGTTGAGGGAGGGGGGCGGAGTCTTTCTGGCCGTGGGTTGCCGACATGGCGCAAGTTTTTTTTTTATGAAGCTGAGCAGAAACACTCCCTGGCCAAAAGGATGAATAATAAATGAGTTTGGGCACAGGAGGAACGACGCTCAAGACGAGCCCGTGTGCTGATCCCTCTCTGCGGGACAGACAAACATTAAGAGAGCTCCCTGCCCCGAATGCAGGGCAGCTGGGCGGCCCCGGGAAGGGAGCCATGCTGCCGTCGGCGGCCGCGGCTTAATCACGCCCCCCGGTCCGCCGCACTCAGCAGTAGCTCCACCAAAACACCAGCCTTTATAGGGTGAAGGGAATGAGCGGGAACCTTCAGGAACCATAGTCAAACGCTCCACCAGGCGTGGATCTCCATGCAACTGAAGAGAATTCGTAACGTCAGCAGCTCTTATGCGTGGTCAGAACGCACCACTGTGAGCGGAGTCGCCGGCACTCCCATTAGTCAATGATACTAATGGCCTCTTGCTGGCCAGGGAAACAATATCGACGGGAGATCACCCAGTTGTGCAGCCGACCGCGGCCTAATGACCAAATGTCTTTGTGTGTCGCTTAGCAGGTCGAATTTACCGTGTATAGCACCAATGAAATAAGATTGTTCTGGTTTGGTTTGTATATATTTTGGACTATTGGCGTCACCAAGATTGTTTAAGGGTGCGATATGGATTTGAGGGCGCGAAGAGGTGTCAACTCGACCAACCGTGCGTCCATAACATCAGAAGCAGCGAATGTGACTCTATTCCAATTACCCATGTTATATGTTGGACAACTGTACGTACAGTACCTAATTGATTTGTACTATCACTTTATCGACCTCATGCACCTCCTTGATGTTCCAAACAGGAGCCAAGTTCCCCATCAAGTGGACGGCCCCCGAGGCCATCAACTATGGCTCTTTCACCATCAAGTCCGACGTTTGGTCCTTTGGCGTCCTGCTGATGGAAATCATCAGCTACGGACGCACACCGTACCCAGGTCAGTGAGCCTTGGAGCAGCGGAGCCTCTCTCCAGGAATAATGAGACGCCTTTTATTTTTCGAAGACTTCCGACTCAACAGACTCTTATCCTGTCGTATTGTGTTCCTGTCTTTAGGGATGAGCAACCCGGAGGTGATCCGCTTCCTGGAGAAGGGCCAGCTCATGCAGCGCCTGGACTGCTGCCCCAAGGAACTCTACGACATCATGCTGGAGTGCTGGAAGAAGAAGCCAGAGGAGCGGCCCACCTTTGAATACCTACAGAGTGTTCTGGAAGACTTCTACACGGCCACAGAGAGCCAGTACCAGCAGCAGCCATGACAGGGTTTTTTCTTTTTTTTAACTGCGACACGTCGAGGCAGAGGCATTTTTACTTCCTGTGCTGAACTAAACACACGTAACACACATTTGAACAGTAGGCTCCATTGTTAAAATTTAGCACATGCAATCCAGTGGTCACAAACAGCTGATCTCGCTCTCTCTCCCTCTCTCTCTCTCTCTCTCTCTCTCTCTCTCTCTCTCTCTCTCCTCACTCTCCCTATCTTTCTTTTTCCTGTTTTGCACCCACTCACTCCCATCCACTCAAACGCACACCCGTAGTTTTGTCGTGGTTGGGGAAATTCCAATAACTACCTTGTATGTTGCATGCTGTTGTCCATGCACTGTGCTCTGCTGTTTCAAACAGATGCAAAGAGACGTGCACACGCTAACAAATTCATACGGATCAGCCAAAAGCAGTGAAATGGAAATAAGCGGATTTCCTAATTATGTTCCTGTACACATTGCGCATCCATCGAAGTCAAGGTGAAAACACAGGTCAGATGACATGTAGGGTAATTTATTCCTCCTCCGGCCAAAATAGGTTTATTGTCAACAATTCAGTAAATCTGCCTTTGACCATGTTTATTTCTGTATAAATTACAGTGTATTATTTTTGAAAAGAGAACAGATATATTTTACTTGCATAAAATATTTAGCTGAGTACACACCCCATTTTGTCCTGTATTTAAACCCTGTAGGTATTTCCATATGCCATGTTTGAGCCTCGCACATTTTGCATCCCTTACATCCTTTGCATTATTTTCTTTTCATGCAGGGATGGAAGATTTATTTATTTTGTGCATATAATATCCCACTCATCCTTCTCTCTTGAATGTATGCTCTTTTCAAAAGATAAAAGCTTTTAATAATAAAAATTAGGATTTTTTTTTTGTCAAAATATTTTTGTTACTACTGTTTTTATTCTGTATTAGCTTATGTCTATATAAACAGTGTGTGTGTGTGTGTGTTCGTATATATATATATATATATATATATATATACACACAGCATATATGTATATATATATGGGACAAATTTGTTGGTACCCTTACAGCTCATTGCAACAATGCTTCATTCATCCTGAAAAGTGATGAAATGAAAAGCATTTTTTTAATGTATACCTGCATGCCTTTGGTATGTCATAGAGTAAAGCAAAGAAACTGTGAAAAAAGATAAATTATTGCTAAAGAGATAAATTATATTATAAAATGGTCTGGACAGATTTGTTTGTACCCCTAAGAAAAGATTATAAATAGCTGGATTATTGTGACATTTGAAACTAACTGTTTTCTTTAATTGGTATGACACATGTCTTTAATCTTATAATCAGTCATTCAGCCTATTCAAATGGAGAAAAGTAGTCACTCTGCTGTTTGGTATCATCGTGTGCACACTGGACATGGACCAGAGAAAGCAAAGGAGAGAGTTGTCTGAGGAGATCAAAAAGAAAATTATAGACAAGCATGTTGAAAGTAAAGGCTATGAGACCATCTCCAAGCAGCTTGATGTTCCTGTGACTACAGCTGCAAATGTTATTAAGAAGTTTAAGGTCCATGGGACTGTAGCCAACCTCCATGGACGTGGCCACAAGAGGAAAATCGACCCCATATTGAACAGAAGGATAGTGCGAATTGTAGAAAAAGAGCCATGGACACCTCCAAAGAGGTACAAGCTGAACTCCAAGGTCAAGGTGTATTACTTTCTGATTGCACCATCCGTCACTTTTTGAGTAACAGTAGGCTCCATGAAAGAAGACCCAGGAGGACTCCACTTTTGAAAGAAAAACATATAACAGCCGGACTGGAATTTGCTAAAATGCATATTGACAAGCCACAATGCTTCTGGGAGAATGTCCTTTGGACGGAGGAGTCAAAACTGGAGTGTTTTGGCAAGTCACATCAGCTCTATGTTCACAGAAGAAAGAATGAAGCTTTCAAAAAAAAGAACACCACAACTAATGTGAAACATGGAGGAGGCTTGGTTATGTTTTGGGGCTGCTTTGCTGCGTCTGGCAGCAAATCTCAAGGCTATCAAGGCATTCAAGAGGGAAACATACTGCCCAGTGTCAGAAACCTCTGTCTCAGTCACAGGTCATGGGTCCTCCAACAGGATAATGACCCAAAACACACGGCTAAGCACCCAAGGATGGATAAGAACAAAACATTGCACTATTCTGGAGTGGACTTCTATGAGCCCTAATCTGAATCGTATTGAACATCTATGGATAGAGCTGAAACATGCAGTCTGGAGAAGGCCCCCGTCAAACCTGAGACAGCTGGAGCAGTTTGCTCAGGAAGAGTGGCCCAAACTACCAGTTGACAGGTGCAGAAGTTTCATTGAGAGCGACAGAAATCGCTAGATTGCAGTGATTGCCTCTAAAGGTTGTGCAACAAAATATTTGGTTAAGGGTACCAACAAATTTGTCCAGGCCATTTTAGAATCAAATCGATCTCTTTAGCAATAATTTATCTCTTTTCACACTTTCTTTGATTTACTCTCTATGACATACCACCAAAGGCATGCAGGTATCCATGAGGAAATTGCTTTTAATTTCATCACTTTTCAGGAGGAATGAAGCATTGTTGCAAAGAGGTGTAAGGGTACTAACAAATTTGTCCATGTCTGTGTGTGTGTGTATATATATATATATATATATATATATATATATATATATATATATATATATATATATATATCCTCCTATATATACCTACTCCTTCCCTCCACTAGTCTGGGGGTCCACCTTGGGCAAGTACCCCCTTACCCCCCCTATATTTCTTATGATAATAAACAGTTTTAGAAACTCATCTGAATGAATGTCCACTTAATTTATAAAAAATCTATTTTTAAAATATTAATACAATTATTTGTAATGAATAATTTAAAATAATAATGAATGAATCAAATAACTATTTACTATGTATTTTTATTTTTTTTATTTCCCATTTTTTGTCTGCCGCAGAACTTTTTTTTACAATGAAATAAAACCGTTGATAATAATAATAATAATAATGATAATAATAATAATAATAATAATAATAATAATAATAATAATAATAATAATAATAATAATATTACAATTGTTTTTATTATAATTATTACCATTAAATGTGGAATAGAAATATTTCATGAACTAATCACTAAATTAATAAATAACCCTGTGGCAAAAAAAAAAAAAAAAAAATCCCCACAGCGTTTCCGCTTACGTCACTAATGACACGTGTATCCAAGATGGCGGCTATGGTAAGTGAAAAGCGGAATCTTCCACCTCAAACCGTTTTCACTCTCACTTTTTAAGAATAAAACACTGTCTACTGCGCCGACCGTGCGGGGGGAGAAACACACTCTACGCGGAATACAAGCACTAAAAAGCAGTGAGCCGCGGCCGGACTGGCTGTCTTCGTCAGAATGTTTTGCTGTGTAGATGGTGGCGGTGTCGCTAGCCAGCCAGCTAACTCAGCTAACTTGCTAACTCTCTTGGTCGGCTGTGCTCGCCGTGAAGAACCGGTTTCCTTCGTGCCTCCGTCACCAGCGACGGATGGTTCGAGCGTATGAACGGTGTCGTTCTCGGTCGATGGGTTGTCACATGCGGCAGACCCGAGATAAGTTGGGTTTCCGAACTTTGTGAATTCCTCGGCGGCGTCGCATGAGCTAGCTCAGTGTAAAGTCAGTGATTGAAGTCGAAATCAGATCCTAAGATACTACACGGTGGTTGTTTTCTGGGGTGGTCTAAAAGTTTGAAGGACCTCACTACACACACTTTTTGGTGCCATTTATTTATTTACTTTGTCACCTACGATTGTACAGTAGCGCCCTGCTGGCTGTTTCATATTCTTTTAAACTGGATTAAGATACATAATTGCTTTATTCATCCACTTTATACATACTTTATAGCAGCAGCTGACATCAAAACAATCGGCCGTATTAATGTATAAATATTCTGAATAGAAAAAAAAAGGTACTAAGTAATAAACCTACGAATTAAGTTAAAATGTAGTTAATTAATTGGACATGGACAATAAACCTCTGTATCAACAATTCACATGGTCTAAAATAGGAAATTGTGCAAGTTTGCGTACATATATTTAAAATGAAATCAGTATATACACTACTTACAAAAATTTAGTGATATTTGGCTTTTGGGTGAAATTTATGGAAAATGTAAAAAGTTCACACTACAGCGATATTATATCATGAAAGTAGGGCATTTAAGTAGAATAATGCAATGGTGATTTCCTCATCTCAAACAATTTATTGAAACAAAAGCCAACAACAGTGGTGGGAATACCACAACAAAAAATGTCAGTGTCTCAATAACTTGTCATGTGCCCTTGAGCATCAATTACAGCTTGACAACGACGTCTCATGCTGTTCACAAGTCGACTTATTGTCTGCTGAGGCGTGGACCCCCACTCTTCTTGAAGGGCGGCCCTCAGGACATTGAGGTTCTGGGGTACAGAGTTATGAGCCTCTGCACAGCCACTCAGCTGATCCCATAGGTTTTCTAAGGGATTCAGGTCTGGAGAAAGTGCAGGCCACTCCATTTAAGGTACCCTTGTCTCGTGCAGCCGTTCCCTAATGATGCGACCTCCATGAGCTGGAGCATTGTCGTCCATGAAGATGAACTTAGGCCTGTGTTGTTCATGCAGAGGCACAATGACTGGATTAATGATGTTATTCAGGTAGTATGGGCTTGTCACTGTACCATTCACAAAGTGTAGGGCAGTTCTATATTGACTAGACACACCTGCCCACACTATAACACCACCACCACCAAAGGCTCGTCTGGTGACAACAGTGTCTGATGCATAGCGCTCTCCTTGACGTCTCAGACATCGTTGGCGGCCACGTGAATCGACTTTCATCAGAGAACAGCACTGAGGCCCACTGGTGCCTCGTCCAGCGTAAATGCTCCCTGGCCCATGCAAGACGATGATGCCTGTGCCTGGTGGTGTGGTCAGGTACCCTTGCAGGTCGTCTAGCACGCAGACCACGCTGATGTAAACGGTTTCAAATGGTCTGATGTGACCCTTGGGTGCCTCTCACCTCCCTTAAATGTGCCTGGAGTTGAGTGGCATTCATCATCCGGTTCCACGGGGCACTGTTCACAATGAAGCGCTCATCAGTGTGGGATGTGGCCAAAGGACGTCCACTTCTATGCCTTTCTGTGACTCTTCCAGTCTCTCTGTATCTCTGTTGCAACCTGCTGATGACACTCTGTGACACTCTAAGCTCAGTGGCCACTTCCCTCTGAGAACATCCTGTTTGAAGCCTCGCAGTGGTGAGGTACTGTTGATCAATTGTTAGATGTCATCTTGGTCTCATGACGTCAAAATGTGAACAGCATGATGAAGAGGACTGTTTAAATACCAATTCTAATTGAACCAGGAAATGTATTGGTCGACTCATGGATCAAACACCTGTTGTGAATTTTGCCGTTCAGCTCCTTGTTAGAGAACAGCAAGTTGTGCAAAAAGTACTGAATCATTGAGTTGGACATGTGCATTCAAAAGTTTAGAGAAGGTCAAATTAAGATCAAGGTAATAGTGCATTTTGGGTTCATCCTGAAATTTCACCTGAAAGCCGAATATCCCTAACTTTTTGTGAGTAGCGTATACTGTGTGCCATTGTGTTGTAACATTATAATATGTACAGTACTGTCGTGTGTGTCTCTGTGTGTGTCTGTGTGTGTCTGTGTGTGTGTGTGTGAGATATTGCAGTCTGTAGCTCCCCCTCTCACCCCGATGTAAAAATACTAAGATAGTGGAAAAAGCTTGACATTTCTTAAGGGGAAGTTGCCAAAGTAATCCATGTGAGAGCTTGAGTTGTCTTTGCACAACCTCAATTTATTCTGGTTCTCTGACTTTGTATTAGAAGTAATTTGACTGTAATTAGTCTTGATATTTTGAAGTATTTGGGAGAGTGCAACCAGGTCATAGTGCAAGCTGCTGATTTAATCTACTGTGTTGATGTATTTCCCCGTGTCCTTGCTTTATCGCATGTAGTAGCCTTTATTAAAAGTCAGACAAAGAAATATGCCTCAAAAGAATGCAATGTTATACTGTAAGGTTTTAGATTATTAAATTATTGAGCTGTGCAATTGACATTATTTTCCCAATGTGAGATAAATTAAGTGTAAGTGTTGTGACTAAACCTGTATTTTTTATGATAAAGTTTATCTATATCACTCAGGTTGACTTGCCAAAAGGCATTTTTTGAACTACATTTTTTTTAAGTAATTGAAACCACATTCCAGGAGTGTTTTTAGGTAGATTCAATAGGTTTATTTGCAGGTAATGTGCAGTCTTGAGTCCAGATAGGTGCAGGATGTTTGCTCTGGGCTGATTGGTCCACACCGTGTGGTGCGACGTTGTCTCTGTGTGTCCGTGCTGCAGGAGACGTGGTGGGCCCTGCTGCTGGTGTCCTTGCTGCCCGTGGCCCGGCCATTCTATGTCCCCGGAGTTGCTCCACAGGACTTCCACGAGAGTGAGCCTGTAGATATAAAGGTATGTTTAGAATCGACATTTGTGCTCCCTGAGATCTACCACTCAGTCTGTCTTTGGTTGAGAGCTTGACATTTTTATTTTAACGTCTCTAGGGGATTAAGCTCAATCGAAGTTTATTTTTTTGTCGCTCTGGTTTGATTCAATATTTTGACTAGGGCCATTGTATCCCATTCAGTTGGCCAGACTCTGTGATTCCTGTCACACAATGTGTGGGTACATTCATTCACTCATTCAGAGACCAATGTAGTAAAAATGTAATAGCTTATGAATGATTGAGAGGTACTATTAGTAGCCTTTGTCCGACAATTTATCAAGTCCTCTTAGTTCTACTGCAAATACTCAAATATGGTCCGTGTACCTGTTGGTCGTGCTATTTTCCTCTCCGAAATGGACACAAATACAGATTGAAAATTAAAATAATAATTGGCGATATGGCAAAAATATCATCAAGATTTTTTTTCAGGCAGGATCACGAGCTTGTCATGATTCTTTTTCATGTTGGTTTTTAAGACTATTTTACAAGTTATTGAACAGTACAACCAAATTAATTTCCCGATTAGAAAAATAAATATTGCACTACAAGATAACAGAACCTAAAAGAATAAAGAACTGAACGCCCCATGCACCGCTGCATCTTCATCTTATTCTTTATTTTTGGCCTTAACACCCCAACTGCACCATAAAACAAACACATATGTGACCCACCGCAGCAAAACCCGCTGTCTTGCTCATTTCTAATATCGCCAGGAGCAGCCAAAGTTGAAAAAACCTTTCAACGAAATCCTGACGTCACTTCTGTAAACAAGACGAGGATCCAGTTTCACTTGTCTGTGAAAACTTTCATCTCCTGGTTGTTAGGGATTACGAGAAGCAGGTGGAGGAAGATCTAAATCATATCGCGGACCTTATTCTGACCAGTGCGATAGATCCGTGTCAGTGTAAGCAGCTCATACTGGACTGCATTTTCAGCGATGACAGTCAATTCTCCGATAGCGACGCTGAGAACGACTGCGATGCTGAATCTGATAGCGGTGTTATCCCGGACTTGGAGAACATTTCAAACAGCGGATTTCAACCTGAATGTGATGATGAAACGGAATATTTTCGAGAACCACCGAAGGAGATAAACGATACGCCCGTTGTTGTTACAACCGAAGAAGTTGACATGATGAAGTCCGTTGAGGTTGATGATTGGGATTGAGGTTTTCAGATTTCAGATTTTCCGAGACTCATGTTATCAATAGACCCTACATTTTGTTGTGTTGTCCGTACTTTTAAACTCCAAGATAATTCCACTTTTATAGAACATGTGTATTCTTACTGTTAAATAAAAAAAAAATTTAAAACAAAAATAGTTGTGTGTTGATGACGCTGTTCAACATTCCCTCAAAACAGGAGAACAAAGCAGTGATTGCCCCATTCAGCAGTATGTTAAGTAGCCATGTGGCTTTGTTTGTCCGCCAACACCATTTGCGTTCTGGGAGCTGGCTGAATGAACCAAGCATGGGTAAAACCTTAAGGTGGAGTGTCCTAGCACCTGCCCCACCGTGCCCTTCTTATCAGGCGCGCATTTTCTTTCTTTTTTTTTTTTCTTCTTTTTTTTATTTTATTTTATTTTTTGTAAATGGGTGTCAAGGAGCAGATTGTCTGGGGAAGATATATTCATGAGGAAGTACTCATGCACCTTGAGGACATGGCATGTTCGCAAACAGCGGCTCTGCTGTTCTGCTCCGTTTTCCCAGAGCGGAAAAATGCCTAGAAACTGAGCTTTTTTTTTTTTTTGAGCACCTGCCCCTAAAAGTCTCTGTACAGAACTATAGAGGGTAAGTGAGACCCGATCACCAGTGGTTACTGGACAGCTCTGGCCAAGAGGGGGAGAGCCTCCGCCCACTCTCTCTCTCCCTCTCCCCGTCCCCCTCCCCGCTCCATTTTCAGAACATGGTAAACTGCACTTCTACAGTTTCAATTAAAAAAAAGAAAAGGTCTGTCATCAGTGTCAATCACGATCAATGGAGTTGATAGACGATTGAATCGTAAATTGGCCCAAGCCTACTCTTTTATTCTTTAAACTTGTAAAAGGGGAAAAAAAATAATGCCCCCAAAAGTCTTCCACCTAAACATACCCACGGATGGGTGCAGTAATACTTCTCATAGAATTCGTTGTCCAATTTCTCTTTGGATTGTGTGTTTTCCAGGCAGTCAAGCTCACCAGCTCCCGCACCCAGCTCCCTTATGAATATTACTCGTTGCCTTTCTGTAAACCAGATGCCGTTCTCTACAAGGCAGAGAACCTGGGTAAGCTTTTCCACAATCGACGCCAGATTCTCTAGTTTGTTTTTTCCTTTTTACCATTCCACAAATGTGGCGCCTTAGAGCCTCTGGTGTCTTTCATTGTAGGCGAGGTGCTTCGCGGGGACCGTATTGTCAACACGGCCTACAGCATCGCCATGAACCAGGACAAGAAGTGCGAGGTGGTGTGCGGCAAGAAGACGCTGAGTGTGGAGGAGAGCAAGCTGGTGGCGGAGAGGATTCAGGAGGAGTACTACATTCACCTGTGAGCGACGCCTGCTTGTTAATTACGTCCCCCTGTGAAATAGCAGAAGAAAATCAGAAAACAGTGGTGTCATGTGTCCCCTATCATGCAACTGGTTTACGGTAATTACTATGGGACCAGTTGGTGTCAGTGGGATATTTTCCTTGCATCGCTTCCATGGCTGAATAGTGTTGTTGTCGTTGCCATGGTTATATCAGCAGCCTCTCAAAATGCCTCCCCACATTTTAATCTAAGGATTTGTCTTTTGACGCCGCATGAATGTGTATGGGTAGAAATATTCTCCACCCCTTCAGTGTAATGGAAAACCGGGCTTGTGAATATTTCAGTTTCTCCCACTTTCCCCTTTTCCCAGCTTCCCTGAAATAACCACGTCATCTTGGCGTCACGGCCAGCAGCCGATATCAATTCGCATGATCTTTTTGATCAGCGTGTGAAACCAAAACCGACCTGTTGCTCGCTACCGTTTGTCCCCAGCATCGCGGATAACCTGCCGGTGGCCACCAGGCTGGAGTTCTACCCCAACAGGGAGGCGGGCGGAGAGGAGGAGCAGAAGAAAGACACCACGAAGGACGTGCAGTTTGAGCACGGCTACAGACTGGGCTTCGCCGACAACAACAAGGTGGAGCTCGCATTGATGCACTGCGGTGCTTAAGCCGCGCCTAAATGTTGTTTTTATCCTCTGAAGTTTAATAATCTTGTGTTTTTGAAAAAAAAAAAAAAAAAAAAAAAAAAATCCCCTCCTCTTCCTTCCACCAGTTCTACCTGCACAACCACCTGTCCTTCATACTCTACTACCACAGGGAGCGGCTGGAGGAGGGCAACGACCACGACTATAGGGTGGTGCGCTTTGAGGTGGTGCCCCAGAGCGTCAAGGTTGACGGTAGGTTGATGCAAACGGCGCCTAAATATTGGCCGCCACATTCAAAATCTTAACAGGGAACGATTTGATCTGACAAGGGAGGGGTGGAATGTTTCTACACCGCTGAATTATTCTCTGCTGCTAGGGAGAAGGATTATTTTGCTTCTGTTCCCCAACATTTTATTTTCTACCATTGCGCCTTTGTGACTGTGGATTGCCAGATCTGAAGCCTGACGAGAAGGAGAAAACCTGCACGCTGCCCGAAGCCAGCGGCTCAGCGCCGCAGGAGATCGATCCGGCCAAGGAGAACCACGTCCTCTTTACCTACTCTGTTCACTGGGAGGTTGGTGATTTGGCCGTGAACCTTAGTTGACCCGAAGCACACTCAAGACACAAGTCCATCCCTTGATACGAGTCCTCTCTGAAGCAGATCCCAAATGTGTGGTTTCAGTTATTCTTGATGAGCCCCCCCCATTAATCTTTGTGCCTGAGAGACTGTTTGTCTCTGTGAAAGCTTGACACTTCTCTTGTTTGTTTAAAGAGGGCTTTGCAATAACATCAATTTTACTTCTTAATAACAATATTGACCATAGAAAATAACAATGGTGTTGACGTCAGGATTTGTGCCACTGGTAACTGCGTATATAGAAAGTCCCTTATTCTATCTGTTGCCGCCTGACATCCCTGACCCTCCCCGTCTACACAATACTGTTTATGGCCTTTTATAGGGACATGGAAATCAGCTTATGAGTAAAAAAACTGTAAGAATCCCAACCAGTTTACTAGTGACAAGCAAAATGATCATTTTTTCAGTGCAAATCTTTGCAGCTGTGGTTCATCTCTGCCCCACCCCACCATTGTAGGAAAGCCAGGTGAAGTGGGCGTCTCGCTGGGACACGTATCTTACCATGAGCGACGTCCAGATCCACTGGTTCTCCATCGTCAACTCCGTGGTGGTCGTCTTCTTCCTCTCCGGTGTGTTGAGCCCCCCCCCCCCCCCCCCCCCACACACACACTTTACACACTTTACTTAACCTTTAGTTTTTTGGTAGAAACACGTTTTAACGCCTTGTATTGTATACAATTAGAAGTGGTTTTTCGAGTGGATGTTATTGTTGTACACTTTCATGGGTATAAACAATGACCTTAAAGTCAATCGGGGAATACTTTTTTTTGAAGCCTGGACAAAAAATGTATTCCATCAGTTTCTGTGTGTAAAATATGTGAAATGCTGGACGCTTTACCCCCTGTGTAGTGGGAGGATGGATGTATTATTTGGAGGTCTCTAAACCATGTGTCCTCTCTCGTCTCAGGTATTCTCAGCATGATCATTATCAGGACCTTGAGGAAGGACATCGCCAACTACAACAGAGAGGATGACATTGTAAGTGTGTGTGTGTGTGTGTGTGTGTGTGTGTGTGTGTGTGTGTGTGTGTGTGTGTGTGTGTGTGTGTGTGTGTGTGTGTGTGTGTGTGTGTGTGTGTGTGTGTGCGCGTGTGCGTGCGTGCGTAAGATGGTGTGATGTGTCAACCCCCCACCTCTAATGTTCACAAGACAGACTGTTGTGTGACCGCGACACTTCCCCGCAGGAGGACACTATGGAGGAGTCGGGATGGAAGAACGTCCACGGGGACGTGTTCAGGCCGCCTCAGTATCCCATGATCCTCAGCTCCCTGCTGGGCTCGGGCATCCAGCTCTTCTGCATGATTCTCATTGTCATCTGTGAGTTGCACTCTGATAACCGTTTATTGTTTTAAACTTCTTAACGTATTCAATTATCTTTTGCCCAACAACACAAGCTTTTCTATTGTGGGGCATTATGAAAGATTAATCTTGTACAAGACAATTGCTCTGTGGCATAAGTTAAGTGTGTGTGTGTGTGTGTGTGTGTGTGTGTGTGTGTGTGTGTGTGTGTGTGTGTGTGTGTGTGTGTGTGTGTGTGTGTGTGTGTGTGTGTGTGTGTGTGTGTGTGTGTGTGTGTGTGTGTTAGTTGTGGCCATGTTGGGTATGTTGTCTCCGTCCAGCAGAGGAGCTCTGATGACTACAGCGTGCTTCCTCTTCATGTTCATGGGGTGAGTCTTAGGTTGTCAGGTAGCAAAGAGATGTAGCTGGACTGGAGATGGATGAGGTGGGGATTTGGCTAAAGACCTGACGGTAAGGACTGAATCGTGGAACCGGCTGTGCGAGCAATGAAGCGGTCAACAGAAACAATTTCACTATGTAAAAAAAACCTAAACATTTTATATAATGTATGTGGTAATGGATCTATAATATTATGCAGATTTAGCAGCTGCAGTGTATCGTCTATGTGGTGCTAGAAATGGCCGCAGTGTGCAGCCTGAGAAAGTGGTTTGAACCAGCATGGGGGTTCTTACTTTTCCTGAATTCCATGCACAGGTAGAACTGTTCCATCGCCCTCGTAACTCTCTCTCTGCTCCTCCAGTGTGTTTGGTGGCTACTTCGCCGGTAGACTGTACCGCACACTGAAAGGCCATCGGTGGAAGAAGGGAGCGTTCTGTGTGAGTGAATTTAAATTATAGTCAGTCTTTCATTTAGTTTTTTTTTTTTTTTGCAAAGTAGCATTTGATTCTTCAGTTATTACGTTCTCGTATTTTGTTTTCTTCCCCCCGCAGACGGCAACGTTGTATCCCGCGGTCGTGTTTGGAATCTGCTTCGTCCTCAACTGTTTCATCTGGGGAGAGCACTCATCTGGCGCGGTGAGCTCCACAACACACACAGATATGGTGGTCGTAACGGGCCGCGTGCAACTCTGTAGAAGTCTCTCCCGCTCATGTTAAATGAACCAAATCAGTGGACGCTCTGCGCTTTAGGTTTGTCCGGGTGGCTTTGCTTCATTCAACACATTCTCCTCCTCCTCTCTCCCTCCACCCCAAGGTCCCCTTCACCACCATGCTGGCCCTGCTCTGCATGTGGTTCGGCATCTCCATGCCGCTGGTCTACCTGGGCTACTACTTCGGCTTCCGCAAGCAGCCGTACGACAACCCCGTGCGCACCAACCAGATCCCCCGGCAGGTCCCCGAGCAGCGCTGGTACATGAACAAGTTTGTCGGGTAAGCACACACACACACACACACACACATACACACACACTCTCTCTCTCGCTCTCGCTCTCTCTCTAGGGTTGGGTGATACAGTGGAGGAAATAATTATTTGATCCCTCACTGATTTTGTAAGTTTGCCCACTGACAAAGAAATGAACGGTCTATAATTTTAGTGGTAATTTTTGGTTGGTTTATTATGACAGTGAGAGACAGAATATCAAAAAGAAAATCCAGAAAATTACATTAAATAAAAGAATATAATAATATATAATATAATATATAATATAAATATAATATAAATATATATAATATAAATTATTTTGCATTTCATTGAGTGAAATAAGTATTTGATCCCCTATCAAAACATGACTTCGTACTTGGTGGAGAAACCCTTGTTGGCAAGTACAAAGGTCAGATGTTTCTTGTAGTTGATTACCAGGTTTGCACACATCTCAGGAGGAGTTTTGGACCACTCCTCTTTGCAGATCCTCTCCAAATCTTTAAGGTTTCGAGGCTGTCGCTTGGCAACTCGAAGCTTCAGCTCCCGCCACAGATTTTCTATAGGATTAAGGTCCAGAGACTGGCCAGGCCACTCCATGACCTCAATGTGCTTCTTCGTGAGTCACTCCTTTGTTGCCTTGGCTGTATGTTTTGGGTCATTGTCGTGCTGGAAGACCCATCCACGACCTATTTTTAGTGTCCTGGCTGAGAGAAGGAGGTTGTCACCCAGGATTTCACGGTACATGGCCCCATCCATCTTTCCCTCGATGCGGTTAAGTCGACCTGTCCCCTTAGCAGAGAAACACCCCCAAAGCATAATGCTTCCACCTCCATGCTTGACAGTGGGGATGGTCTTGTGGGGGTCATAGTCAGAATTCCTCTTCCTCCAAACACGGCGAGTCGCATTAATACCAAAAAGCTAGATTTTGGTCTCATCTGACCACATCACCTTCTCACAAGCATTCTCTGAATCATTCAGGTGTTCATTGGCAAACTTCAGACAGGCCTCTACATGTCCCTTCTTGAGCAGGGGGACCTTACGGGCGCTGCAGGATTTTAATCCATTACGGTGTAGTGTGTTACCAATGTTTTTTTTGGTGACTGTGGTCCCAGCTGCCTTGAGATCATTAATAAGTTCCCCCTGTGTAGTTTTGGGCTGATCCCTCACCTTTCTCATGATCATTGATACCCCACGAGGTGAGGTCTTGCGTGGAGCCCCAGACTGAGGGAGATTGACGGTCATTTTGTGTTTCTTCCATTTTCGAATAATCGCGCCAACAGTTGTCTCCTTCTCACCCAGCTTCTTGCCAATGGTCTGTAGCCCATTCCAGCCTTGTGCAGGTCTACAATCTTGTCCCTGATGTCCTTAGACAGCTCTTTGGTCTTGCCCATGATGGAGAGGTTGGAGTCGGATTGATTGACTCTGTGGACAGGTGTCTTTTACACAGGTAACGGGTTGAGATTAGGAGTACTTTCTTAAAGTGAGAGGACTAATCTGTGGGAGCCAGAATTCTTAATGGTTGATAGGGGATCGAATACTTATTTCACTCAATGAAATGCCAAATAATTTATATATTTTTTTAATGTGATTTTCTGGATTTTCTTTTGATATTCTGTCTCTCTGTTATAATAAACCTACCAAAAATTACCACTAAAATTATAGACTGTCATTTCTTTGTCAGTGGGTAAACTTACAAAATCAGTGAGGGATCAAATAATTATTTCCTCCACTGTATGTCAAAATTCCATACCCGCCACAGTTAGCCCAACAACCGGCGATTACCGATATATTTGCGTGTTTTGCGAACCAGGCTCAAATAAATCTCTTGCTCCTCGTCATCGCTGTCTGCAGAAATAAGTGACACGGAGAAGCGACGCATACCATTGTTGGCGGCGACGACACACTAGATTTTGAAGACGGGTTAATTATTTTTCGGAGTTGAATTCTCGACGAGACAGACCATTAAACTAGCAAAATTGAAGGATTAAAAATAGCGTGGAAACCCCCCCCCCCCCCACCCCCCACCCCACCCCACCCCAAAAAAAAGGATTGCCAATGTATTTGTCCAATCCCCCAAGCCTCACTCACTCACTCACACACACACTCGCACACGCACACAGACACACAACACACTCACACTCAAACTGACTGTAACTTTGTCCTCCTCTAGGATCCTGATGGCTGGGATCTTGCCGTTTGGAGCCATGTTCATCGAGCTCTTCTTCATCTTTAGTGTGAGTTCAACGTGACTTCCTGCTTCTCACCTCCTGACGTGTACTGTTCACCTCTGTCGTTGAGCTTTTAAAATGTACTGTTAGTCACATAGACCTGGTGTTGGCACGCAATTCCTCCACGTATATTGTGAGGTCCATGGTGTAAAAGGGGTCATGATTATCTTCATGATACAGTGTTCCGTAGCGCTCCGCCCCGACCCCGTTCCCAACATGAGTGCCAGCTGATCTGCCTGGCTCTGTGCATTGTAGACTCGTCTTATCCATGAGGAGATGAATGAAACGGAAGTAGAATAACCACGCGCGTGTGTCGCCCCCTGCAGGCCATCTGGGAGAACCAGTTTTACTACCTGTTTGGATTCCTCTTCCTGGTCTTCATCATCCTGGTGGTGTCCTGCTCCCAGATCAGCATCGTCATGGTCTACTTCCAGCTCTGTGCCGAGGTAAGGGACACGCTCCATCTGTGCTCTACGTTATTATTATTATTCCTCTTCTCTGGTTTTCTCAATGTGACTTTTACTGGAACGTTTAGCAGAGCCCCAAACCTCCTTTTTGTGTGTGTGTATGTGTGTGTCTGTGTGTCTGTGTGTGTGTGTCTGTGTGTCTGTGTGTCCGTGTGTGTCCGCAGGACTACCGCTGGTGGTGGAGAACCTTCCTGGTGTCGGGGGGTTCGGCCTTCTACGTCCTGGTTTACGCTGTCTTTTACTTCATCAACAAGGTACTGGACATGAATATACCGCCCTAGTGTGGAGATGGTTGAAGCTAATCTTTTTTTCCCTCCCCCTCCAGCTGGACATCGTGGAGTTCATCCCCTCGCTACTGTACTTCGGCTACACGGCGCTCATGGTCCTGTCCTTCTGGCTGCTTACGGGCACGATCGGCTTCTACGCCGCCTACATGTTCATTAGGAAAATCTACGCTGCCGTCAAGATTGACTGAGTCCTCACTGTTTTTTTTGGTTTTTTTTGTTTTGTTTTTTTTTGGTTTGTTTTTCCATGGTTTTTTTCTGTCCCCCTTTTTGTTTTTTAATATATTTTTTATTCTTCATGTCCAGCAAGCACTGACTTGTGTGTGTGTGTGTGTGTGTGTGTGTGTGTGTGTGTGTGTGTGTGTGTGTGTGTGTGTGTGTGTGTGTGTGTGTGTGTGTGTGTGTGTGTGTGTGTGTGTGTGTGTGTTTGAGAGGAGGAAACGGCGAGGTGGTTTTTGTGGCGCGACCACTCCACCCAATGGGTGGGGGAGGAACGGAACAGAACGCCACAGGAAAAGCTGGTTCCCCTCCACCCCCGTCTCCACTTCCCTCCCTCTCTTTCCGGACAGAGGCGCAGAGAGTTTCCCCTCCTTCAGGACCTTCCTCATGTTCTGCTGTTCCGGCTCGCACATGGCACCGTGGGCCAAAACGTCTGAATGCGCTTGTGTTTTGTTGGTTGTTCCTTTTTTTTTTTGTTTTTTTTTCTCCCATCTATTCTTGAGCTTATTATTGAGTTGGGCAGGTCTAAGTTATCTACACCTTTTTTCCCCTCCATTTCCTTGAATTTTTTTTTAAATCGACTCTTTGGACAATGTTTTTTAGTCTGGGTTCTCTGCACACATTTCCCATTACACTTCTGTTTACTTTTTAAGATACTGGGAGTTTTACGATCGGAAGAGGGGGGCCGTTTGGCCTGAGGCTGTACGGAAATTATGCTTGGAGATTCTATGATGTAACACGAACAACGGTATTAAAAAGATTCTGTTTTTGTATTTTTTTTATTTTTTATTTTATTTTTTTTCCCCTGCATTGTTTCCATGTCCCCATGTAGCCGTTTATCTACCGTGGCATGAATGAAAATATCATTTTCTCCTTCTGAAACAACACGGCCTCTCTCTCTCACACACACACACACACACACACACACACACACACACACACACACACACACACACACACACACACACACACACACACTGGAAGGCCGAGAAGCGTGAACGTTCTTTGCTCCTCCGACGGACTCGAGTGAGTGAGCACCCTGGGAGGACACCTTTTTACGGGAGGATTGAAAATGTGACGGCGGCAAAAACTGTAAATGTGGAAACGGTGACGTGAGAGATGTTCAGGCTTGTGGGGGGGGGCGTGGTCGAAAGAAACCTGTCCGCTCCAATACAGTACGTTGATGGACTGCTGGAACTATGCACACACGGGACAGAGCGTCGCGGAAATCGCTGCTTGTAACATATTAGACAAAGTGTCAATTTTTTCTGGTCATTATTTTTGGTCATTATCGAGAATAAGTTAGGATTTGAACACATTACCATGTCTTTAAATGTTTTTTTTATTTTTTAAACGAGGAAAAGACCAACACATTACAGTGTGCCCCAAACGGTTTTTATGATGGTGAATCACATTGTTAATTGTGGTGATGGATCAGACTCCAGTTTTGTGATTGAAAAGCTGATGGGCGATCTCTACTCCCTATAGCAGACTGTTGCTGGGAAATGAAATAAACGGTCCAAACCCATTATTATTATTATGTTTTTTTAGATTTTTCTGGAGAAGCCAAGAAAAAAAAAAGCCAAGTCTTTGTGAGCCTATAGTCGATATGAAGGTCTGAAATAAAAAATTGGGTTTTGAAAAAGGTTTCGTTGGCCCCAGGCTCCGGAGTTTATTCAAGACAACGGCCGCGCTGTTCCACTAAAGCCGAGGTAGTTCAGGTTGCTTGTCTAACCCTGATATGAACAACCTGCTTATGTTACTCAACTTGCCCTTCTTACGAAACGTGTACTCAAAAGTATTTGTACGGATTTATCAAACCTCTCGTCTGCTCCCGCTGCCCGGAGATGGAAGTAAACCACTGTTGTCATAGACGTAGGGCGCTGGGATCATCACGAAAGCTTTTGATCGACCAGGAGTGCAATACAGCATCCAACCGCCGTGTGAGGTCTTACGTGGACCCTTTACTGTGTCAGGTTTTTTAGGGGGGGTCATAACAGACCACCTACGGCTCATTTCCTCACGAGAGCCAGTGGCTTCTCTGCAGGCTTCCTGTATTGCCCTGCTCTGCAAGACAAAAAAATCCCAGTTGTCAGGGCCCGTTTTTAGGCACCATTTCTCACAAACCGGTTACCTGTGCAGTGTGCCGTGACGCCTACATGCAAATATCTATATGAGCGCTATAAATATGATTGAAGGTTCCCTACCCCAACAAGGGCCGCTCTCCCTCGAAAGAGGCTAGAGAGGCCTTGAATGGATGGTAAATCGAGTTAAAACTAACGTTGGAGGTGTTTTTTTGAGGAGGGTCAACGGGTGCCGAGGTCAGCCCTGGTTTTCTTTTTTTTCCCCAGGGGGCAAAATTACTATGGATTAGAAAGAATGAATCGCTCCGTTTCAATCGAGTAGAGTTTGAGGGCAAAAAAGGGAAACACTTTGTACCGGGCAAGATGGGCGAATTAACCCTAATACATTCTCTACCTTCTCCCGTTGAAACCCAGGATCTGGGCTTTCAAAGAGTCATCGTACTCCCTATGGTTTACCCTGTTTAAACCCGTTATGTATCCATCTTTCTGTCCTCTGTTCTGTGAAGTTGTTGCAGACACTGGGCCGTTGTCTTGCTGAGACCCAACGTCCCCGTCTTCGTGTTGAAACACTCGTACTGGGGGACGCTTTTTATTTTTACAGGTTGACACGCAGTTGGCCCGAGCTGCGTGTTTGTCTGCAGGCGTGAACGACTGGGAGGGAGGTTTAAAGTGTAAATAACTCTTAAGAAAAAAAAAAAAGCTTTGTATTGTTGCGTTTCGCACTCTGTGGCGCTCTGTATGTAAGTATAGATCCTGTCATTGTTTTAGCCAAAAGCATGTTGCTAAAAAAAAAAAAGATTTTTATGGGAGGCTTTGTGTTAAAAATATTATTTTTTGGATTCTAAATACAGAATGTCCAATTAAACTGTACAAAACGAAAACAATAAAAAAAAAAGCTGAATTTGAAAATATCCATCCACATGCTTTTCGACAGTGTGTGTGTGTGTGTGTGTGTGTGAAGGTGTTAATACAAGGGGATGCCTGCATGACACTCATCATCCTGAACTTTCAGCCATGTTTAGCGCCTGCGGAGGCTGCCATCAAAATAATTACCGAGCCTCAAATCTCTTTTTAAACCTTTTTTTTTTTTTTTTTTACAAGCTCTGTAAGCACCTCCTAAAAGGGCTTCTATTTTTTGATTTCTGGCACAGTTGGCATCCAGTAAGTGCATGTAAGTATAGGCCCAGTCAGTCCTGCTATAATTAGGCTGGTTTTGGGGCTGAGCCGTGCCACACTGGTCTGGAGCTGGTCTGGTCTCAGTAGTGGGATTGTTAGATGTTCGGCCTTGTTGTTTTTCACAAAAATGTATATTGAGTGATGGCGCAAAAGGAACCTGTGCATTTTAGCAATTACCATGAATCGCAAGGGAATATTAAGGCGGCAATCTGTAAATGTTCTTCTTGGTCACTTAAGGTGGTCGGGATTTTCCTGTTCATTTTTTTGTGAATGTCCGCTGGATAATCAAATTGACCGGGACTCTCT
Source organism: Zeus faber (assembly GCF_960531495.2). Lineage (NCBI taxonomy): Eukaryota > Metazoa > Chordata > Actinopteri > Zeiformes > Zeidae > Zeus > Zeus faber. Next base: position 24,237,252 of record NC_137194.1, on the reverse strand, counting down.
TCCACTGCTGCCCGATGTTCACCTTCTTGCCGGGAAAGATGCCACTAACGATGGAGAAGGGACATACCGTCGCGGAGCACGCGTGCAGAACGCAAACACATTGAATGGCTGCTTCTAACAAAGCACCAGCTAAATGAATATGAGATAAATATCAAATAAAGGATTTTTTATTAATCTTAATAATCTGACAGATTACCACTTTAAGACTACCGCCGTCAAATAGGGCTTTTTGACGAAAAAATTAAATGTTGTCTTTATTAGTAATTGATGAGGAACCGATTGACAACGCTGGGGAAAGGGGCGAGTTCGTGTGCTTTAATGTAGTGTACTTTGGCCGAGGCTTTCGAAAACACAAAAATCTGAAGCTCTAAAAAGAACGCGGCGGAAGTATGAAACCGCTGGTTTGTCTTTTAATCATTTCAACATTTCACAAGACGAGTCAAAGATACATCGTACTGTACAATAAGTCAATAGTTCTGTTGTTGTGTTCATCATCTCTTTGGATCAACCAATATACAAATCTGTCACTTTTACATTGCAGCAAATGATTGCATGTGAGATATGTAACAAAACAAAAAAAAAAAAAAATCAAGAGTTTTTCTCTTTTCTTTCTTTCTTCCATTCTTTGAAGCATATCTTTAATATAATTCTCCCTGTAGTCGATAAACTCCATGCTATATAAAATAGTGTAAGTGAATGCAAAATATTCCATTTTCCTTTCTTTCACCTTTTTTTTTTTGTTTGTTTGTTTTCCAAAGCTTGCTGTGATAGTGAAAAACGGGGCGTGTCACGAAACAAGATAACGCAAATAGCATTGGAATGCAGGACTTAACGGTAAGCTGGAGATAGAACAACACTACACGTGGATGTCGTCTGCGGTAGACAGTACCCAGGTTCTCGCTAAAAGAAAAAAAATAATAATAATAAAAATAAAATAGCGTTAATAAAAAAAATAAAATCCGGTTCTTTTTCCTTTTTTTTTTTTGTCAGGCTTAAAACGAATGAATGAAACTCCCTTCAATGTTTGCGTGTGTTCTGCACCGACTAGTAAAGAGGAAGAGGTGAGGATAAGTGCGTCCCTAGAAGGTGCAGGCGAGGTAACAGAGCTACAGCCAGGACAAGCAACGGGACGGCAACGCCGTGCGCGGGAGGAGCCAGGGGTCGCTATGTGATGTCATCGAATCAAATATTGTAGTATCGGGAGTGGACGTTCGGAGTGGCGGCCACATCGATTAAATCTAAAAAAAATATCGAAATGTCCCTCAACCCATTCCTTCTGCGAAGGCTGTGGATCATTCCGTCTGAAACGTCTTCATCCCTGTTCCTTTCTTATTACGATAAGGAATACTCGACTCTGATTGGTCTATGTCGGTTGTCGCTGACTAGTGAGTGCAGTGCCCGCTGGCTCATCCAAACAACTCCCAGTCCCGACGTGAACTGCCGCGCGTACAGGTTGCACCGGTGAAGGCCCTCGTTTCTCGCGGGGAAAAACCACGGCCAAGTTGCGCTTTTGGATTGAACCGAGCGGATATCGGGGCTGGCGCTGCGGAGGCAAGTGACTCGGTCACAGCCCTGGAGCCCCGCCCCGCGGGAGAGCCCCAGAGCCCCGGAGCCCCGCCCCATTGCTGCACAGAGCCGAGCGGCAGAGCCCCGGAGCCCCGCCCCGCCGCTGCACAGAGCCGAGCGGCAGAGCCCCGGAGCCCCGCCCGTTCCTTATCTATAGAGACTAATCAAACTTTCAAAGTCTGCGTGAGGGTAATCTGTAAGTGCTCATTTTTGGGGTTGCCCCTGACTCCGTCCTTGTGACTACAAGTGGCCGGCAGACGGCTTCTCTGTTGCGGCAGCGCGAAGTTCCGTCACAGTGACCTGGCCGTAGGATTTATTTGAGAAGGCAAATCAGGGGTAGCCCCCCCCCCCCTACCCCCCACCCCCCTGTTGAATGAGAATGGGGGGGGGGGGGGGGTCATATGAAAAAGGGATATTAGTGAAAAGTCTATAAAAATACTGTTATTCATTTGGAGGAGAGAAAAAATACACAATAGGTCGATAAAATCTACACATCAAACTAATGGCACATACATGTACATGATCAATACAAAATTAAAAAACATATAAGCTGAAACTTTAAAAGAAAAAAATACTCTTTTTTTTTTTTTCAAGGTTGAAAGTGCTAGAATTCAGATTAGCTCACAGAAACCCAGGGAGGACAAACTCAATACATGCCAATCGCTTTTTTTTTTTTTTTTAACCTTTGAGGGCTTAATGAATATACTATTTTCTTTTTTTTTTTTTAATAATATATATATAGATAACAGTTCATTTTGATTGCTACAAATTTGGCTTGAGCCAGAAAGATTAAAGTTTTTTTTAAACTCACGTTAAAAAAATCAATTTATTTTTTATTTTTTATTAAAATTTTGCCTTTTCAGCACATCCGGTAAATACTTAGAAAAGTGCTGATAGCCATTTCTTTCTTTTTGGATCAATTATATCTTCATTAAAATGTGCAAGAGTTAAAAAAAAAACTCTTGACATTGGTTGTCATCCAAAATAACAAGGTTCCAGGGGGGGTGGGGACTGATAAGAGTAAATGATGATAATATGATATATGATGATGAATGATAAAACGAAATTGAGGTAGGGAGTCCCTTCTAGTTCCTCTTTTATTCTTCTGGAATATCCATCCCTTTCCGTGGGGGGGGGGGGGGTATCGTTTCCTACAGTATTGAAATAACACCGAGTTTGCGTTTTTCTCTTTTTCTCAAAAAAGCAATTGTGCAAAAATGTAGTTTCTTCTCCCCAGGTTTTGGTAAGAAAAAAAAAAAAAAAAAAAAACATAAAAATGAGGTGATGTGTTGTGTTGTTTTTCGAGGTCCTGTTTTATACAAACAGAAAAATAATATATCATACGACAAAAAACGAAAAAAAATAAAAATAAAACCCCCCAAAAAAATGACTATAGGCGATACCCCGTGCGGGTCGCGCCTGGATATCGCTGCATTTTCTCATTTTCGGACCCTTTTCCTTTGAGTCTAGAAGCAGGGGAAGCAGGAGCATGGAGAGGATGAGGAGGATGAGGAGGATGAGGGGGGTGAGGGGGGTCCACAAACAGTTTATCACTTCGATCTGTGCAGGATTTTGGCCCCCCCCCGCCCCCCATCTTTTGCCGTGTGAAATGTTCTAGTGGTCTACAGTCTGGTGTCCACCAGCAACCGTAGCTAAAAAGCAGCAATTTTCGATTTGGGAAAACTTCAAAGTTACCTTCTTTGTTTGTGGATTTTGACGAGAACTCATATCGACCCGAAAAAAACAAAAAAAAAAACGGGGTTTTTGGAGTCACGGCGTAAGAGGGGGGGGGGGGGGGGGGGGGGTGTCACATAAATAACCCTCAAGCTTCCAGATTGACTCTTAGGTTACCTTAGGGTTTAGGTATTTAAAAGGCTCCACTTGAATTTATTGGTGTTCACTAGGATTTTGATGACCCCCCCCCCACCCCACAACTGACCTGAGGATATGGACCTAGGGAAGAATTGTAACTTTTCCCAAATTCAAATTCTAAATCCATCACCAACGCCGCTAAAGGGTCGACTAGAGCACAATACAGACGATCCACAGTCACCCCCCCCCACCCCCCACCCCCACCCCCAACCCAGTCATGCTCTCCGTGAAGGCAGATCGGGGATAACGACGGAAAAGAAAGAGTTAAAAGGGAAGACTAATACTTCATCAATTATTTGATCAATAAAATGCAAGGTACACGACAAATGTAAACCTGCCAGACATCAAAAAAAAAAAACATCATCACTTAAGTTTTTAATACTACCTAAAATACACCTTACCGAGATAAAAAGCAATTATTATATATATATATATATATATATAGATATATATATAGATATTTTTTGTCCTTGTTGAGATTTTGTACACTGCAATAACATTCGCGAAAAAACACAAATTTCCTTAACTGTCACTATGCTTCTTCTTTGTTGTTGTTGTTGTTGTTGTTACCATTCACATATGTCAGGGTTTTATCATCGCCGCGATCCATCTCTTTCTTTCAAAAGGGGCCGCCCTCGTGGTTCATAATAATAATATTAATTCATATTTTCTTCTCAAAATATATTGCGGATATATATAACCTGGGATGGGGGTTGCTGGATGGAGATGGAGACTTTCGGGAAGGAAGGAGAGAACGGGCAAAATGGATTTGGGGGTGGGGGTCGGGTTGATGGAGATGTGGGAGTGGGACGTGTGGGCGTGTGTGTGTAACTGCCAGAGAGGTTTCCTGAAAGGTGAAGTGCCATCTGCTAGAAAATAAAAGTGCTTCTCTCGAGGAACAGTAAAAAGCCGACGCTCAGCACATCCGTTTGAACTAAAACACACTTTTTTCACATTTGTTTTTGTTTTTCCTTCCTTTCGAAATGAGTGGCCCTCCGTGTGGTCTGTTGAAGGAAAACACCAACTATTGATATAATAATATTATTATTATTACAATGATTATTATTATTACTGTTATTATTATTATTGGGTGAGCACTTTTTTCCAGGTTTGAATAGGGGTTTTCGAGCACGACATTTGGGGCTTTATTTAATTGCCGACACGTAAATGTCTTCGTCCGGCGATACAAAGACACATTCTAGAATGTTTCTCACATTTGGAAAAGCAAAAAAAAAAAAAAAAAAGAAATTTAAATTTAAAATATCCACTTCAAACTATTTTTTTTTTGTCTGGGTCACAACAAGATGTAATCTCCAACTAAAAGTGTATCTTTGATTTTTTTTTCTTTCGTGTTATTACTTTAGAAAGTATGCAGTACCACACCTTTAGGCCTACTGATCCTGCCTTCTAGACTAGTGAATAGGGGATGGGGGGAATAAAGGGAGAAGTAAATGGAAGAAAAATAGATGGGTTAATACATCGTTATAACTAAAAAAAAAAATTAAAATAAAATAAAAAAGTAAGAAAGCCCAAATAAAAGCTGCTTCAATTCCTTTTCCCCACCTTTTTTTCCTCCCTTTTTTTTGCTAGATAAAAAGGGTTTAACTTCCTCCGAGGCTCTTTCATTTAAGGCTTCTAAGTGTTCCATTGTTTCTTTATTAATCCTAATTCTTCACCCTTTGGCGAACCCTAAGCCCTTTTAAGAGAAACCGCAGCCCTGAGTGTCCCGGGCTGCTTGGGGTTCCTCACTGGAAGGCCTGGTGGAAGCGAGGCAGCGTGGTGGTGCTCAGGCTGGAGCTGAACACTGGTGGGAGGGGGTGCAGGGGTCCGAGGCCCAGACCCCCGCCGGAGCTCTGATGCTCCTGAGGTTGCGGTTGCAAAGAGGTAAGAGGCGCCGTGGCGTGCGGCTCAGCGGCGTGCAGGGATGAGGAGGAGGAGGATGAGGAGGAGGAGGCCACCGATGAGGTGTAGCCCATCACCAGGCCTCCCGTGCTCATGGGGGCGCTGTAGGGAGGCAGGTTGAGGGGCAGGAAGCCCAGCAGGTGGGAGAAGTCCATGTTAGCAGCGCACAGAGACTCGGCGATCACCGCGGGGCTCTTGGACAGGAGGTGGTCCCCGCACAGCTCGTCCACCAGACCTGAGGCAGGCTCCAGCCCGTCCTTGGAGGGCGAGGCGGCGGCGTGGGGCTCTGCGGAGCCGCCGAGCGGCCCCGGCAGCCCGCTCTGCAGATCCATGAGGAAGCTCTCCATCTCCACCTTCAAGGGCTTGTCCAGCAGGTATGAGGTAGATCCCAGCTGGTACTTGGGGGCAGGCTGGGGCTGCGGCTGCTGCTGGGGGGCCGGAGGCGGGTGGTGCGGAGGCAGCGGCGGGGAGTGGTGGTGGTGGTGATGGTGGTGATGGTGGTGGTGGTGGTGTGGGTGGTGGTGGATGGACCCGGGGGGCTCCATGTGACAGCCCATGCCCATGGCTGCAGACAGCGAGCTGGACATCAGGGAGGGGTGCGGGTGGCCCACCCCAGAATTGGACATGGCCTGGAGGTGGTGAGGGTTGTACATGCCCATGGGGAAGGGAGTGCCGCTGGGGAAGGGCTTGCCCATCATGGGGTCTTTGTTGGGACCCATGCCGCACATCATGGGGCTCAGCTCCTCCTTGATGGAGCAAGGCGGCGAGCCGGAGCCCAGGAGTCCCAGCATATCGGGAGGCTCTGTCTTGATCTTCATCAGCTCCTGCGAGTGGCTCTTTTTGACGTGGCGGGTCAGGTGGTCCTTCCTGCCGAAGCGCTGGGCACAGTACTGGCACAGGAAGTCCTTGCGGCCCGTGTGGACCACCATGTGCCGTCTCACATCTTTGCGGGTGTAGAAGCGGCGGTCGCAGTGGTCGCATGGGTGCTTCTTCTCCTTGGCGCCGCCTGAGGACTTCCCCGAGTGGCTCTTGAGGTGTTCCAGCAGCACGGGCGTGCTCTCGTAGCTCTGCATGCACACCTTGCAGGTGAGGTCCCCCGACGTGGCGGAGTGCATGGCCACATGGCGCTTGTAGCCCAGCTTGGTGTTGTAGTGCTTTCCGCACTCCTCGCACTTGAAGGCCTCTTTGTTGGGGTCGTGGGTCTGCAGGTGGTTCTTCAGGTGGTCTTTGCGGTGGAACATTTTCTCACAGAACGAGCACTGGTGGGTCTTCTGCGGAGAGTGTGTGGCCATATGCCTGGAAAAGTCAGAGATGGAGTTCAGAAACAAAGAGATGATCTAAATGACTGATTCTTTCATTATGTCATTTATGTTTCCCATGTAATTGTGGGTCTTATTTTACCGGGTATGCATGTGAAAAAAAAGTATTTCTTTCGGCGAATGACGGACTAGCTTATTGAATGAATCAATCTAATAATCATCATTTTTCATCATATCCTCTAATGACTTAAAACTTGCATGTAGGGCCGCTGTGCTTACTGCGCGGTACCTGAAAAGTTTGTATTTGGAGCTGAAGGCCTTGGGACAGTGCGGCTGGGAGCAGTGGAAGGGCTTCTCCCCCGTGTGACTGAAGGCGTGGAGGCGGAGCTTATCCAGCGACGCGAACACCGCCCCACACACCAGACACTCACTGCCGCCGGCGTGCTGCGCCAACGCTCCCTCCTCCTCTTCCTCCTCTTCCTCCTCCTCCTCTTCTTCTCCCGCTTCCCTCTTTCCCCTCTCTCTCTCCCTCTCGCGCTCTCTCTCTCTCCCTCTCTCTCTCTCCGTCCCAAACGGCTTGGCGGCCGCCCGTCTTCCCTCGTCCTCCGGCGTCAGTGCAGTAATGTGGTGTGAGACATCGGCGGCAGCAGCTGCCATGGCAGCCCTAGAGTGCCGCTGCCATGGAAACCCGGCCGTGGCTCCCCTGCCTTCCAGGCTCGGTGTGGGAAGTTGGCGGCGGCGCTTCTTCTTCCGGAAAAATGCAGGGGCGGTCCGAGCTCACAACGGGGGGCGGCTGTCCCAGGGACGCATAGAGTTAACGTTGGTCAAACACTACAGACACAAAAAGTGACACATGAATGAAATAAATGGATACATTTATGAATGAATAAATTAATAATCATTTATATTTAATTATATATACACACACACACACACACACACACACATATATATATATATATATATATATATATATATATATATATATATATATATATATATATAAAATACTATGTATATAGTATTATTTTATCTTTTATTTTTCATTTTATATATTTGATCATATTTGATTGTACATATTTTATCATATATATTTTTTATCTTCTTTGTGCATTTTTTTACATTTCTTGCTTTAATTTGCTTGACTGGCTGACCTTCTTCTCCTACTGTTCCTCTTCCCAAGTCCTCTTCACCTTCTTCACCTTCTTCTCCTCCTTCTTCTCTCTCTTTCTCTCTCGGTTTTCTCCTCCTCACCCAGTCCCAACAGCTACTGTTGGGGGTGAGTGGGAATTACTACCATGCATCTTTATTATCCTGCAAAGAGAGAGAACAACATGCATACTTAAAAAAAAGAATATGGGAAGTCAATGTTCAGGGTTGACCAAATATCATGGTGTAGCGTGAAAAAATAACACCCAGAAATGCATTTTCTAAAATCCTTTTAAGACAAAGATTCAAGTTCAGCACCGCAAATGTAGATTCTTATGCTGATGATCCTTGAAAATTCAAATTTATGACCTTTTAAAACTTTTTAAGGATCCACTGACACCCTGTCAACAGCAGGGCCTCACTTCCTGTCATCCTTTTTGGGCTCACTAGGGGGCACTAAATGACAACGGTGGGGGTGGGGGACGGGAGTGACTTTTATTTCATGTCAACAATCCTTAGATTAGAAACACACTGCACGTCATGTTCCTGCAGAATCATCAGTCTTTAAGATGTTAACGCTTCGCCGCTGTGATGACAACGAGGCCAGGGAAGCTGGTGCGTGTGTGTACACGTTGTGAAAGTTCAAAACACTCCTGTAATCCTGAGAAAACAGTGAAACAGACACAACCCGCAGGGGTGGGTGGGGGGTGGGGGCAAGGCGTGCGTAATGCAGAGTTCCGAGAAGCCTTCCTATTCTACCTGTCGCTGTGGATCCCACAGATTTCCGCCTACAGGGGAAGAACGACCTCCCCGACCCCTGCGAGAGAACACAGCGGCCAAGTCCAAGGTTGAGCCTCCCCAACACTGCAGCCATGCCCCGAGCACCGGTCACGTGCGGGGAGGGTGCACAGAGACACCGTAAACACACACACGTACACATACATACACATGGTGTACACAAACACCATCTGTGTACACACTCGTACCGCGAGTATACGGGCGCGGGCGGACGGCGGCAAACACACACACACACACACACACACACACACACACACACACACACACACTCACACACTCACACACACACACACACACACACACAACCTCCAATGTAATGGAATCTGTACCAGAGGTCAATGAGTTAACAGCGAGTGTAAATATCAGTGACTGCTGCGTATCCAACCGAGTGCATTAGGTGCTTTTTGTTTTTGTCTAATGTTTTTATATTATGCATACATAATAAGGGCTGTCACCATTGCGAAAATTTAGCTGATTAGTTGATTAAGTCAATGATTAATCGCCGATAATTGTGATCATCAAGATTGAGTGATTTTTATGCCACTATCATAGTATCAGCTCATAATCAGATATAATCAGGCTTTCTTGTCCGGTAAAATGTAGTAAAATGTAAACTGTAAAAGCAAAATCGAAGAAAAGTACTTCCATACAATATGTAGGATTCATAAACTGTATTTACAATGTGGACAGCGTATTGAAGGAGGTAGAGGGTTACTGGGTGTTACTGACAAATAAATATTTAAATGTAGACCATTTAAAGTATAATGCACGTCTTCTTATTGCAGAAGAGCTTTCGATTGACATTGAATTTGGATAGACAGTTAAACTTGCCTGAACCCGAATGATGGAAATGCAGCTAATTCACATTGTATTTTTTGCGATATTCCCCACGTTGGTTTAAAAATTCCCCTTAAATTTAAATTTAAACATATGATTGTGGAGTGTAGTCCATTTTACAAAACCATTGTTATAATTGTTGCATTTAGGAGATTATGTAATGATAGTGCCAGCTCCATGTATCATACAAAGGATGCATGGAACTTATTGGAGGCTTAATATTCAACCGTAGCTCTTCCCCTCACGTACAATCACGGTACTTGTGCGCGCGTGTGTGTGCGTGTGCATGTGCGTGCGTGCGTAGCGGTGGTTAAGGGGAAATGACAGCTGTGGCGCGGTGCAGCGGTTCATCACCCAGCGGGGCGGGTGCACGGGGCCGACACCCAGTCCATTGAGCAGCCTCGGGGAGCCCAGCTCCATTGTGCACGGCCTACCAACATGGCACATTCCTGGGGCTGAACCACGCCGCGCTGCCCTCCTCCGCGCACGCACACACACCCCCACACACATATACACACACACACACACACACACACACACACACACACACACGCACACGCACACGCACACAAAATCCATAGGGCATCCACAGACCCATTTCATCCACAATGCCAATTTCAAGCAAAAGGACAGATTCATAAAATCCTCTGGATGATGTGATTGATTTCAGCTATTGCATTGGTGTTGTGCGGATGTCGACTCTGTGACCACCGAATCAGGCTAGTTGTGACTTTATAACATGTTTGTTGGTGGTTCTCAGCTTAAATGACCACACGGGATGCGTGGTGACGGGCCGTGTAAATAGATTGTTTCCGATCAAGCACTTTGAGCGTATCAACGTTGATTCCGTGCAATACCGTGCACTGCTACACCGATACCCTGTCCAAAATATAGATCCTCCCCTTTCTGACCATTATCATCCAGACATCATCCGTACCGCAGTCCTTCATGTACATTCTATGTCACACCGTCATTTTTTTACGACGTGGCTGCCGTCAAACCATCTGGACTTCCCTGTCTTTTAAATGAGTTGCCATGGTTACAAAACACCACCATGCTCCACATTGTCTCCGGTTTTGCTGATTATTGGCTTCAGATAGCGACGACGACGCAACGCTTCAATTTTCGGCGACCTCGGTTCAAATTGATTTGCCGAAGAAAGCTTTGCAAAAACTTTGCATGTTGGTCAAATCTTTCCGTTCCGGTGCGGTAAAACACGATACGTGAAGTGTCCGATCTCAGAGAGCGACCTCGGGTTACAGATAAACAACCGCAGTCGGTTAAAAAAATAAAAACAGGACCACTGCACCGGCTCACTGACGGCGCGTTAATGAACGCTGCCGCTAGAAAAACATAATTTTGTCCTATGCTTTTGCTGCTAAAACGCCACGTTGGGGGACAAAGCCTGGACTTCCCCCCATCGCAAAAGGGAGGAAGGCAGCAGTGAACCGCCGCTTTCCAAATCCTGCCTGTGTGCCTTTGGTTTCTGTCCTGGATGAAAGAGCTTCCACATTCCTTTCCTGAGAGGTCAGAGGTCGGCCCCTGCACTGCCTGCCTGCGCGCCCGCCACGGCTCCTGCATGCTGAGTGACTGGGATTAACCCCTTCGCCGCCCGGGACCGAGCGGGGTTTCCACGCTGGATAAATATCCAGCAGCATGGCGGGGCTGGTTGTCGCATGCCATGATAGGCGAAGGGCCCGGGGTAAGCTCGGTGCTTAAGCATGTGTTCCTCCAATGGGGGCCGCGGTGCCGGTGTGAGGTATATATGAATATACCTAAATATAGAAAGTGAGTTCACGGTTCCAAAGCTTGGGTGACCGCAGGCGCTCAAGCGACAGAAAGGGTACAGCGTGGAGATAGAGAACGGAAAACAAAGATGGAGTGCAAGGTTTGCACAGCTCGGACCTTTTCATTTTCTATGAATGAGAGTTTACGTCTTCATTTACATCGTGTTTGCAAAGTGCGCACAAAGAAAAATAAATGCACACAATTCAATAATATAAAATGAGATTCATCAATAGTGAAGATGGCGACCGGCTCCAGTAACAGCGGCTTCCAGTCGCAGCACGGATCCGAAATGTCTCGCAAATTTTCCCAGATTTAGCGCAAAGCCGGCTTTACACCGGGGGGGCAAACTGAGATTATAGCTTTGGAGGTTATTAAATAGTTAATTGTCTCGTTAAAAGCCGGTTTAAAACGATAATTGCCTTCCATTACAACCGAATGCTGCGTCTGAGCAGAGTTTTTTTCAGATGGAAATGAAGACAGTTGTGAGATAGGGCGTTCGAGGGTGTGGGAGAGGGCTTCTGAGCAGGGACTGGGGGGAGAGATAGGGAATTAGCGGGTGAGAGTGAGAGAGAGAGAGGTGGGGGGAGAGGGAGAGGGAAAGAGAGAGAGAGAGAGAGAGGAAGAGGGGGAGAGGGAGAGAGAGAGGGAGAGTGAAAGGGAGAGGGAGAGAGAGAGAGAGAGAGAGCGAGGGAGAGGGAGAGAGAGCGTGGGAGAGGGAGAGGGAGAGAGAGGGGGAGAGAGAGTGAGAGAGGGAGAGCAGGAGAGCAGGAGAGGGAGAGAGAGTGAGAGAGAGTGAGAGAGAGAGAGAGAGACTCCGCGGGGAGAAGAAGTTAAGAGACAGGGAGGGATAAAGGGCTCAAGAAAAAAAAGAGGGAAAGGAGGAATCACTTTGCGGCGATGCGGCCGGGGGTCTTCAGGCCGATCAAGTGACTCTGGGACGGGGGGGGTTGTTGGAGTCGGGGGGGGAGGGGGCGCAGGTCATGCTTTACCGACCACATTGACCCGAAACGACAGCCAGGGAAGAACGCAAGAGGGTCAACCGACTTGAATTCAGCAAAAACAGTGAAAGAGGATTTACAACAAAGCATCCGAACGATTCACTTTTAACCTTTTACTCAAACTGAGGTCAATGCCCAAAAAAATTGAGAATAAAGGCTTTTCTGTTTATACCACAAGCGTTTAACGCTGCATGCAGCTACTTATTTGTGGTTAATACTAACCTCACTTTGTCATTAGTATTGGAAATGCCCCCGATGGATTCTGTCTGAATCCATTAGTCTGATCTGTGGCTCAGTGACGCCGAAAAATACTGCGTATCGACCTTTCTGACATTTGACACTTGTGACGCAATTCAGTCCACACCCTAAAAGTAGTGAACACTGATAACCAGCCGTAAACACTGAGGCAGAGCGACCCCTCGGAGAGGCCAGTCCCTCACAGTCACGGTACTGGAGGAAGGGGGGGCACTTGGAGAGTTCTGGGGCGTCGCCAGTTCCCGGAAAAAAAAAATACACGGGGAACACTCAACGCCGCACGGGACAAGCAGCCGTTCGACCGGCTGAAGGAGTCAAAACGTCGTCTGGGACTCGATCGCCGAACGCCGCCAAAGTCCATTCGCCGCGAGGTCGCCGGGTTCAGCCGCAAGCTCAACAACGGAGAGTTGAGCTCTCATGGAGAGTCTCAAATAAAAAACGTGAGCTCACACCCCCCCCCCTAAAAAAAGACTTATTCTTATTTTTTTTCTTCAAGATGCCATATCTAGCCATTTCCCTTCCTCCCCTCTCTCATCCAACAACCCCACCCCCCCAACCCCACCCCCTCACCCAACAGGTTTCGGTTCCTCTCCGCCTGTGTTCTGTGAAGCGAGCTCAAGCTGTAAAGCTTCACAGATAGAGGCCAATGCCCGACCCTAACCCTCCCGACGGTTGGGGCAGCCTTGCTCCGCTACGTTGGGGGCGGAGGTGTGGGGGTCGGGATGTGGCTATAAGCATCCCCCCACACACCCCCCAGCGCCACCACCACCATGGCATTGGAGCTAAAAATAGCCCACGCTGTGGTCTGGCTTAAGGGTGAAAGGAGTGAGGTTAGGGAGAAGGGTGGATGGTGGGGGGCTTATCTAACAGTCAACATCTTGACGACCACAGTGCTCGCTTTCCTTCAACGTCACCCTGATGGTTTCACGAGGCCGAAAGCAGCAAGAAAATAATAAAATAAAATAAAATCAACATTCATTGATTTGAATTTAATTCTTTCCTCTTTCCTCTGGAATGATTGGAAAAAAAGCAGCAGAGCAGTGATACGCACAGAATCAAGGCACAAAATACCAAAGTCTGCGCTACATGTAGGTGATGCATGGACTGGGTTTCGGTATATTAACTGTCATGTTTTGGACCTGGAGCCCGACCCCTGCGTTGCGTTCCGGGGGCCGCGGGACGCCAGGGGGTCAGCCAGGTTGTCGTAGGGTGACACCGAGTCCACGCTGCCATTCTGACACATGGGAATGTGTGTGTTTGCAAGACTGCGGGCCACACACACGCACACGCACGCACGCAGGCACGCACGCACGCATGCACACACACACACACACATTTACATATACGTATGCCTATATGTATGACAGATGAAGGAGCACCAGTGCACACACAAACAAATAATCTCCCGCACAATATCCAAAGTGGATCCAGCCAGCGGGAGCTAGCGGTTGGCCGTTTGAAACCACTTTCCTCACATCGCAAACCACCCTTCCAAAACGCCCCCCGCAAACATTAGTATAGCTGGATCCATGACGACCTAGCTCACCCATTCCGCTTTCTAGGCGTGGACCGAGCGTCTTAAAAAGCAATTTTAATGACACGGTTTACGATTTACCCTTCTTCTCTTTCTTGCCGCGATCGTCCAAGCCAACCCAAACACCCGGAAATCAGGGTGGGCTCATTAGCTGCTTCGCCTCCTCCTCCTCCCTTCTCTTCCCTCTCCCTTCATCCCTGCCCATGCCTCCTGTTGTGGGCAGACGCAGCCCGGTCACGT
>NC_137194.1:24123054-24218054 GCF_960531495.2 Zeus faber | reverse complement strand
CACACACACACACACACACACGCACACACACACACACACACACACACACACACACCCCGATAGGACTCACAGAAAGTCACTCGCTGGCAAAAATGAGCCCGTCCAGCCAAACTGGGCAGAGAGGAGAGGAGGCCGATGCGACCCGATTGGCCGCTCCCCCCCCCCCACACCGAGGGAGGGTGGGCTGGGATTCGGGCTGAGGGAGGTGAGTGGGAGGGGGGGTTCGGGGGGGGAGGACACACAGCGGCATCACGTGACCCGGTCCAGCAGAGAGTGTTATAATAGGCCCCCTCTCGGAGCGGAGAGGCAGAGGCTGGATGTGAACCAAAATCCCTCTACCACACACAGGCTGGCCATTGTTGGCTATTCACTGGACTCCATCTCGGGGCACTTTATCATTCAATTAGGACAGCTTTCACACCGCACACCACAGAAAAGAGGCCTTCAATCAAACTGAAAACTTCACACTGGCCCGGGAGGGGGACGCCGAGAGGGAGAGAGGGGGGACTCCCGCTTGTCACCCCACTTTCATTTTTTCCTGCCTTGTTGTTTTCGGGCCGACTTCGGGGGCGGAAAAGACATGAGGGAGAGATGAGGGAGAGACGGAGGGAGAGACAGAGGGAGGACAGAGATAGGAAAGAGAGGGGGGGGGGGGGGGCTGGAAGTTTAGGTGTGAGTCACGTCACGTGCGCAGTGCGATGGGCTCGTTTATGAAGTCGATGGAGTGGGTGAGGGGTCAAATATGGTGCGGGGTGATGGAGCGGTGGGGGGAAGGAAGACAGAGGGAGGGAGGGAGGTGAAGCAAGGGAGGAAATTCAAAGCTCCAAAAGAAGAGAATGGGCTGGAGAAGTATACTTGAAGGAAATAATGAGGGGGAGAAGTATGCTTGAGAAGCAATGGTGGACGGGTGGGGGGCGGGGGATGGGGGACGGATGGGTGGGGGGGGGGGGGACTGAGCGACTGATCAAAGGACAGCGTGAAGGGTAAATCGGGAGACAAGGGGGGGAGCCGAGAGAGGAAGAATGGTAAGAAGAAAAGAGGGCAGGAAAAAAAGGGGGAGCAGGTTGATGTGTGTAAGTTAGAGAGGGGGGGGGGTTCAAAACGAGGCGAGGAAGTAAACAAGCGATGCAGGACCGAGCAGCAGACAGGCGCCGCCGTGGGAGACGTCGAAAAAACTCCTTCCGTGGGCGGCCGCGTGCGATGGCTGCGTGCGTGTCCCCGCTTCATTTTAGAACAAAAGGCGTGCGATTATTTTTAGCACGGGGGGGCTCCTGGTCGAGCCGTTACGTTGCGACCGCAGGAACATTTAAAAAGACGTATCAACAACATAGAAAATGAACAGGTCGGCGACGGCGACAACTTCTACGATTTCTTTTTGCCAATCCAAAAGTCGATTTCATCTTATTATGAATTGTTTTCCCATCTCCCCCTGGGGGAGTTCATAAAGTGTTATCCAATCTTATTACAGAGTAATTAAAGTGGTAATCCATAGGCTTTTTTGTAAAAAAAAACTTTTTTTTAAAAGAATCCCATATTTGATCATTTATTAAGCTGACGCATGACAGGAAACAGCCACTCAACGTCTTTGTGCTATGCACACGCTCCTCCCGACGCCGTTTCCATTGTTGGTGGCGGGATCCGCCTCCGCAAGAACCTGAAATTCCGGGACTTTCTGCCGAAACGCTGGCGATCGCCACCGGATGTTCCCTGCTGCGGTGTCCGTACACCGCCACTCCCCTTAACCGGCAGGTTTCTGGTGGAGCCGGGGTCGGCTTTCCGTCACTTCTCAATTGATTTCAAAGCCGGGTCTAAAAACACACTTCGGCCGTAAGTAGAAAGCTGGTCGGAAGGTCCCGCTGAGAAGCGTCGACCGACAGCTCCACGGCAGGCCACGTGTTCACGGCTCCACCCAGGGGCTGTAAATCCCTCCTCCGTCACCGAATGCCTACACTGGACCACGGAGTCCTTCTCGTCCTGTACTCATGTCCGACTTTTCAATGTGCTCCATACTTTGCTCCGAAGCGTGCTTTTGAAACGGAAGTCCATGGAAAACAGTGTCGGGGAACATCGGCACGTGGCGGTGTAAATACGGTCAACCGCTCTGGAAAACTTGAACATCGCCGAGGTTGGAGTGATGAGTTCCAAGAATGGGACTATTTCAGGGATCGGCCACGTTCCAGTTCAACTACAATCTGTAACAGAATGAATAAACAATCCACGGATGCTCCCGAGTCCGGTCCTTCCGCCCGTCAGTCGGTGGCCATTCGCTTCTCCCGTCCCTCCCTCTGTTGAAATATTTCGTTACTTCGACTCCGCCCTTTCGAACCGTCAGAAACGTCGAGGCGTTTTTGCATAGGAACACGCGCCAAGCTTCACGTATAAGCTGCACAGCTCTTTTATTTATATAGATTGTTTTTGGTCCGCCGCGTAAGCTGGAAGTTTTCCTTGGCATTATATTTTGAGTAGGGTGGGGTGGTTAAGGGGGTTATTAAAAATCACTTCAGAGGAAGGGAGAGAGGATGTGTCATCAGACACAGTGGCTGCATTTCTACCTAAACCTCATTTCACTCGCTTTTTGAGTATGAGTCAGGATTTTTTTTTTTTTTTTTTTTTTTAAGTGTCACTGTTCCTGTGTGTGAATGTTTGCCGGCACGTGTGTGGAAATGAGTGTGTGTGTGTGTGTGTGTGTGCGTGCGTGCGTGTGAGAGAGAAAGAGAGAGGAAGACGGGGAGAATCGGGAGCCAGGGGACTCCCCCCCCCCCCCCCCCGCCCACTCCCTCCCCTCCGTATGGATCGGGTTTCTACACCGTCGCTGACTCACAAGTCGGCATCTCGGCACCGAATGGGACGGAGCGGCGTCCATATTCAACCTATTACCGAGGCAACGGCAGATGCATAACTCTCCGGTTAGTCATCTGACTTATCTCAGCAACACGTTTGCGTTGGTTTATGGTTCGCAGGCGTTTACGGTCCATTGCCCATTGCCAAGGCGTGTTCCACTACTTCTCATTTGGACGACGCGCTACTTCCTCTGTTACGAATAAATCCGCTCGAGAGAGAGCGTCCCGGCGAGAGGGCTCCGTCCGGGGTCCTCCAAACCAGAACCCCGACGGCACATCCACGAATTATGACAGCGGGAGGGTCTTTGATGGTTAAAGGAAATAAGAAAAGCCCAAAATTAAGCTCTCCTCTGTCCGACCCGCTTCTGCATTAAACCTGTCGCTGTGTCCCATTCTCTCCAAGGAGATAAAACAGGTCAAAGTGAGTTGCCGTCACATGCAACGTACCAAAATGCGCCAAATTGGAAGTGTTCAAATTGATCCGACCACACCCTATATTTACATAAAAATACTTATGTCTATTATTGAGACAAAGTGGTGATGAGTGTATTATATGCCCTTAAGCATTCAACCCTATGACATTGATAATACTGATTAGTTGTTGCACCTCTCGTAGAAATACGACATATGGATTTTTTTAAAGCTTAATATAAAATAAAATGAAAATGATTTTCGCTTTAAGAAGATTCCACGCGCCCTTCAAAAAGTCCTATTTCCGTTGCAAAAATTAAAATCTCCAATCCAAATACATGCTTTTTTTCCCACGATAATATTGTCATGATTGATGTTTTCAACCTAGCGAATAATAATTTGTTCAATTTTATATCCTTTGACTTGTCGGTCAGACCAACTCATGAACCAGGAAAAAAAAATAAAAATAAAAGTAGTTTCTCCTTCTGACTTATGATAAAAAGAGCCAAAGTTGGACATTGAGGAGGTATTTCACGGAATGAGAGCCAATGATCTCGGTTTTAAAACTGTGCGGCTCATGAACCCAAACCTTCAAGGGTAGTTTTGGTTCATTTGAAGCCAATATCGTTGTGTATATCCATATGGTTTCACGATGAAGAAGAGCCGTTTAGTGACATCAAACATCGGACGTGAAGTTAATTTCCCTCAACCCGACTGATAGAAACGCACCCATTTTGCGTCGTTTGCTGCACAAACCCTGATAACGGCTGAATAACAACCTCCCTTCGTTTTGATGTCAGCACCGGACGGCGGAATCTAACGACTTCACAAAGCCACCGCGGCCCCCGGCTCAAATAATTACGACCGGGGCGATTACGTTAATGACTGCGGCGCGGCGGAGGAACCAAAAGCACGTCGGGTCTTTTTCCCCGGAGCGTTCGACGCAACGCTCAGGTTTCGCTCGGGGGATTCACCGACAGTCGATCTATTACCGCTTGGCTCCTTCTTCGAGGGGAGCAACGAAGAAAAAAAACAAAAACAAAAAAAAAAAAAACACAGATCACGCTGGCTCAAATTGTGAAGGACCTATTTAAGGTTTTTTTTACTTCCATGAATTACAAAATTTTGGAGGGTTTTCGTGTCAATCCAAAGACTCTTCACCTTTGCACGACCTGTAAATTACAAAATAGACTTTGCCGACCTTTGTGAGAACCATTTAAATGTGACGATTTGACAACATACAACACCTTTATTATTGGTTAATTTTATTGTTCACTTCTTAGGTTTATTGTATTGTTTTTTTTGTTACTTTTTAGGTTAATATTTATTGTTTATCAACAGGTTTATTGTACATAAAAAATACATACATACAAAAATATATAGATATATTTGACTTTACTCTTGATTGTTAGGTTTATTGTATATTTTCAATATTATTTCTGTCCTCTAGTTAACTTCAAGGTTACAGTTAAGGGCTAGTTTTATTCCATTGCCTTATTAATATTCCCTCCAGGGATAAATAAAGCATCTATCTATCTATCTATCTATCTATAATAAAGGGGCTTTGTACATTAATGCAGCCAGGTGCACAACAAACACCACAAAATGTACAAAATACAACTACTCGGGCCCATGCTCGTCCCTAATGACTGCCCTTCATTTCAAATTACTTTTAGATGAAATGTCCAACATTGTCCATGTTACCGATGGCCCTCCCACTAGTGACATCTCACAGTCTCACAGGGATGTCATTTCAACAAAAAAGTTAATGCTAAATACTTTATTGTCACTGGGCTAGCCGCTGCAGTTTTCCAATCTCACCAGCGGTCAAGAGGCTGTCATGCGGCGGGATTGGACAATTTGCAATAAACGTGGTACAGGCACAATCGGAGGTATTATGCGTTTCCCCGAGTCAGTCAACGTCTCGCGTTTAAGTGCAAGTCCATCAATCGCAAGCGGGAGGGAAGAACCCCCCCCCCCAAAAACCAACGTTGTGTTTATTGCAGAGAGAGAAAAGCCTATTAATAAATCTGCCGCAGACAGGCTTGCGGAAGTGGCCCGGGGGGGTGTAAACTCCAGTCTGGGAGAGATGGATGGATGGACAGAGGAGGGAAGGAGAGGTGGAGAGAGAGAGAGGGAGAGGGGGATAAAGAAAGATGTGAAGAAAGAAAGGAAACAACGAAGGGAAAGGAAACACAAAGGGAAAAGGGGAGAATGAAGGGAGCTGTGTGTGTGTGTGTGTGTGTGTGTGTGTGTGTGTGTGTGTGTGTGTGTGTGTGCGTGCGTGCGTGCGTGCGTGCGTGCGTGCGTGCGTTGTGTGGTGTAAAGCATGGGTGCTGCTTGATGGATGGATGGAGGTTCTGAAAAGCCACAGCTGCCCCGCTCTTCCCAGAAAGAGTTCCAGGAGGAAAAGTGGCAGTATGTGGTTCAAGCATCTAGCGTCCCCTTACTATTTATGACCCGCATTCTGCACGGCCCGGCAGAACTGCTCCGCATGTACATGAGTAAACGGGAGTGTGTGTGTGAATCATAACAATAATAATAATCATAATAACAACAAACAATAAAAAGAAAAAATAAATAAATAAATATATATATATATATAATAAGTATTATTATTATTATTTTATAAAAGAAAAGTTTTCCCAAACAACATTTTGCCATTTAATAAGCCTTGTAAACGTCATGATGTGTGTATGTGTGAGAACGTACACACACACACACACACACACACACACACACACACACACACACACACACACACACACACACACACACACACACACACACACACACACACACACACACACACACACACACACACACACGTATGTTCGGCGTGTCTGTTTCCAATCAGCCTATTACATACTACAGCATCATTCTTCTCTGCCTCGGCTGCCAACCACAGTAAACGCACTGAGGAGAAGGTGAAGGGCAAAGGGAGCTGTTTTCTTCAGCTCTCATTAGTCTTTATAAATAAAAAGCCGCTTTAAACCTCAAGGTATTTTCGATACTATTTTTTTTTTTCGGGACCGCAAACAGTTTGCAAAGTTATCTCCCCCATAAATCGCGTTATAAAAAAAAAAAAAAAAAAACACGATTAAAGAGAGGAATCGGGGGGGGTGTCGGCGACGTGCGTTTCCATCGGTTCAATGTTACTGAAGGAGTGGCGACGGCGACAACAACTCCTTTACCAGAGCGTGAGAGCGGAACGGATGACTACAGCGTTTTCACGTGGACGCTGAACATGGAAAGTGGAAAAAAAAAATAAAAAATGATTCTCTTTTCTTTTTTTTCCCCGTCAACTCACTGTTTGATTCCTATTTTTTATTCACCGATAACTCGGCTCCGTACGCTGTGCTTTCATCGTTTTGCGGTCACCCCGGTCGTCCAAGTCGAGCGTCTCCGTGAAACGCGACCGTCATTTATATCGTCACACTCGCTCCATAATCGACTGCGTCTTTTTGGACAAATCTCTGTCCCGCACCTCTCTCACTTCTCCTTCTTTCGCTGCCCAAACAAACACACTCTTCCATTGTGTCTTCCACACACCCGGTCACGGTTGCTGTGTTAAGCATTGCATAATACAAATAAATGACCCCGCTCCCACACACACACACACACACTCACACTCACACACACACACACACACACACACACACACACACACACACACACACACACACACATCTGAACATATGACGGTGTACAAACAGGCGTTTTGAACACAAACATACTTGCAAAATCTGCACATGAGAACAAACACACATAAACAATTACATTTGTTTACGAAACGCACACACGCACGCACGCACACACACACACACACACACACACACACACACACACACACACACACACACACACATACACACACACACACACACACACACACACACAAAGTCTCTCACATGCCCCAACCCCCAAATATAACTCCATTCCAGTTCTCATGCTCTCAGGTCGGGTCCGGAGAGCCAATTTTTCTCATGCCGCCCCGACAAAAACAATAAATCGGAATAATCTTCTCGCGGCACAACATCCTCACCACTCCGGCATGAACCTGGTGAAGCTGGTAAACCTTGCCCCCCCCCCCCCCCCCCGCCCCGCCCCCGGCACCGCAGGCAGAAGGTGAAGAAGTAGAGAGAATGGGATCAGAGCTTTTCCGATTCTTCTCTGGTTATTAACTACCGTTTGTCCCCTCGGAGGGCCGTCCTTCCCATTAAACAGACCGATGCTCTTTTCTCATGGAAATCAGCCCGCTGCCGCCGCCGCCACCGCCCCACGGCGCTGCAAGGAATTGTGGGGCCGTTTCTGAAGCGGAGAAGACCTCCCTCCCTCCCTCCGGCACACAAACAGCACTCACACCACACACACACACACACACACACACACACACACACACACACACACACACACACACACACACCCAATGCACTCATACACATTGCACAAATTCTGTCTCATTCACACACACACACATACGTATTGACGTACACGTGCAATATCACCAAAACATGCTTGCTTGTGTGTGTGTGTGTGTGTGTGTGTGTTTGTGTGTTTGTGTGCGTTCTCACAAACACATTCCCTCAATCACAAAGGCAAACATGAAACGTGCTGCCTCCCAACCGCATGGAGCATGGAAGTAATGTGAGGCAATGCTTGGGAGTTAATGAGAAGAGGCTGCTTCGGTGGACCCCGACACATTTTTTTTTTGGGAGAGTAGCTAGGAGACGTACATAGTAATTGATTGTATACCAAAAGCAAAATGGAATTTATTTTGCTTTTTTCTAGATCTGGTAAATAAAATAGTGAACAATGTGACACATGACAGAGTAGCAACATGAAGATAACAGTTTGTCTGAAATAATTACTTAGATCAACATATAAGCATGTAAATATAGATAGATAGATAGATAGATAGATAGATAGATAGATAGATAGATAGATAGATAGATAGATAGATAGATAGATAGATAGATAGATAGATAGATAGATAGATAGATAGATATGATTTTTCTTAACATAGCACATACGCATGTGTTCCCCCACAACTGAGTGTTTACACTAGGAGATAACATCATAGCACCACATTGTAAAAAGAAGCTTCCGCCCAATCGGTGCATCACTGCATTCATCATTCAATGTAAAACAGGTGCATGGGCGGAATTATAACCTGGCTTATTCTCCCAGGTCTGCAGGGAGAGACGCCCTGTGGGTATTACCGAGCATGTTGAGCATCCGAAGAGGAATCCGTTCCTCGGACAAGAGCGGCAAACATCAACACATGGGTCTCAACTTGCACAGCAGCGACTGTCAGTAACAAAGGCTTTGTCTCGTGACGACCTCGCTTCCATTTCCTTATTATGTGGCTGCAGGCTGTGATGGAGCACGGAGGTCTCACCCCCTGCTCCTCCATCCGAGAAACTATATCAGCGTTGTATTCATGTGTTTTTGCACGTTGGGGCAGACGAGCGCTTGGATACGAGATCAATGAGGGACAACTTGAGCCTGTCCCTCACAACCCCGACTGAGGTTATTATGGGGCGGCTAATTCATAATTCATAATTAGTGAAGGGCGGTGGATAAAGCCTGCTCGGGGAACTTTCGGCAGAACTAAATGTTAAATAATGTGTTTACATGTCCATCCTTCCGACAAGCGTTCGGAAGATCAAACATCATAAAATGCAAAGAAATTTACAACAATCAATGCCGTAAAAGAAAATACTTTATGATCCCCTGTCAACATTGTATTTCGACCACCTATGTGGATTAACAAATGATTTGGAGAAGATGAAAAATGCTATAAAGTTATTTCTATTTTTATTTTTTTTACTTTGTTGTTGAACTACAAAGCCTAGTGGAGCCAGATATCAATAATAAGCATAGATTGAACCCCCCCCCCCCAGATTCGCTACTACTGTGGCCCAACCCCCAAGTTCGGTGGTCTTGCATGGTCATTACCGCACCAGGACCACCGAAATGGAGAAACTCGTGAACTTATAGCCCCCCCCCATACACACACACACACACACGGCAACATCACATCAGAAAAGCACGACACGAACAACTCATGGAGGCAGATCCAGTCCGCACGACTACCTACTTTATATTTAAGGATTTCACGTGGATTATCGGAGCCATCCCCGCAAAAGACAAGGAAAGAGAGAAACACAACGAATAATCCAGTTTAAGAAAGGAAAACAGCGACCAACAACTTTTTCACGCGTCTCCAAAAACACACCACGGGGCATTCGAGTCCACCCCCCCCCCCCCCCCCCCGCTCCTCTGCGGAGAGAGATATTCGGAAATAAACGCTTAAAATTCGGAGAAACCACCACCCACCACCAACCCTCCACCCCCCCCCCCCCCCAAAAAACCCTCCGAAGGACATCAACCGACAACAACCTGGGGTGGTGCGTGCGGGTGGGGGGGGGGGGTCACCGCTTTACGGTGTGCACCGTGTTTACAACCTGAACCACCCCGATTCCTGTTGCACGCGTCCACGCGCAGCAACAACGACAACAACGACAACGACAATAAGAAAAACAAAAACAAAAACAAAAACAAAAACAACCCCCAAAAAGAGCCCCGATTCACAGCATGTCGGCGCGCGGATCAACAACAACACGTTCGTGGAAATGAAGCCCCTCGGCTACGTCGATCTGTCAGCGGTGAGTCGGTGGGAGTGTGCGTGGAGGATCGTATTCTTGTTATTAAAATATAAATAATACACACACACACGCACGCACGCACGCGTCGAAACGTGCAGCCGCACCGACGGAGCTCTTTACCCGAAACGCGCAGTTTTCTACCCACCGAAAAGTTTCCAGCGCCGCATTGAGTCACTTTTCACATGGAGCCCCCGGAGCATTCCATCACGGGCTTTCACGCGAAGCCGCCGCGGGACACCCCACGGCACCTCTCCCGGTCCTCCTCTGGCCCCGATCCGCCGTTTTACTATTTCTTTCCGATTTTTTTTTCCCCCCGATAATTGTTCTATATTCGGGGCCTGAGCGCGTCCCTGCTCAGGCTGCAGCGGAGTTCTGGGGCGCGAGCATTGTGGGAGTGTGACGTCACGCCACTTTCACAAACTTTTTTTTTTTTTTTTTTTTCTTTTTTTTTTTAAACCCAGGGGCAGTTTTACTTATTGATTTTTTTTTTGACCAACTAAACGCAATTAATCTAGTTATTCTGTAGATAAAGCGAGTTTGTAATGACGAGCGCCGTCGGTTTTACTGTGCAAAATTAAAAGTACGAGTTTATGCATAAAAATGTGATAAAGTATGCGATTACCTTAACTTTTTTTAAGAAAATAAATATAAAGATAAAACCTTACAGTAATGCCGGCCTTTATTGTAAAGGGGTTAATGTGTGTTTATAACTTGCAGATTTGCATTTACTTTTTGTTTAGAAATAATCTATATTAATCCGTAGTATGTGCATATAATATGATAATAAAAGACCGATTTCATTGTTATATTTTACATTCATCGATATTTTTTATTTATTTTCTTAATACGTTATTTTTGATCAGGGTATAAGACATGCAAAAACAGTTTTCAGCCTCATTGTTTGAGAATACTTTTTTTTCTCAATGAATGACGCTATGCCGACTGCACGCATGGATAATTCCTCTTTTGAACGAAAACATGTGGACGAAAAAAAATAGTTCAAATTATACTTTGTACCATTTCGAACAACGTGTGTACGTTTATTTGTGTGTCATTCTGGTATCAGAATCCAAAATGTTTTAAAAGTTTTTAATGTGTATATATATATATATATATATATATATATATATATATATATATATATATATATAAAGGCCTTCAATAAATGTTTTAAAGGGAATTTTGTTTTGTATGAAAACATTCATAATGTCCATTTCCGCCAACTTTTAATACTTATACATATACAATTAATACTAATACATATGCAAATAAAGCTTATAATAATATAACTATTATTATTATTATTATTATTATTATTATTATTATTATTACTACCATTATTATTAACTATTTACAACGCGTCAAAACTAATTCCATCGCCTTTCTGGGGGTCCACCACCACGTGCAGCGCACCGATGGTCCCGGTTCAACCTTCGTGTGTTTTTGGGGGCGAAATAAGAATCACTTCCAGGGCACATCAGCCCGTTTCCTCACCCCCAGCCCCCCCCCCCCCCCCCCCCCCCCCCCCCCCCCCCAGCGCTCCCCTCGCACGGGCTTTCAGCAGCAGCAGCAGCCCACCCAGCCGCCCCACCCGCGCGGGTGGACGTGTTTGTGCAGCAGCGTGGGGGGTGGGGGAGCACTGAGTAGGAGGTTCAATGAGCCTTTCGGCTTTTTCAATACAAAGCGCGCGGGGGGGGGGGGTCGTTAAGTGAAAATACCCCCCCCCCCCCCCCCCCAAAAAAGGGAAAAGAGTGTTACCTGTTGCTTTAAGTTGAAGATGTGTTATTATTACTTGAAAAATAAAAATAAAATAGGCTGCCTCAGAATGCAATTAAAAAGATATAACTTTTATATAGGAACGTAGGCGACATCTATTTACAACCTCCTTGGTCGGGTTTTGGGATTTACGCTAAAGGGAAAAGAAATACATAACGCCTGTAAAATCCCACATTGTAAAAGAAACATGAAAACAAAAGTTACAACGGGACTTTTTACATTTTTTTCATTTTTGCAATTTCAGCATTTACACTATATGCACGGGCTCATTAAATGATGAGAAAATGTAGTATTTAGTTTTAACAATTTTCCCAAACTGTTTTTAAACTGTTTTTAAAGGTAGAACATTTTTTAATTTAAATGTGACTATTAGAAAAATGTGTTTTTTATCAAAATTTCCTTTATTCCTTTATTGTCTTGTGCAAAACAAATGTAAGGCACATCCAAATGGCTTAAAAAACAAACAACAATTACATGCAAACAAAAAATGTGACTGGATTGAATTTGATTTAACTGAATCCGCCATGCGGTACTATTTTAAAATTATTTTAACAAATTTGTAAAATGTCTTTTGGTTGAATTGCATGCTGAATAGATACATCACACATTAAGACATGTCGTCCGTATAATTTCTCCTTCGTATTTTGTTCTCATTGAGATTTTTGAGCTCATATACATTTTCATTCGTATTTAGTAAAGAAATATCTCAACTCAACAGGTCTAAAGATGTTTGTTTAAATATGTTTGGGCATAAAGACTTGTCACGTGAAATCAGTGATTGAGTGATGCATTGAAACCCAGTCTCACTCCCTGACATCTTAGCTTTCCTGTAGAGGAAAGCGGTTTGACTGTGTCTAAGCACTGCGATCATTCGGCGTACAAGGGCAGCTAAATTCACACCCGGGAACGGGAAGCTGTCCTCGTCATCACCGTGGCAAATCGTCCTCGTGCGAACCTTCCTCACGTCCGGCGAGTGTGAAAAAAGGGGGGGGGGGGGTTCCGTTCCCCGACAGCCAAGCCATCTGTGATAGGGAACGGGCACGCGTCATGAAATTAAAAATGAAAAAAAATACATTTATGTAGTCGGGCTGCAGCTACAGTCTTGCACCGAAAATGACGGGGTTGGGGGTCGGAGAATCCGCTTTAGCCACCGCGATGTTGACACACATTCTCCCAGTGTGTACAAGCAAAATGATAGAGCGACAGATGGGGCAAAGACTGATGAGATGTGACCATTCCCCCCCAACCCCCGGTAAAAATAGAGAGGGAGACGTCTTTCATTGTGGCTCTGTTTGTTTATCCGAATCACGGCGCGGTCGGTCCGTCTGACGGTCTGTCATTTGGAGTCGCGGGTTGATTTTTTTTAACCGACGTGCGGAGCGGCCCCGCCGTGCGGTCGGAGCTACCGGGTCTCCTCCGTCCTCCCCGAGGGCATCGCTCTCCTCCCTCTCCACCCCTCTATCCGTTGCTCTCCCGTAACTTCTCCCAGTCGCTCCATAATACTCAGGCTCAACCTCTCTTTAGGGTGGGGTGGGGTGCACTGACCTCGATTAGGTCTAAACCCGGTTTAAACCAGGGATTAGTTCAAAGTTTATTAATCTAGGTTTATTTTAGGTGGATTAAACCTGTTGCACTGAGCTGCCCACTGAAAAATAATCGTGCTTTTTATTTTCGATTGGCTTTCTAAATTGGACTTGTGCATCCTGGTTTATTCCCCCTGGAACCGACGGCAGATCGACTGATCTTCGCCCGTCTCCAAAGTCAGACTTATTTAATTTCCACTTCCGCAAACCTTCTTCCCCCCCCTCCACCACGAGCCCGACACCGGGAGGAGAGGGATTTTCTAGACGGCAACTCCCGTCCATGCCCCCCCCCACCACACACACACACACACACACACACACACACACCTCATCAGTCATGGACATCCAGAGAACGGGGGGGAAGCTTGCACATGCGATGAGCCGGCGATGGGCTCCCTCGGAGTCAAAGCCCAGAGCTGTCATCGGGCGTCGAGCGGAAACATCTGCGTCTGTTTACAGTCGCTCGGCCTACAACAGTAGTCACGTCCCAAGCGGCTCCCAGTCGGGTCAGTCCCAATTTACCCTCCCTGCGTTCGCGCCCCTCCTTTCAGGAGCGCCGGATTCACCCTGGCACCGTCGAGGCTGTTCGATAACGCTTTAACCCGCGATCGGAGGAACTTGATGGTGCTCCGTCGCCCCGTATACCCAAACCCAAATGATCTCAAAGCGGGCGCCGATTGTACGACGGCAATAATTACAGGAAAAGATTTCTTTCACGTCTGAAGCGTGTTTCCTTGTCACCAGATTGACGACTGCAGCGGTCCCTTCTTTTTCGGAAGTGCGTGTTAGAGCGCCAATCAGTGGTCTGCTCGGTTTGTTGATGCATTTTGTGGCACCGGTGATAAAGGACATTGAAATGATAGGGAGCGCAAGGCACATGCCAAAAGGAGCGACGTCTTTGGCCTGCGTGACATGACGGTAATGGACTCTTTAGTTTTGCTCGGCCAGCAATTCCGCGTAAGTATCAAATAAAGACCCTAAAACGGGTTGGATCTCATGACCATGTCAAAACATCTATCACACGAGAAACAAAACTGGAATAGGGCCAATTGGCAGCAATAAACAAAAACACCCATGCAGATAAGAGGACTTTAAAAGAGGTATCAAACGCTGGACGGCCGCCTCGGGTTCCGTCCAATCGCTCGCCGAGAGGACGTCATTGGGAGCGTTTTGCCGCGTGATAACCCGTCCCGGCTGCAGCAGAGATGCGCTCGTCCAGGACTGAGAGCTTTTTGATTAGCGAGGGTATCGCCACTGACGACCTGCGGCTCGGTGATAAGGCCCATGGGTGGAACGTACGAGTCGCTCCCCGGAGCACACGTCCACGTCCACCTCATCGGCTGGCGTCGTTGCCAACGGGGCGGAGGGGGGGTTCTGAGTGAAAGCCAGAGATATTCCTCCTCCAACTTTCTTGACTGAAAATAAACGTCTCACATGCAAGAAAGTGAGACAAGCGCGGGGGCTGTCGGTAGACGGCATTTTAAAGGTCATTCGGAGGCAGGAACCTTGAGGTCACCCGCTGTACCTCCTCCGTACGCCGGGGGCCACAGACGCATCATCACGGCCCCCCGTCAGGCGTGGGAAGTGCGAGCGTTAGAAGGGAAAATAGAAGGGAGCAGTGGAAAACACGAGTGAGGGACGGTGATGATTCTTTAAAGGGACAATGCTTAGACCTTCGACAGCCTTGAATTGAACGGGCCTTGAACCGCCTTGTTTGTTGAAATGTGCTGTACAAATAAACTTGCCTGGCCCAGCCTTCAATGAGGAGGAGAGCTTGGAAGGAGTGGAACTTACTTTTCTTTTTTCTTTTACTCTCTCTTGACTATTTTCGTAGTTTTTTTTATGTCAGCGATTCACCTGCAGGAAGTGCCTTTGCTCGTATCCAGCCGGTGAGCCGACGCTTGCTGCAGCGTTATCGCCGCTGTCATCTCTGAGAATGAAGAAGTGTGTGGGTTTAAGGGATGCGGGAGGAGCCGGCAGACAACGACACAGGAAAAGAGGGTAAGAGCAGCTAGCTGTCTGCCGGCGCGTTGGAAAACAGAAACCTGATAAGATATTGACATATTTCATCAGAAAGAAAGAAATTGTGGGAGATTTGCGTCCACATCTGGAGGGTTGAATGGAAGGAGTGACTTGTTTATATATCATATATATGTCTATATATGTATATATATATGTGGTTTCAAAAAGCCCACACACACCGAGTCTCTTTTGCCTTTTTCCCCTCATATAGAGATAAATAATATTGTACAACCTTAAAAATATTTGATTTATAATAATTACATCAAACAAAGATATACAAAAAATAAAATAATAGTAAAAATTATAATTATTATTTATTTAAATTGTAATATATATTTAAAACATTTTTTTTTTACCTTGATTGTTATTCAGTAGTTTTCATGAATAATAAAATAGAACAAATTTCATCTGCAATACTTCTTTTCGGCTCTATGGATGCAGATAACATCCTCTCTTCAGCAGAACATATTTAAGCAATTATCACTCAATTCCGTCAAACAATAAATCACTGGCATCTGCTCCTCGACGAAAGGCAAAGAGAGTGAATCGGAGAGAGAGAGAGAGAGGTGGACGCCATGATTTGAAATAAAAGAAACAAAAGGTTTGAGACGGCACCCAACCCAGGGGTTGCTACCCAGCAACGCGGCGGGTTGGGGGCCATGCCGAGCACACGTGTTCGGCCCTAATGAAGGACCTAATGACAGAGATCTGGAAACCCTGCTCCTCGTTTCATCCTTGCCTCTGCCATTGGACATAACACTGATTGGCTCCATCCGATTTTAGAGGGAAGATGTAATGCAATTGTTTTTCCCATTTATGAACTTCATTTGACCAGAGAGAAAACCATGTTTAACCTGTCTGGGTAAACGGTGAGGTCAGAATAAGATAAATAATCGGATACTTCACAGACAAATTCGTAGACTGTTTTTGTCTACTCTAAAACCAAAGATTTAAAAATGATTTATCCTATACTGGCAAAAGTATGAGATCGCTCAGGTTTGCCTTTAATTGAGAATGGATAATTACCTTGTCAAACAAATGAGTGACTGTCTTGCATTTTGTGAATAGATAAGATCTATCAATGTATGTATGTATGTATGTTTGTATGTATGTTTGTATGTATGTATGTATGTATGTATGTATGTATGTATGTATCTATGTGTGTGTGTGTGTGTGTGTATGTGTGTGTGTGTGTGTGTATGTATGTGTGTGTGTATGTATGTATGTATGTATGTATGTATGTATGTATGTATGTATGTATGTATGTATGTATGTATGTATGTGTGTGTGTGTGTGTGTGTGTATGTATGTATGTATGTATGTATGTATAATATTACCATCACAATAATAAAATATATAATAATAACTCTTAATAACACCCTCTCAAATACTACATTGCAATTGACTGTTTCATTAAAACAAATTACAATTAAAATGAGCTCTCAATGGCGTACCTGTTGCAATGTAGACATAGAGAAGTAACCTACGGCGCATGCGTCGGCTCGCTGGTCTATTTCGGACTACAAATGTAGTCAATTCTGTGTTTCAATTCACAAATATATATAATATAATAAATAAAAATTCAAATGGAAAAAGATGAATAAATACAAAAATGCACAAATGTATTTTGAGATTTTTTTCCAGCAACAAAAACAACAATAAAAACAGAACCACAAATAAATGGCTATCCACAAATAAAGTATGTATTCACACAACACACGTCGCATTAATTATTTGTGGATGGGGAAATATTTTTATTTTTATTTTTTTATTTTTTGCATTTAAAAATCTTCATACAGATTTGTGGATTGTCGTTTTTATCTGTATTTTCTTTCCATCGGTACTAGTAATAAACACAAGCGGATAGGGTTAAAACCAAAACTGTCAAACGGCCGCGGTGCATCATGGGACATTTCGTGTAACGCAATGGCGGCGAATCAGCGGGCTGCACCAACTATGAGTCCGATGCGTTTACTTTTCGCCCTTTTAGTACACGCGTGTCCGACTTTCGCAGGGGACGTGACGTGGGATGAGAGCGGCTACGTCCTCTACTGTCCCTGCATGGGTAAAGAACAGTACGAATGTCTCCAACTTTCTGGTTAGATGGCAGCGGCGTCGGGAGGTTCCATTGTTTTTTTTTCAGACTCGGTATGACGCTGTGCCGTGCCAAAAAGTGATCGTCCGCTAAAACGTGATAGCCAAAAAGTGATCGCGGTATCTACCCTTTCACCGAAACGTTATTTACGCCTCAAAACGACTTCGTTTCGTTCATGAGGCTTATTTTTTAAAGGTCATAGCACACCCAGCCCCCTTTACCTGTTGAAATGCCTTTAAAGGGACAAAACAAGCAACATGTAGTTTTGCTCTTGCCAAAAAGTGATCGTCCACCAAAACGTGATAGCCAAAAAGTGATCGCAGCATTTACACGTTATTTACGCCTCAAAATAACTTGGTTTCATTCATGGGGGTTGTATTTTAAAGATCATAGCACACCCAGTCCCTTTTACCTGTTTAAATGCCTTTAAAGGGCCAAAACCAGTAACATGTAGTTTTGCACTTGCAAAAAAGGAGATTGCAGCTCCTACCTTGTGGCTGAAAGGTTGTTTCTGCCTCAAAATGACTTGATTTTACTCGTGATGATTATATTTGACAGGTTATAGCCAACCCAGTGACTTGTACCATTCGAAATACATTTAAAGGGCCAATACAACTCATAAAATGCAGTTTGCACTCGTCAAAAGGTGATTGCAGCTCCTACCTTGTGACTGGTTGTTTATCATCCAAAATGACCTGGTTTCATCCATGAGGCTTATATTCAACCGGTTACAGCCCACCCAGCGGATCAATCAGTCTCGGGCGGACGGTCACTTTTCGGCGCGACGCCTGTCTCCGTGGTTCTTTTTGACTCAGTTGGTGACGATGAACGACAGTGGGAAGAGTGGGTCGGCTCTGAGCTGTGAATGGAGTTCTCACAGCAATCATTTCATTCTGTCCAAATGATTTATTTAAGCGGAAGAAACAAACTGGCTCACAAAAAGATTTGTTCTGCAATATTACATCACTGCTGCCTAGTAATAGAGTCAACCTCCATCACCATCTTGTCGTGGTCTGAACTTAGACCATGAAAGCGAACCACTGTGCCTGGAGATACAACATTTACTCCCTTCCTCTTCCGTTACCTACGTCCTTTTCTCCATACTCAAGTTGTCTCCAATCCCTCCTTATTCCTTGATGTAGTTTGTTTGTGTCGCTCGTCCCCCCCCTCAGGTCGCTTTGGGAACCAGGCTGACCACTTCCTCGGCTCCCTGGCCTTTGCGAAGATGCTGAACCGCACCCTGGTCGTCCCTCCCTGGATCGTGTACCGCCACCACACCCCCCCTTATACTAATGTGAGTTTGATCGTGGAATAACACAGAATAAACCCCTTTTCTCCCCAGCCCACCAACCTACAACCCTAACTTGCATCCCAGTTGTCTCTTATTGATATTATCTTCTCTATCCCATCGTACCGTCTTGGGTCCAGGTCCACGTGCCCTACAGTGAGTTCTTCCAGCTGGAGGCCCTGTCGGCGTACCACCGGGTGGTCAGTCTGGAGATGTTCATGGAGCAGCTCGCTCCAGAACACTGGCCCCGGGGCCAGAGGAACGCCTACTGTTTTGAGACCGCAGCGCAGAGGAGTTCGGACAAGAAATCCTGCCCCATGAAGGTGAGACGCCGCACATCTATTGGCTTTCTTTCATGCCGTATAGATTGATACCACTGTGGATGGGTTATGATGGCAAAGTGAAGGTAAAAGGACAATGAAGGGCTGCCCCCTGCTGGCACAACGGCTGAACTAACTTGAACCCAACCAGTTTATTAAGGTTACATAGATCTACAAAGAATCAGTTTTGTTTTTTTGCTTTTGCTTTTTCTGTCATGAAGGAATGTTTCTGATTTGCTTTTTTTGTTGTTCTTTTAGGATGGGAACCCCTTTGGCCCATTCTGGAACTATGTCGGAGTGGAATTTGACAAGTCCATCTTGTTTAGTGGCATTTCCTTTAGCACATATCACCAACCTCAGTGGATGAAGAAGTGAGTTCTCGGTCGAGTTTGTGTTCAAATGTATATATATTTCAGCTATTAAATATTCTTTACGATATATTTGATAAAATAAAACAACAACAACAAAAAAACTGTTTTCTATTCTGCCTGCTCTGCAATTACCTTTTTAGATTCCCTCCATGGGAGCATCCCGTCCTGGCCCTGCCTGGCGCTCCTGCACAGTTCCCTGTGATCGAGGAGCACGTGGGGCTCCAGCGCTACGTGGTGTGGTCGGACAGTTTTGCCAAGGAAGGGGAGGAGCTCATCACCGCCCAACTGCCCAGGCCCTACATCGGCATTCATCTGAGGATCGGCATCGACTGGGTGAGACAAGGAGTATTTAAAATACACAAACCATCATACAAGTCATGAAATCAGACCCTTGTGACTATTTCCTCCTTCTTTCCTACACGTCCATCTCTTCCACAGAAAAACGCCTGTAAGATGCTGGAGAGCGGCGATGCCGGGCCTCACTTCATGGCGTCCCCCCAGTGCGTTGGCTACAACCGCCAGACGGCGCTGCCTCTCACCATGACCATGTGCCTCCCCGACCTGGTCGAGATCCGCAGGGCCGCCAAGCTGTGGGCGAGGAAGACCTCCGCCCGCTCGGTCTACATCGCCACCGACTCCGAGTCGCACGCTGGGGAAATAGAAAAGCTCTTCAAGGGAAAGGTGTGTATCGTTTTGGTTTTTTTTGTTATTTTTATGGCTAACGACAACAGCCTGGCTTTTGAATGTGTAACTTTATAGGCTTCCTCAAATTGTTCCTTCCGGGTGCATTTTGATGTAAAACACACACGAAAGCACAAACGTTAACGTCAGAATCGAGAACTTCTCATGTACCAAAATAGCGGAGGGGAAAAAAGGGTTATTTTGTTGTTTTTCTTACACCTACGTTACGTCTACATATCATATACGCCAATATTTAAAAAATATTCTTTAGGTGTGAGGATCGTATCTATTTGTGAATGGTGTATCTGTGATGCAGAATGAGCGCTTGCAGAGCTTGAAATCAGAGTCAGAATAAGCTTTATTATAAGTATGTTCACATACATACAAGGAATTTGTTTTTTTCATTTCTCTCAATATACATACATGGTCTAGACACATACAGCTGAAACAGAGACAAAAAGCTTAACATAATCATTTAACTACTATATACAGAGGTGTGTGTGTGTGTGTGTGTGTGTGTGTGTGTGTGTGTGTGTGTGTGTGTGTGTGTGTGTGTGTGTGTGTGTGTGTGTGTGTGTTCAAGAGATTATTTGTCACATACACACACATACGGTCGTACATATATTTATGCGGTGAAATGACACCCGGTGATTACGCACAAGCTCTATAAGCTCGAAAAATACTCACATGTGCGTAATCGACACGCGGTGCTTGCGCAGGCGGCCACAAAGGGGGGCGCCACAATCGCAATTCTGAGTTCTATAATAATATAATAGTTCAAGTTCAAGAGTATATTTGTCACATACACACACAGAATGTGTCTGTGTTGTATTAAATATACATCTAAATCCTCCTAAATGAAACTTTACCATAACTTAAAGTTGGAGATCCGTGAGATATGTCTATGTGTATGTGTCTCCTCGGTAGGTCAAGGTGGTGAGCCTCCAGCCGGACTTGGCCCAAACGGACCTGTACGTCCTGGGCCGGGCGGACCACTTCATCGGCAACTGCGTCTCCTCCTTCTCAGCCTTCGTAAAGAGGGAGCGCGATGCGCAGGGCCGCCCATCCTCCTTCTTCGGCATGGACGAGCTGGGGAAAGTCAATCCGAAGGAAGAGCTGTGAGGATGAGGTCGACCGCCATCGACAACCCTTTTCCTGAACGCCGGGGGCTGAGTGGCCGCCGCAGGGGGGCGCGAGAGTCGGCGAACGCCCGCATTGGAAGGGACCGTCCGTAGAGCGACTAGCGCAGGTAGGATGAGGTGTTAGGACGAGTTTGAAGCTGTGAAAAATGGGGGGAGGAAATGCCCCCGTGGGGGGGGTCTGTAGGTAGCAGGCAGGCAATGTAATTTGACGTGTGTCGGATTTTGCAGCAAGAACGCTGCTGCTATTGAGAGACGGTTTGTCATTGCCTCTACCGTATAGTCTAAGTGTAGGGACTTTTAAACAGTATTTTCAACATTTCTTTTTACGACCTGGGTCTTCACGTTGAGATGACTTCATGCTGATTCTCCCGTTCCTCCAAAAAGCACCATGTCGATCGACCCTATGTCCTTTTTAGCGTGTTATTTGTGTTTGTGTAACCATGTTTTGCATTTCAGCTAAGTTCTTAACCAGTTGGGTCACTCTACAGAGCCTAATTTGGAGCGGCTCTCCCTCTTTCTCACTTTCTCTCCTGTCACTGTGTCGGTCTTTGTGACTCTCTGTGAGTCCTATCTGGGCATGTGCGTGTGCCTCTGCAATCGGGCGCGCGTGCGTAAGTGTGCAGGAACCCCCCCCCCCCCCCCCCCCCCAACCTGCCGTCCTCTTCTTTCCATAACCCTTCAGTGAGCACAAAGTAACTGATCCATCACATGCTAATTATAGTCAGGAAAAAAGACACTCCAGCTCTACATTTACCCAGACCAAAAAAAAAAAAAGTGGAAATATGTAGGCCATTTGAATGTTGTGCGGACGACAGCGGATTTGTACAACCCATGAGGAACTTTTAATTTTTTTTACACAGATCATCACGCTCTGTGTGAGAGTTGACAAACTGATCTGATGTAAATCAGAGCAATGAATGAGCTGCAAGGAAGTTTGTCTTTTATTTTGGGCAGATGATTGTACATGTATTGATTTTAAATGTTAGTGGTTTTTTTTGTTTTTCTTTTTTTCCTTTTTTTTTTCCCAATAAAATGATGTAAAATTAGCACTGGCTTGTTGACTTCTCACTCGAAGCTTAGCAACGAATAATAGCTTGAAAAGTCAGCAAATAAGGGAACGAGAAGAGGGAAGTTGCTCAGGGTTGCCAGGTTTGCGAAGGACACGTGATTAAGTATGCTGGTCCCCCCACACGATAACTATTATGTTTATTATTGCTATCATTATTATATTATTATTATTATTATTACTGCAAAGGTTTCCCACCTAATACTCCTAGGAAACTGTAACTAGGAAATATTCCACTTTTTTCCTATGGTTTCCTGTGAGAAAATAGAACGTGGCAGAGATATGCAGTAGTCATGGAAACACAGGTAAACATGAGGGGAATTCCCGCCCTCGCCCGATTGTGATGACACAACGCTCCCCTTATAATGCTTTAAAGTTTGTCGTTTACACCAAGGAAAAGAGGAATATGAAGATTTGTAGGAGCTGCTGTCGGTTTACGCTGAAGGAGAAGAAGGCCGGTGGTGCAAAGTACAAATACTCCATTACATGTCAAAGCAAATATCTTTACTTTTTATTATAACTGTGTTACAAATGTATTTATAACACAGTTATATTATTTTCATTTTTTAAAGATATCGGGATTATTATATAAATATATATCAAAAGTACATCATACACTTTTATGTTATTTTTTTTTCATCAATTGTGATCAGGACAGATGCACACATCTGCAGTATAAAAGGTACACTTCTACTTTGTTTTGATGCCCTCTTAAATATCGTCTGTATTTAGAATTAATCTCTGTGTCACTTTCTTTGTTACTTTGCATGTGTTCAACTTTAGAGTACATGCTTGGGTCTCCTACAAATCAAAATTTTCTTGTTGAGTGAGTGGCGGCTTGAAAAACTGCCACTGTGGCTGTTAGTTATTAATATTGTTATTGTTGTTATTATTGCTGTTGTTATTATTATTATTATTATTATTATTATTATTTTAAGTCAGCAATCATGTGTTTCTCACATCAATCTTACTATGAATGAATACCTTTGTGTTTACTAGCCAAGCAACAGTGTAGTAAATGCCAGACTATTCAGAAATCTAGTGGTTTTACAGAAATTGAGTATTTTGCATTTTTTATTAGACGACATCATTTTGAACAAATTATCCCATTATTTTGTGTGTGTGTGTGTGTGTGTGTGTGTGTGTGTGTGTGTGTGTGTGTGTGTGTGTGTGTGTGTGTGTGTGTGTGTGTGTGTGTGTGTGTGTGTGTGTGTGTGTGTGTGTGTGCCCCCCCCCCCTGTTTATTAGCTATTGCATTCACAGTGCCAATCTACATTAATACGTGGGACGCCAGTTGAATAGGGCTGCATTAGATTAAGGTGTATGACTAAACCGCCAGGGAAGGGGGGATAGAATCAGTCAAACCTGGCAACCCATTCTAGTTGGGTTTTCCAGGGATGAGCACTGCGGCTAATGGCTGACCTGGAGCTCCGGAGAGCTAATGTTGCCCACGGGTAATTTCAACCGGCGTTATGTTATTTGACATAGTGTGGTTCCACCCTATATGGGTTGTATTTATCCTCGGGGTTTGTTGTTCGCTAAAAAAAATACGGATTTACTCCCGACTACTTTCACCGTTGACGCTAGCCAGGGAAGCTACGTCTTGTTGGCAGGGTACCGGTGTGTTTGCCGTTGCTAGGCCGATCTGGTAAACTTGTTGGGGTTAGCCCATGCTAACTAAGGATGATAAAATTGTATGGCTTAAATGACTTAACCCAAGATTTATCATGTATGACTCCCGGGTGGCCTAGGTCAGAGAGGGGGACGGTGTAACGCTCATCTTTTGCAATACTGTATATATTATATTGTCATAACCATTTTATTTCTCCACCCTGATGCACACACGTCTATATCGGTCTGTGTATCTACCGTATGTCTGTCTCTCTGTCTATCCGTCTATCTGTCTATCTACCGTATCTGTCTATCTGTTTATCTACCTGTCTATCTATCTATCTATCTATCTATCTATCTATCTATCTACCTGTCTGTCTGTTGCCATTGAATGTCATTTGGGATAACCGGGCGGTTCACTGCTCTAAAACAAAAACATGTCTGCACTATGAAAGACAGGGAAATCAGGAGCACCCTATTTTCACCCATTTTTTACTCGGTCATTTTCTGACATGCTATGCCTGTCTTTAGTTGTGTTAAATCCTGTGTCTTGCTAAATCTGCATCTCTTTATATGGATTGTAATAATTGATCGAGGGTGCGCGATGACAGGGATGCCACAAAGCCAGTAGATTGACTCTGATCACCAAGATGCTTTATCTTTCAGGTTCTGATGTAGCTGTCTCTGACTCACTCTAAACGCAACCCAAGCTGCACTTGAACATAGTGGGGACCAAGCGACTCGGAGGGAGGGTTGTCGGCGACTCCTCACCATGTCCAAGAACAAGAGCTTTGAGTCGGTCAAGGTGGTGGTCCGCTGTCGGCCCATGAATGACAAAGAACGAGCAGAAAGGTTTGAGAGGGTGGTGACCGTCGATGTCAAACTGG
The DNA here is from genome assembly GCF_960531495.2 of Zeus faber. Lineage (NCBI taxonomy): Eukaryota > Metazoa > Chordata > Actinopteri > Zeiformes > Zeidae > Zeus > Zeus faber. Next base: position 24,193,290 of record NC_137194.1, on the reverse strand, counting down.
GCCAGATTATGGTCAAAAACCCCAGAGAGGCCTCGGCGCACCCCAAGGTCTTCACCTTTGACTCGGTCTACGACTCAAACTCTAAACAGGTTGATCTCTATGACGAAACCTTCAGACCCCTGGTTGATTCGGTGCTGCTGGGGTTCAATGGGACCATCTTTGCTTATGGGCAGACAGGCACGGGGAAGACCTACACCATGGAGGGGGTGAGAAACGACCCAGAGAGAAGAGGGGTGATCCCCAACTCCTTTGACCACATCTTCACACACATTTCGCGGTCCCAAAACCAGCAGTACCTGGTGAGAGCGTCTTATCTAGAAATCTATCAAGAGGAGATCAAGGACTTGCTCTCTAAGGACCAGTCGCGCCGCCTGGAGCTCAAAGAGCGGCCCGACACGGGCGTGTACGTCAAGGACCTCTCGTCGTTTGTCACCAAGAGTGTGCGGGAGATCGAACACGTCATGAATGTCGGCAACCAAAATCGCTCAGTGGGCGCCACTAACATGAACGAACACAGCTCCCGCTCCCACGCCATCTTTGTCATCACCATCGAGTGCAGTGAGCTGGGCGTGGACGGTGAGAATCACATCAGGGTGGGCAAGCTGAACCTGGTGGATCTGGCCGGCAGCGAGCGGCAGGCCAAGACGGGCGCCCAGGGGGAGAGGCTCAAGGAGGCCACCAAGATCAACCTGTCGCTCTCGGCACTGGGAAACGTCATATCGGCGCTTGTGGGCGGCAGGAGCACGCACATCCCATACCGAGACTCCAAGCTCACTCGCCTGCTGCAGGACTCACTGGGGGGCAACGCCCGAACTGTCATGGTGGCGAACATCGGGCCGGCGTCCTATAACGTGGAGGAGACCCTGACCACCCTGCGCTACTCCAACAGGGCCAAGAACATTAAGAACAAGCCGCGCATCAATGAGGACCCCAAGGACGCCCTGCTCAGGGAGTTCCAGGAGGAGATTGCCCGGCTGAAGGAGCAGCTGGAGAGGCGCTCGGGGAAGAAGAAGAAGAGGAAGCAACGGAGGAGGGTCGGGGAGGGGGGCAGCGAGGACGACCTGGAGGACGGCGAGACGGAAGATGATGAGGAGGGGGAGGAGGAGGAGGAGGATGAGGAGGAGGAAGGTGAAGAGGCCCAGGGCAACCAGGGCGACTACTGGCGGGAGCAGCAGGAGAAGCTGGAGAGGGAGACGAAGGCCATCATGGAGGACCGCAGCCTGGTGGCCGAGGAGAAGCTCCGGCTGCTCAGAGAGAAGGAGAAGAAGATGGAGGACCTGAGGAGGGAGAGGGAGGCCGGGGAGATGCTGGCCGCCAAGGTCAAGGTGAGCAGGAGCTGCTGTGTCTGCCCAGAATTTAAAAGTTTAGATAGTTTCTTTTAGTGACACATAGTTGTTTGGGTCGAGGGGAAACTGATTTTCTTTTTGTGCTTCCTCCACTCAGGCAATGGAGAGTAAGCTGCTGGTGGGCGGAAAGAACATTGTGGATCACACCAATGAGCAACAAAGAATCTTGGAGCAGAAGAGACAGGAAATCGCCGAACAGGTAAAGCTCCAGCTGCGAACCATGGGGTGGTATTTTCCTCCGACGGTGAAGTGACTCCGTCTCCAGAGAGGAGAAGGAAATGCTCGGTGCTGGAGAAGGTCGCCCCAGCCGCAGCTAAAATCTACCGATATTTGAATAGTGAATGATAATTACCGCCAGAAAACTCCCTCACCTGTAAGCAACCAGGATAATTACAACACTGTGTGTGTGTGTGTGTGTGTGTGTGTGTGTGTGTGTGTGTGTGTGTGTGTGTGTGTGTGTGTGTGTGTGTGTGTGTGTGTGTGTGTGTGTGTGTGTGTGTGTGTGCGTGCGCGTGTGCGCGCCTGCCTGTAGAAAAGGCGAGAGCGCGAGATGCAGCAGCAGGTGGAGTGTCGCGACGAGGAGACGCTGGAACTGAGGGAGACCTACAGCTCCCTGCAGCAGGAGGTGGACATCAAAAGCAACAAGCTGAAAAAGGTAGGTACTAAATACTAATCTTTAGAAGTCATTTTGGACAAAGGGAACCTGGGTAAACACAAAACTATTTTTAAAAATGATTTATGTATTGGGGGGGAAAAAGTTATCGAACACTCGTATCGCCAAAGTGGGAAAGTATTTGCCCCCATAAAACTTAACTGTGTGCACCACCTTTTAACAGGAATAACTGCAGACAAGCTCTTCGACAATTCACTCTTCTTGATGCGAAATACTAGATGAATACAGTCTTGAAAAAAAAAATAGAATCTTGAAAAAAATATATACCAAAAGCACATTGAGAGCATTGTTTTTATATTGACACCCAAGTGTATCCAAGCTCAGTCCAAGGCCAGGCTCCCCAGTTGTCTCAATTCATATTTTTTCGCTTGTTCAATAATCTCCGATCCCTCACGTTGGTCTTTGATTTAAAAAAAAAACAAAAAAAACAAACAAAAAAAACAAGGGAGGTGTATTCATGTGGTTGTCATCCATCCCCTCAGCTCTTCGCCAAGCTGCAGGCAGTGAAGGCGGACATCCACGATGTCCAGGAGGGGCACATCATTGACCGGCAGGATCTGGAGCAAACCCAGAACGAGCTCACCAGGGACCTGAAGCTCAAGTAACAACAATCCTCCCTGTCACCACACACAGACACAGACACACACACACACACACACACACACACACACACACACACACACACACACACACACACACACACACACACACACACACATTTATGCCACTGTCTCTGACTGGCATTTCAACGTATTTTCCCACCAATCCTTTGTCCTTGAGATTGAGGAATAAATGTCTGTGTTTCTTTTATTTTTTAAACATTTACATTAATTAAATAAGTGTTTGATGTGGTCGACTGGTTTAAATGAAGGTTTTGTTGGCTGCATTAACCTGGTAGTTGGTAGTCGCCCCTACCAAAGTTCCAGCGGGAGCTCATTATTATCTGGTAGGATCTGGCTCAGTCCCGTCGCTGCTGGGGACGCCGTCGTCGTCGTCCAGCTTCCCTTCTCGTTTCTCTGACGTCTCATGGTCTGTTGTCTCTAAAACCGTCGCCGCTGTCAGGTTACGTCAACTGCCACAGTTTGAGAACTCACTTTTGGGCTGGCCTCATTCTCACACTTCGTTCTCTGTCCTTGACTGTCTGTCTGCCTGTTTGCCCCCCCCCCCCCTGGTCTTTTCCTTCTTCCAGGCAGCTGATCATCGAGAACTTCATCCCCCTGCTGGAGAAGAACAAGATGGTGAACAGGGCCTTCCTAGACGAGGAGGACGACCACTGGAAGATGAAGGCCATCACTCGCATAGAGGAGTGAGCCACGCAATCTACTCTGTGGTTATTTGGGGGTTATGGTGGATTTACTGGAAAATTCCCGAATGTGGGTTATACCGCTCATTCCTTTTCCCCAGCGACCAGCACATGATGACCAGACCCGTGTCCGCCGTGGGCTACAGGAGACCCGTCAGCCAGCACGGACGCATGGCCATGGTGATGAGGCCCGACGTACGATACAAGGTAGGCCTTGACCGCCTGCACAGGAAGGCTTTGACCTCAAAAGGATGATGCGGCAAAGGACGGTAAAAGCGATCACTGGCGAGGGAGACGCCCTGTGACGCCTTGTTTTCTACTGCGTTTCCCTGAAAAATACAGACGTGCTTATGTTTTTAAACTTTAGATTCATAATATATATGTATATATGGATCTATATGTCTATAATAAGGTTGAGCCAAATACTCTGATGAAACGAGTATCCGGTACAGATACTTTTTACGAGCACAAGTATCATCTGAGTAAAATGTGTCAAAATCGTACTCCTGGTGAAGCAAAATCCTTGTGTAGCTGTGTCCACATCGTTTCACGAGAGACGCACGCACGCAGGCACTGAGCTGCTTCCCTGCACAGAGCCGAGTAGTTCACTGCTACAGCGCAGTGACCACAGTGACCGGAGATCGCTCTCTCTCTCCGTTATGCAATCCACTGTCCTGTTCCGAAGCAGAACATTAGTTTCATACAAGTACAAACTAACGAAAAACAAATAGATCTAACATAAAAACACAGGAAAACCTGCAGGAAAACTCCACTGAGTTAGGTTTACGTTTTTCCATTTTCCAGATAGACCACAACACAGTCTTGCCATTGTCACGAATGGCATGGGATTATTTGATCAGTAGAACACTCTCCTACTCTCTCTTTCTCTCTCTCTCCTCCTGCACGCAGCAGCCGGTGTGTATTTTTAGAGGATGACAATCCAATCTAGTTTACTTCATTAATGAGGATTTATGAAGCAGCCGCACAGAGGACTCGTAACTTTCCACTATATTGACTGAAGTTCATTAAAGTATTGGAATGTGTGGTGGGGAAAGTACCCCCCCTCCCCCAAAAAAGTGGCAGTTAAAAAAAACTAACTGTGATCAACACAAACATCACTGTTTAAATTAAAATTTGAAAAAGAAAAAATGAAAAAGAAAGAGATGTTGAGTATGAAAAGTGTAGTTGATGCATTTTACATGATTCTTCTTAATACTGCATGTGTTGTTATCATTGATTCACTGAGGTTTATTCATTCAAGTTTATAAAAAAAACGTGTTCTGTAATAGTTCTCTTCTCTTGTGATCAAAAACATTGATCTTTAGCTCAATTCCAAGGTTGTTCTGTCAATAATTTTCTAATAATCAATAAATATAGCAACTTCTGATCAACCCAGATCCATTTCTTCTTAAAATAACAACCTCTGGTTAGGCCCACACACTTCCGGTTTAAGCCCCACCCATCCCGAGTACAGATACAGGTAACGTTGTACTCGCTCATCCCTAGTATATAATACAAATACTACTCTAAATAATAGACAGACTAAGATTATATTATATTTTAATTGATAGAAGATCACATTGAATATTTGTTTTGTGTCCTTGAAAATGAAAAAACTAGTGCTTGAAATCTATTTTTACTCGAAACACCTTGAATTAAATTTTGTAAAACCCCGCTCTTAACTCCAGAAGATCTGATGGATCTTTCATACAACATCTACTGGAGGTGTTGTATGAAAGATGAAATTGTGCCGTTTCTGATATGGTAAATCCAAAAAGCGTTCCTCCGGTTTCACCACGACCAGCACCCGCGCGGTGCCGCCGCGTCGTCCGGTTTGGGAAAACGTCTTGATAACGGCGACGCCCTGACAGGCCGAGAACCTGCTGAGCCTCGAGATGGATCTGCCGGCGCGGACCACCAAGGACTATGAGGAGCCGGTCATTGCCCCCAACGTGGCGGCGGCCCTGGAGGCGGCCCTCAGGGACGAGGACGACATCCAGGTGGACGCCTCGGGCTTCCTCAGCCGCCTCGGCCTGACCCCGCCCGCCAGCGCCAGCGGCAGCCTCAAGAAACCAAAGTCTGGGTGAGATCAGGAGCTGCTCTGCTTGTCACGGTTCTAACTGTGGTTCCGGCCGACACCTCGGGCGGTGCTCCACATGTTCCTGTCCTTAATGGGGTCTGTTGTTGTTATAACTTATATTTATTCTTTCTCTTCCTGTGGTTACTTGGACACAGCCGACCAAAAACAGGCAAGAAGTCCAGCACCCCCACCTCCCCGTTCAGCCCGTCCAGTCCAGCGTCTCCTCTCTACCCGCAGTCCCGCGGCCTGGTGCCCAAGTGACGACGCCCCTCACCCAACCACTACTGCCATTGCACAGCTCTCAACCGCACCTTTTGTTTTTGTTTTGTTTTTTTGGAGGGGGGCGGGGTTGTTTGTTTGTTTGTTTGTTTCTGGTCTGGTAATTGAGAATAATGGAGCATCTTCCGGACTGTGAAACACCAGAGAGAGGACAGTTTCGGGGAATATTGTAACTCGTGCCGCTTTCTAGGGATTTTCTTTTTATTGTTTTTTTTTACTGAATCCACCCCGAGACCAACGACGACCTCTGGCGAGACACAGACACACACACACACACACACACACACACACACACACACACACACACACACACACACACACACCTCCCTCCCTCCCCCTCGAGCCAGTGCAGAGTGACCCCCGCCCCTCATGCATGACCCCACACGCTCCTATACACTGATGTAATCTCCCTGCACTCGGCCCGAACGCCATCAAAGTCTTATAATGGATGGATCACGATGTTCTTAATGTACAGAGAAAACTCAAGGTGACGTCAGGAGCCCCCTGAACTGAAGTACCCATAATGCACTTCTTATTCCTCAAGGAGGGGCGGCAACGACACCGGGACTCGGCAGTGCTGCCTATCAGTAACGACTGTGTGTGATGGAGAGTGTTATGAATTTGTACGTGTGTGTGTTTATATATGTGCGTAGTTTAGAAGTGGCCATTTCACACGAATGTTGAACGTTTATCACCGTGTGTGTGTGTGTGTGTGTGCGCGCGTGCGCGTGCGCGCGCTTTATCTAACCCTGAAACCGTACAGAGCTGTCAGAGTGAACCCACTTTAAAAGGCTGAGTCGCTGTAATCAGTAGATGCTGTTCTTGCCGCGCTGCACAACGTTTTTTTTTTGGGGGGGGGAGTGGAACACACACACCAACACAACACAACACATTTCAGATTGGCGAGATCGGCAAAAGAACTGGAACCCTTTAACGACACGGGCCCGGAACGCGCCGCAACTACATCAGGGTTCTACGGTGCCTTAACCCGCATCCTTAGCCTCGGCCCCGCCGCTCAAACTGGAGTGCGTACTTCCAGGGAGGAGTCTGGAGCCTTTTGTTTGTTTGTTTTTTTGCGGTAGGATTCAGTCGCGGGGACGAACTCCCGTCACTTCGGACGGAAAGGCCAAGGCCCGAGGGGGACAGGCGGGTGGAGGGGCGGCCGATTTGGAAAACACTCTTCCATTTATTTTCTTTTACCTCAAAGCACCTTTCTGGTCGTCGTACCGAGGAGGTGAGTCCCACCGCAGGAACAACACACCGATGGACGGATGGATTGAAAAAAGAAACCGAATAAAAATCAAGGTGAGCTTGAACCGAGTGAAACCTTTAATATGCAGTTTTTAAACCTCCGGGCTCCGCCCCATCACCACCACCACCACCGCACCATCTTCCAACCCGTGTGCCCCGCTGCCCACCTGCTGCTGCTGCTGCTGCTGCTGCGGAGTTCCCCACAGTCCACTGTGACGCACCACTCAGACTGGGATCCTTGAACCGAGTCAAACGCAGCTTTTTTACCGGCATCAGCTAAAAAAAAAAAAGGATTTAGTCTGGATCCCTTTTTATGTATTTAGAAATGTACCCCATGAATATTAACTTGTTGTTAGGCAATCCTCAGTCACTTTTACAGATGTTAGGGGGAAAAGGAAATAACTTATTACCATTTTTTTGATTGTTTTCTCTTTTTGTTTTTTTTTATAAACAGATGTAGATATACATTTTTATTCAGTTTATTATTTACTTTTGAAATAGACAATTTTATTTTTGGGGCTGTGTAATTTTAATGTTTACGCGGGTGGAAAAAAAGTTTATTTTAGTGCATCACATGGAATGTGCTTTTGTTTTTATTTTATTTTTTTAAACTAAAGCTACACGTTTTCCTTGTTTTCTGCCACCTTCACCGAGCTTTCGAGTCACTGGAAAGTCTTAAACTTGGGAGGATCACCTGTTGCACAAAGATCCATAAAAAGAAATGTGGGATTGATCCACATCACATGCTGTACAGTATATTTAGCTTCTTAACATGTAGGATAATCTCTATAATAAGACAATATCATCGGAGTAAGGTTTTCATGGTTCCTAGCGAGCTTGATTTTAGTCATTTTATTTTTTTATTTTTGAGGGTTCATCAACCTGCATAGGAACTTATTACCACAATGTGAATGTGGTTTTAGGGCAGAACTTCTGCCTATTCCATAGCTATGCCACTGGACTCCGAACGTCAGATAGACCAACTTTTATGTACTGTTATATATTTTTTTTCAGCCAAATGAAAATTAACGCCAGTGCACTTAAGTCTCTGGCGCCAACTTGTTCAGTTTTGTTTTTTTAATTAAAGACAATATCATTACAGGATAAGCGTTCTGTAATGCTCTCTTTGCAATTCAGTTATTTACAAGCAATTTTGTGATTTTAAAGGAAAAAAAAAAAAGTTATCTTTAAAAACAATACCCACTCAGTGTGCCCTTTATTAGGTACACCTGTACAATCCATTGTAATCCAATACACAAGCTCTGCCAGGCATTCTACGTGAATAGTTTATGTTGAGTTTTTGTCGACAGTCAGAAATGTGTAAATTCAATTATGTTTATGACTGAGGTCATAGTTTAAATGTGTTGTACTGAACTACATTATATTGAATTTTTTTTGTCCTCCCTATTGACATACTGTACATGAGGGGGACAGAATATTGCAAACACCTCTGAATATAAAGCAGCTCAGTTCAACACCACCACCAATGACCTCAATGCTAAAACACATCAATGAATGAACCTTCTATGACCGTTAAAAAAAACCAACCCTGAACATTATAGGCAACATAAAGCAGAATTTGCGGCTGAGCTGGTGTAATGGATTACATTGGGTTGTACAGGTGTACCTAAAAGTGCACACAGTGTTTAATTCTATCTGGAAAAACAAAAGGATTAAGAGTCATCTGGGAGATTAAGAATTTTCATCTCGCCCATTTTTAACCAATATCCTCGTTTATCGTCTAATGGAGGCTCAAATGAGGGGGGAAAGAATGCTTAACATTCCCTGCGATTACCCTGAAGTTGATGAAGAAGTGTGCACTTTAATTCACAGTGTTTCAACACAGGTTGTTGCCTTTCAATATAATCTGTAGGATTAATTTTATTTATAGCACTCAATAATACAGCCCAAATTTGAAAAACAAAAAGTTCATCCTAACCACAGCCTATTAAGATATACATACATTCAGCAGAAAAACGGGGGAACGACTTGAATGTGTTTGAACTGGAATGAAGGAATTACTACATACAATATATGTAAAAGTAAAACAGCAGCAGGACCAAGGGCCTTCATGAGAGGTTTGCAGAAGATTTATGAAGAATGTATTTAACATCACCATTTTTATTCATATTTTACTCAGGAGAGATTAAAGGCTAAGATGCCAGGAGGATTAGGCTCTGCCTGTCAATCTGTTATCGCATGATTTAAGGTAAAAAAGATTATCGCCTTCAAAAATGACCACATTGTTTGAGTCCCAACAGATCCCAATTTAAGTTGTCGAAAAAAAACAAAAACAAAAACTTGACCTGCTGTTGAGCTGCTAATTGGAAAGGGTCAGAGTCCACATGTGACCAAAGATTTGGCACCAAAGGTAAAAAGGCCTGGTGCGAGTTCCAAAGCACCGTCCAAAAGAGTAATGCCCTCGTCTAACCCCCAAACACGTCATGAATCATTTCATTTCCACAGAGTGTTGTGTATATTACTTTCAAGTTTTTCAAATAAATTTGCATCACAAAAGAAAATTGGCAACACGAAACGATACACGCCAAAAGAAAATCTGCCGATGTGGGAAACTGAAGCGTTCAGTTATGAAGCCAAGTCACTCGGAGTAAAGTAGAATATTATCTCCGCCCCACCGCTACGTCTCACGCATCAACAACGGATGAAATGAAGGATCTGCATAGAAATGAAGTCGGAAAGGGGGGAAAAAAGTAAATCATGAGTTCATCCAAAAACAAGAATAGAAAAGCAACTCGTGCTGCTGCTTTAAATGATCAAATTAGTTTGGGGCTCCGATGTCGATGCTCCTGCTCCGTTTCCAAAACCGGAGCAAAAAAAAAAAAAAAAAAAAAAACCCGCTCCAAACTGACTGTGCTCACGTCCAATGTTAATGTCTTGTGAAACCCGTCCCAAAATGCCCAAAGAGTCCTTTTTTTTTTTTTTTTCCCCTCCTCCCAGCTCCTCCTCCCATCGGTGTTATCAGCGGGAAGGTCCAAAATGTTCTCCAACACCTTTGAAACTCCCCGGTGCGACCTCCTGACTCAAAGTTCTCCCTCTTCTTCTTCTGGTGAGTGGGACCGGCGGCGTGAAAAAGGTCTTCGCTGTGATCGTCGATGAATGGAGTAAACACGGATGATTTAATCCCCAAGAGACACACGCTATATACTGTTAGTGTTTGTTGTTGGTCGTCCGAGGGGGGTCAAATAAAAAAAAAAAACGGTTGACAGAGAGAGCTACAGTGAGCTGACTTTGTGGGGAATTGGCTTTATACATCGAACGACACCGCCACCGAGCGCAAGAAGTGATTGGATTGGAGGTCGTACAGGAAACTGTCAGTAGAGGCGGGGGCAGGGGGGTAGGGCGAGCAGGCTGTTGGCTCCACGCGGCTTCGGGACCCGGGTGGGGGGGGGGGTGGTCTCATTTCTCCCGGTAGTACAGCAGGTACATCTTGAGGGGCTCGGGCAGCGGCAGCCCCAGAATCCTCTCCCTCAGGACGTTCACCGTGGGCTCGGCCCGGCCGCGGAGCCGCTCCCCGCCCCCCCTCTCCCCCTCCTCCTCCTCCGGCTCCTCCTCTTCATCCTCCTCCTCCTCCTCCACGGCCTCGTCGTCCTCCTCCTCCGCCGCCGCCGCCGCCCTCCCGGCCCTCCGGACCCCCCGCGCCTGCCGCCGCGCCTCCCGGCCCCCCTCCCTCTCCCTCCCTCCCTGGTTGTTGTTGCTGTCCAGGGCGGCGGCGCCGGAGTCGTGGATGGCCACCACCTGGCGGCTGGCCAGGACCAGGCTGTTGCAGTGGCGGCGGTGGACGCGCCGCCGCTTGAAGCGCGGGCCGTACTTGTGCAGCCCGGCCACGGCCAGGCCCCGCCCCACGCTGAAGGAGGCGCCGCGGCCGCGGGGCGGGCCGTCGCCGCCGCCGTCCCTGGTCACCCGAAGCGTGTGGCGGATGGAGATGCGTGCCAGCTCCTGCAGTGAGCGCACCTCGTACACGGCTGGGAGAGGAACATAAGGGCACACAAAGCACCGGGGATTCAGAGTCAGTTTTGCCGTGTCAGACAGGACACTCACTCTCCAGATCCAAACCAGAGGCTGAAACATACGCAAGGATGTGAAAGCAGTGGCTCTGAGCGATGCAAAGCTGCTTGCAGTACCACACATTGGAGGTAGGGGCGCTATATCAAGCACCAACAGAGACCACTAAGGGTGGTTTTCTTTCCTTTTAGTCTGATTCTTATTTTGAAAAATACATCTCCTCCGCTCATCATGGCAGTAGAATTTGAGGAGTGATGGAACATATGAGTTTACACACATTTCCTTTAAGAAACCCCCCGTCTCTCCTTCGAGTACAATTCGGTCATTTTCCTTTTCTCCGGTACAATAAGTACAAGATGACACACCCCTTAACAGTTTTCATGTTTTTGTTTGTGATCGTTTAAGTTGTTTGTCGACCGTGGATGCCATTCTGCCGACCAGAGACTCCGTGCGGAAGTTCCACTCAAACGGATTCAACACTGCATGCCCCTCACAGACATTTTATCCACTTTTTTAAACTTTTGGGACTAATATAAAACAGACACGATTGGGAAGATCCTGGTTATGTGGGGGAGAGGGCTTGAATAAGTGCGTTTTCTGGTTGTATTGTATTGTGACGTGCCAGGATTTCTACTCTGTGGGGTTAGTGCTGGAGCTAAGTTAAGTTTTATTAAATGAATATTTAACACAACACAGACAATTAATACTATTATATAATTATAGAACCCAGAATCGTGATTGTGACGCCGGCCCCTTGCGCGAGCACCTTGTGTCGATTACGCAAAGTTTTTTTATTGTATTTTTAGAGCTTATTGTGTGTAATCACCGGGTGTCTTGACATTTCACTGCATATATGTATGACCGTATGTATTGTAATTGTATGTGACAAATAACCTCTTGAATCTTGAGATCACATCTGTCCACTACTGCCCCCGGTGGAGGTCAGGTGCAATTATCTCCATGGGAACGTAGGCTGAAACCTCGGGTTTATAGAGCCGAGGCGAATGCATGTTTCACGGCCCCTACGCTGACTCCATCCAAATTGAGTTTCTGTTTTCAAACAAACAGCCTCGTGTGTCAAAGTGCGGAAAAAAAGAGTCTCACGCAGCGGGACGGTCTTGGGCCTTCCGTTGATGCTGTGTTTCGGCAGAACCAGGGGCGCGAAGGACACGGAGATGATTTTCTTGGTCTCCCAGCAGTTCAAGCCCGTGCGGGTGATCTTGGTCAGCTGCAAGTCAAACGAGAGGAAAAAATAAACCGGGGGGAACCAAAATCACACGGGCGCCCGCGGGGGAGAAATCGAGCAGTGTTGAATGGACCCAAGACCGACCTTCTCCTCCAGTGGCAGCACCAGGATGCCTCCCACCTTCAGCAGGTTCTTCATGTAGACCTCGTGCTCCTTCTGCACGCCGGCCCCACAGTACACCCTGTCGTACTGCCGGCTGTCAGGGGGGATCTCCAGGCAGTTTCCGGCCACGAAGGATGGCTCGCAGAACTCAAACCTGGAGACGGGGAAACCCGGTTATAAAAGACAAAAAACTGCCACGCCACGTACGTATGTTGCCGTTTTTTGTAACTTTGACAGGGGGGGGGGAAACACACTTGTCGAAGCTCTCGCTGGTTTTAATGAAGCTGTCGAGCTTCTGGTAGGCATACTCGATTACGTCCGCGTGGAGCTCCACTCCGTGGTTCACTCCGAATGGTCCTGGAACCACGACGCGGTCGGAAAGGTTAAAACGTAATGATCAAAATTATATAAAAACATACAAACACCGCCGCCTGCGCTCACCACCCACCCAGTATGAGGCCGACCATGGTGCTCAGGTAGCCGGTGCCGCTGCCAAGGTTCAGGAAGGAGAGGCCCGGGTGGAGGTCCAGAGCCTCCATCACCTCGGAGTAGATGCACGGAGCCGACAGATGGATCTTCCCGTGCCGCCAGGCCAGGTCCTAGCGCAACCGGGAAAGGGGAAAAGGCCATTACATCATCCCATGCCCATACCACCTCTGCTATTAAAAGAAAAAAAAACAATCTCTAAATGTGACATCAGTTACCTTGTAGGCATTGTCCCGGTACTCCTCCAGGTAATAGTCGGCCCGGTCGATGGCCCGAAAGGCCCGCTCCACCAGGTCCGAGCGGATGTAGTACGCCTCCTTCAGGTTGTCGATTAACTCGTCGTTGTCTTCGCCGGCGCTCACAGCTCCGCCCATCTTCGCTGGAGACCAGAGAGGGGGACTGGGACAGATCAAAAAGGCGTCTTTATAGTCACAGCATATTGAGAGGGGGAGCTGTGTGGATTTTATGTTTCTCAACAGTTCAGCCAGCTCCTCGCTACCCTTGAAAATACAAACATAGAGAACTCCATTTTGTATTTTGACACAAATTACATGGATCTTTTTTCCCCCACATGATCAAATGACAAAATACAATTTGCGTTTCAAATACAGGTATCATCAGAATCAGAATCAGTATGATATCATTCCATATTTACATGTACTAGGAATTTGTCATGTTGATTATTGGTGCGTAACTACCTACAATCAGCATAAAAAAAGCTTAAGCTTAAATTTTTAAATAATAATAAATATAGCTGCAGGCAGCAGTACATGGGGTCCAGTTTAGTTGCATGGGGTGCGTTTCACAGTTTACCGGGTTCTCTGAAACGCAGCATGGGCTTCACCCCCATCTGTCGTCTCCTGGTTGTTCGTCTTGGGGAGCAACCACTATGCGGCCTACACAGCGCAACTCTCATGTCTTCAAAACAACCGTTCATGTTTGCCTGTTAAGCAGAACTTCTCATTGTTTTAACTCACCGTGTTGTCTGTAGATAGAGATGCAGTCTCAGTGATGGCTGGCTGTTTGGTGCCGTGTCGGGCATGTCATTTATTTGCTGAGTTCTTCCTCTGATTACATTTTCAGTAAGTTATGTTTCCATGAAATACGAAAAACCTTGTGGTATTTCTGTGGGTAATTACCACCGCACGGCTTTAATTTTTCCCACGCCTCGCTGGATCTTGAACGCATCACTCACTTGTACATTCGAGTGGACTCGACTCGACGTGGTCACAAGTTTTTGTGGACTCCTTTTTTCTTTCTGTATTTTTCATTAACCCAGCAAAGTAATGAGGACCCGAGAGATAAAATATCAATCGAACAGATCCACAGACATCTACCAGGTAAGAAAGTACATAAACACACACACACACGCCTAGTTTGTAATGTCCAACCACTAGAGAGCGACGGAGTCTACACCACACACTGGACACAGTGCAATGTACATTCTGAATCAGGACCTACACTTTTTCAGTAAATAGTATGATGATGTCACAAAGCATCTGACTGTAAATCTCATCGTGTTCAATTTGTTTATGAATAGTAAATAGATAGCCACTAGTCATAAACAAAATGAACAAGATGAGATTTGCAGTCAAGCACGACCACCTGAATACTTGGGTGCAAATGTGATCATTTTATCACTAATTTCTGCTCCGTATGTGGATCGATTTGGATGAAACCTCGAATTTGAATTGCCGCGGGCTGGACACCTAATAATAATAATGATAGTAATAATAATAAAAATTATAAAAAGTAAAATCAAGAATATATGCAATTTGCAAAATAAACAGCTGAAAAAAGCAAAACAACAATATTCAAATATATAGAATACACAGGATATACAATGCCATCCTAGGCACAGGATAGGTTAGTGCTATGGGTATAAATTATAATCAATCATCAACACTACTGCATCATAAATAGTGCGTGGTCATCCACAGCCATGCCCTGGGTAGAGGAACTGCTCAGGGGAACCTCGGCAGTCTTCATCCTTGCAACCACATGGGCCTGAACCCAGGTTCTCTGGCTGAAACACGACCCTAGAGCCTCTACGGGTCCGAGCCTTTCTAGGATCACTGTAATTGAGTTTAGTGACTCAATTCAATTCAATTCAGGAGGTTTATTTGTCACATACATATACATACTTTCATACATATATGCAGTGAAATGTCTTTGCAACGCACCCAGAGATTATGCACAATAGTTTCTAAAGCGTACAAAATAACTAACCTAATTCCTACCTAATTCCTCCCTCTTAACTGATTCCTAAAACGTAAATGCAATTAGTGAATACAATAATACAAATAAAATAAAATGACAAAATAGAAGTAAAGGGAATAGAGTTATGTATGGGACTATGTCTTATTACTGTGATAAGATAGTTAGCACATAGTAATAATTCATTCATTATAATTTATCATTTTTTAACCTATACCCATAACAATATTTTATCCTGTGCAATTTGCATAGTATCCCATATATTTGTACAACTTAAATGTCCAATGACTTCTGTTGTTGATGTCTGTTGCGTATTTTTGGTAATTTGTACATATTGGAAATTTTAATTTAAATCGTTGTTGACTGTTAGCACCCCCCCCCCCCCCCCCATGCTGATGGTCTGTACTGAACGGCACCAAAACCGCACCCGCAGGAATTCCGAGCACATGTAAATGCAACTGGTGAACATTCAAAAATTCTGATTCTGACTTTAACGAAACGAAATCCATCCACAAAGTCCGACAGGAGGTGTGGAGGCTGCCCGCGGAGCCTGTGAAGTTCAGCTTGGTGTCGGAAACAACACCAGAGGAGGGGAGAGAGAGAGAGAGAGAGAGAGAGAGAGAGCGCCAAACGCTCCGCATGTCGTAAAGCAGCGCCGAGCCAGAATCCAGAGAAAAACAAGAAATACTTCGATCTCTGTTTTGCCAGTGAAACGACACCGGACTCCAGATCCGGGAGCGACACACCAGCCCACCGCGTTGGACGGGCTGCGGAGCGCTGGACCGCGGGGTGGCACTGGATCCCCGGTCCCACGCACACTATGTGGTTCAGTGGGCCAGTGGGTTACACGCGCTTCCTGCCAAATAGTGCAACCGGCCTTTCCCCTCTCGACAAGGGGGGAAAAGAAGCCGATTGCAGCGATCCGAGCCTCGCGTACGCGCGGCGTCCGCGACTCAAAACTCCGGGACTCAGACGGATTCAATTACAAATGTCTCAGGACGTGTCACCGGTCACGTCGTTGCGACGGCGGCTAATTCCCGCGAGCCCGCAGCGAGCAGCCCGAAACGACACCGTTCACGTGGAGGCGTCTTCCCCCCTGGGCTGCCATATAGTGGGCATGTTGAAAAAAATAAATAAAAAATGGCAACGACAATAAACACACGGAGACTAGCGCGACGTGACTCGGGAGGGAAAACAAAAGACAGGACCGACAACAATAGCGGGCGAGCTAACGCTCCCCGGGCGGATGAACGGCGTTTCCTACGGCGACACCTGGTGAAAAACAAACCAACAAACCCTACCGTCCGGGGGGGGGGGGCAGCAAGGAACCCCTGCAGCGGTCCTGGTTGTTCTCTAGCTCCCTGCTCTCCGCTGCGTGTCGGGGTTCACCCACAAACGCCGCGGCGCGATGTAAACATTCGGCCAGCTGACGCGCTGACGTCGCCAGTGACGTCATGCGTAACAACGTGGGGTGGGCGGGCGGCGTCATTTCTTTACGTTTTTGTGTTGTTGTTGTTGTTGTTGTTGTTGTTGTTGTCGTCGTCGTTTTTTTTTTCTTCCAAAACTCGGAAATCGCAAATTCAGAGTCAAAAAAGTAAATAAATAAATACCCACTCAAAGGGAACCTTCTTCGCCGTCACATCTACCCGTGTGACCTCATGTTTCTGTGACGTCGCCGAGTGTGACGTCATGTAATAGGTAAGTATTTAAGTGTAACGTGTCGTACATCAGTAGGCCAGTGACCTAAATCGAGGACAGGTTTTTGAAGCGGAATACAGGAAAAATGAATCAATAAAAAGTAAACCTTGCCTATAGTTGATTAAAAAAAAAAATACAAAAAAAACCCCAGTATCAATTAAACATAAAAAAGTTATATTTTACATTTAATGTCCAAAGGAGGGCTATTAATGATTATCTTTTCAAATCTTCTTCTTCTTCTTCTTCTTCTTATTATTATTATTATCTATTTGCACTGCTCTGTTGTCGTCGTTTACTTCAGCCATTACCAGAACAATGATCCGTCCCTGTGGGATGTAGGCCTCACTTTTATCAAATGAATAATAATAATGACGTTTGCTTTACAAGCATCACAGACACGGCAACATGCGGCCGGCGCACAATCAGCAAAATAGGAAAAAGCCGGTGAAGGTCAGAGTTGTCAGCTCTGTTCTGTCCCGACTAGAAAGCACCAGAGGAACATTCCATTATAAATGCAGCATGTCTGACCTTTCGTGTGTTCGGATCACAGCTAACGCGGCTCCGCATGGGCCAGCAGGTGTCAGTGCGTCTCAGCATAAACACGCATGAACCTGGAGCTGAGGGCCCCCATTTTGTTAAGCTGCCGAAAGCCAACGTCAGTGTGTGTGTGTGTGTGTGTGTGTGTGTGTGTGTGTGTGAGTGAGTGATCTGGAGTCCAATTCCTCCCTCCATCTCTCTCTCACTCACTCACTTACTCACTCTCTCTCTCTCTCTCTCTCTCTCTCTCACTCTATCAATTCATGTGACAAAAAAGTCGGATTAAAACAGAAAAAAATGTAAATGTTGCAGTCAGAAATATATACAAATGAGTAAAGTTTACAAAAAAAAGAAAGGAAATATTAATCATAACTGTAAAACCAATAAATATTTTTGCTTGACTTTTTATTATGAATCTTCTCGGGCTTTCTTTTTTCGGGCTAAAAGTATCTGAAACACAGCAACCGCAGGACAGGGTTGAGGCCTCGTTGGAACCGGGACGTTCCCGACACCACGTGGCTCAAGTTTGATCGACATCGATTAGTTCAAATGATCGACATTTGAATTAGTGACAATCCGTTGAGAAATTTGCCGGAAGATGAAGAATGTCGGCGCACGGTGAAAGTCGTTTGAGGAGCGGGGCACTTTGCGACATCTTCCTCCCATCTTAGATCGCATTCCGAGAGTTGCGCTGTGCAGACCTGGTTGCGTCACGTAGTATTTATGCTTGTTGGCGACGACGGACCGGAGGGGCCGATGGCGCGTTCAATGTAAACTTGGAAAATTGTAACTCGTGCCGCATTTCACAGAACCCCACAGAGAGTCGATACGGAATGATGGTGTTTTATGGAAACTCGGGAAAACTGCGACTAAACTGGACACTGTGTATTGCTGCCTGCAGCTATATGTATTATATATTTTTTTTAGTTGAAAGTATGGATAAGTGCAAACAATGCTGTTCAAAAATAAGTCTCTCTCTCACACACATACGCATGCACGCACGCACACAAGCTCACACACACACACACACACACACACACACACACACACACACAGAGGGACTGTCACAAACTGCAGATACACAGTCATCTTTGTCTATGATTCTTTATTTGCGTTTTCTTTCATAGAGAACATTTAAAAGGGTTCACACCTCCACGATAACTGACATCACTTCTCTGGCTTATAACACTGACACGAAAACAGGGGGAACATGTACACAAGTGCACAAACACACAGTCACAAAATGGGCCCATCTACAGCGTCTTCACTTCCCAAAGGAAAATAAATCAAATCAAATGAAAAATGGGAGACCCAGAGGACAAACAGCCAAGGCCCGTCCCGCTTTACAAAACGATACGGTAGCAAAGGAACGACCATCTCTACAAAAGTAACAAAAATCACCATACAATCTATTATTGTGGAAGTGCTTGTAATTTTGGAAGTTTTGTACTTTTTCAAAAGGATATCAATATCAATAGCCTAGAAAAGCACCAGTAAAAATAGCTCATCTCTGTAAAAATGTGCTAGCAGGACGGGCCTTGGCTGTGGAGTAGTTCTTTTTTTTTTTTTCCTTTTTTTTGTCACAAACTCTACTTATTCCTTTTGTTTTTTTTTGGGGGTTTTTTTTGGGACATTTTTTCCACTCGTCTTCAATACAACAACAATAACACTGTTATGTTTTTTTTTTTTTATACAAATATGTACAGAGACTTCCGGTTGCTTCAAAATAATGCCCTGCACACTGATGCATTATCTATGATGACTATGTACTTTGAATATTTTTTAGTTTTCTTTTGTTTTTCTACAGAAACTGCCCGTGCAGCTTCAATACCTGAATCGACAGCATTAGATCACAGTTTCTTCAACCCCCCCCCCCCACCCCCGCCCGACAACACCTCAATGCTTTCATGTCTCTGTAAGAAAATAAAAACGCTCACGTCCTCTACATCCTGCGCGTAAAAAGACACGTTTTATTTCCTGTTTGTTTTTTTTTCCCCCCATTCAACAGTTAAGCTGACCAACGCTGGAAAAAGGAAGAAAAACAACAAACAAAACAAAAAAAACCCATAGATAGAAGAGCGACCCAGATCCCGACCCCCACCAATATTTCGAAGTGGGATTTGAAACGGGTCTGCCGAGTGTAAACATATCTTTGCTTTGAAATACGTGGAGTGAGAAAGGCACACATGATAAGACCACACAGATTGAAAGGATAGAGGAGTAACTATGGGGGGTGGGGGATGGGGGCAGAGAGAGAGAGAGAGAGAGAGAGAGAGAGTGTGGGAGGGGGGCTTTTGGTTTAGTTCAGCTTGATGAAAAGTTCCAATCTACATGACGTTTCCTTCCGGTGAAAATGTGATTTTATTATTATCATCATCATCATTATAATAATAATAATAATAATAATCAAAGTAATAACAATATTAATAATAATATTATTATCATTAATATTGTTATTACTATGATTATTATGATTATTATTATTATTATTATTATTACTATTTTCATCATCATTATTCCTTCTGTGTGGTGGTGGGTGCGTTTAAGAAGGTATTTGTTGTTTTCCAGAGACCCTCATCACGTTCTTAGCATATTAGCTTGCCATACATTTTTCACTCGGGGCACTTCTGGGTGAGAATTGGGGCCTGACTGGTTTTTGTGTTATCTTCTTTCTTTTTGTCACAGAGTTAATAAAAAAGGAAAAAAAAGAAAAATCCCACCCTAACCCTTTTAGTCGAGAGGAAAAAGCAACAACAAATATTTCTCTATATGTTGTGTGTTTGGGCTGCAGATAGATAACATGTATGTTCCGAATGGACTTTTCTTTTCTTTTTTGGAAAGGTATATGCTTTTCACGGTCTTCAGCGTAAATCCCCATCGACACACCTCAGTAGACAGTTCCATCAAGCAGTTTAAAAGGGGTCATGCCATAATATCAAATAACTAAGTTCAGAGAATATTCACAGTCTTAATACTCCCGGGTAGTATGCTCGTGCATTTTTCAAGAGAGGAAGAAGAAGAAGCTACTCGGTTAATCAAATGCATCAAAAACATCCTTCCCCCGGGGGAAAAAGGTTACACAAGACGCGAGGGAGGGCGGGGTCTTAAAGTCATTAAAAATAAAAAGAAGCTTTTTTTGACATTCTTTTGAGGGACGGACACGGATCTATGCAATAAACGCCGCCCCCTCCTCCTCCTCCTCCTCCTCCTTCTCCTCCTCCTCGGGGAACAAAAAAAATCAAGAGGGAGCGCGCGAATCAATCTCCCCGCTCCCACTCCCACTCCCACGCTCGGTCTCATTTCACACAAAGCACCTAGACAACACTCCACCCGCCCGCTCGCCCGCCGCCCCCGCCCCGCCGCCCGTAGCGCCTCTGGCCTCTCTAGTCACCGAGAGCCAAACTCCGCTTCCCGGCGATCTATTTTGGTTTGCTCAAAGTGTCGTTTTTTTTGTTTCGTTTTGTTCGCGTTTTGTTTTGTCGGGGTGGGGGCGTGGCCCGTCCGCACAGCCGGGAGCTCTTGACTTTCAACCGAAGCCAAATCAAAACGCGCTTTCACGTCCCCGTCCCCCCGCCTCCTGCACCGAACGTGAGCCGTGCGGGGTTCAACCCGCGCCGCCGCCTCCTCCTCCTCCCCAGCGCAGGTGAACAAAATGTGTGCTAGTTGCGGCGATCGGCAAAGGGATCCCGCCACGTCGTCGCCCGAAAATGCTGGCATTTTTTTTTTTTTCAACAGTTATTCCGAAAGTGCGCAAAAGTAGCTCCGTTCTAAGTTGGCCAAGACAAAAACGAAAAGGAAAAGAGAAGAAAAGAAGAGCACATTTCATTTACAACATGCCTTTGACATCAGAGTTACACACCGGACGCACGCACGCACGCCACAGTAGCCGCCGCGGAGGGTCACCCAATCCTCGCTTGTTTCTCATGGTTCAACATCAGAGAGAGAGAGAGAGAGAGAGAGAGAGAGAGAGAGAGAGAGAGAGAGAGAGAGAGAGAGAGAGAGAGAGAGAGAGAGAGAGAGACTTGGATCACAGAGAGCAGGCCTTCACCATGACAACACAACAATCGCACTACGTCGCTGTACACTATGTGCAGAACATCGCTCGGGAGGCCCCGCCCCGACTGTACATCGACTCACACTGAGACACCAGGGGACACGCGCCGTCTGCGCTTGGTCCCCCCGGGGGGGGGGGGGGGGGCTTTTTTTTCGAGATTGTGTGGCACGACACGCGGTAGATTAGAATTTTGTTTTGTTTTGTGGTCCCGCCCTCTCTAGAGAGAGAGAAACGCGGAGTAGAAGGGGGGAGGAGCAAAGGGCCTGGGACTAGCGCCTGTCGACGGACCGGTGAGTTTTAAAGCCACAACTGAGCAGTTCTTTCGTGATACTAAACAGGGCGTAACCGCCTCCCGTCCACCACGTCCCTCACCTCTCCTCCGGACAGCGAGCCATCCTCTGATCGGCCAATACAAGAGAAGAGCAAGTCAACAATTACACTGGAAAAATATATGTATGTTTATATTCATATATATAGCATCTTTAAATTCTATCATACAGAATGTATATATAGTGTACTTATGGCCATCTTGGCAGAGAAATAAAGGCATCTGAAACAATCACCACCCTCTCGATGCCGTGGTCCCCGGACCAGACATTTGTTACATTGCAGAATGCGAGGAAACAGGAAAGAAAGTTTGGGTTTATTAGTGGCACTTTGTGCATCAAAAAATTAAAATCTAGAGTAAGGCTACAAAGGTGTATATGCTTATCCGATATAAGTTTGTAAAAGGAGGCCATCCTGTCCTTGAGGGTTGGATATGTCGGTGTCACTGTGTGTTTTAGACCAATACATCCAACCTAAAACATTGCTGGAATAGAGCTCTATTATACTGTACGTACCATCTGCTTGAGAAATAAATAAAAACAAAATAAAAACAAAAAAAAAAAAGATAATATAATATAATTCATCAAAAGGCATTACTATTACATCTATGGTACATTACAGAGGTTTTGGGGTGAACCGTTGCTACAAAACGCTTGGGAGAGGTAACATTTGCTCTTTAAATCCATTCTTTTTTTTGTTTGTTTGTTTTTGTATTGGTCTGATTTCACCTGACAAAAGCAAAACAAAATCACATGGCTAATACACAGAAACCCGATACCAACTGAACAACGATTGCTTTTTTGTTGGTTCTTTTGCTTTTTGACCGCCCCTAAGGGGCACTGCTGGTATGTCTAGGTAAGCCTAAGTCATCAAACGGTGTGTATTGATTTTTTTTTCGTCTTTATTTTATTTAAATATTAGCTGTGGATACTTTTTTTTATAGGACTACTCGGACTCAGCTGTCACATCACGCACATAAATAACAAAATAAATTCACAACCATATCACAGTGAAATTCTTTCATATCAAATAAATAATAAATACATACTTTCTTTTTTTCAACAGGGTGTTTAGAATGTACCAGTGGCATAAAGAACATAAATAAAAGAGAAATCAATAGAACACAAAAAAAGTTATAAAATTATCAAAAAATCTTGGATATAAAATATTAGCAATTAAAAATGCTCTTAAAAAGTATTTAAAACAAAAATAAGTATGGTCAATTATCTATATAGCTTTTTAAAAATATTGACGCAAGACTCCCGAAATCACTTTCACTATGGTACTCAGTAGAGATGCATTGTTTTGTTTTTTTTAAGAAAAAAAAGTTAATAAATAGCTTACTTCAAATAAATAACAATCGATAAAAGATAAATGGCAATAAATTACAATTCAAAAACTTCACAAATTTAAATAATCAATATATAACCATAATAATCGTACCACAAAACTAGTCATTGAAATGAAGTGCAATTTCTATTTTTCGATAAATACTATTGATATGACTAATCGGAGCTGAGATGTGTGCACACTATTACTATTTATCGTCAGAAAGGTAAATAAGAAGGATTCCTCTTCTCTCCTCAAGACTTGAGCCATTTCCTGCCCCCTCCCCCCGTGCGGAGCGAAAGGAACCGGAGCGTCGCGAAACCTGCCTGAAGTACCTTTGTTCCCGCTCAAGTCGCTGCGGCAACAGTGGTAAAAGTTCAGCGTTTCGCTTTTTTTTTTTTTTTTTTTTTTCTCCTCCCTTCTGTCGCCGGGATGTGCTGGGAAAACACGCACCAACACCGAGGAGAAGCCCCGGAATCTCACCGGACGACGTGGGAAATCCAGAGGCGGAAAAGCCCGGGTTCAGAAAGGAAAAGTCCCACCGTGTTTTTGCTTTGCCCCCCGCCCCGCACTGATCCGGCTGAGTTGGCTCTTCGGGCCAGACCGCTGGGCCGCGTTGGTTCATCGACTCAAAGCCCCGGAGTGGAATTTCGGTCTCCGAAAACCCGGGATCTCCCCACCTCCGGGGGGGGGATCTTCCAGGGTTCCTCTCGTGGATGAGGGCGTGACGGCGCGTATGTCGGCGTCGACCGTGGCGTCCCTCTCCACGCTTCCTTCCACCTTCCCAGCTTCTTATTCACCGAAATCAAGTACCAAAAAAAACAGTGACAGCCCCTTCCGAAGGGGGAAAAAAAAACAAAAAAAACGCTCAAGGACACAAAAGAGACAACAACAGGTAAACATAGAGCAAATTAAATCTATCGACGCTCGGTAGCGTGTGATATCGGGCGTCATCATTCTTCTTTTTTTCCATCCGTCCGTCCGCTCTAACCGAAGGATTTTGGTTCTCGTCTCCCGTTTCCCGCGGCCGGCGTTTGGGGGTTTTGGTCCTCGTCCGCTTCGCTTTATCCCGAGAGCTCCCTGGGTTGAAATTTTTTGAAGTTGCCATTTATTGAGAAAACCTGAATGCCCTTAAATTTTTTTTTTTTTGTATTTTAACTCGCTTTGAATATATTCTAGTCTTTCCCCTCCCCCCTCCCCCCACATCCTCCGTCTTCGCTCCTCGTCCTTCCTCCGTTCCGCCTCTCCTCTGAATCTCAAAATCTCAGTTTCCTCACACCAACTTTTACCCCCTCCCGTTGTTGTGATGGAGGGGGGAGGTTGGGGGGGGGGAGGGGGCTCAGACCTTGATGCCCTTCACCGCCTTGTTGATGGTCTCCAGCAGAGCCTTGTTCTCCGGGCTCTGGAAGCAGTCCTTGTTGGTGTACATGTCGGTCAGGGTGCTGACGTAGCTGTCGAAGTTCTGCTCCGTGATCGGCTCCTGCTGCGCCGGGACACGGGGTAAAAAAAAAAAAGGGCGAGATTTCAGACGGGGAACGACAGGAAATCGGACATTTGACCAGAAATACGGTACAACCGTTCAAAAATGAAGGGACGCTTATTTTGACGTAAAAAAAAGAAAAAGTTAGCTCTTGCATGATAAGTAAAAACTGATCAACTGGAAGTTCTGCTCTTCTGAAAGTATGTGGATTCTGGTGCATTGTGGGTAACACCAAGAAGACACAGTGTCCAAACTAAGTGACTAAGTGACACCAAGACTGGTATCATGTTATTAGTACTGTGAGTACTAGTCACAAGATAAGATGTAGTAGTGTGTGTGTGTGTGTGTGTGTGTGTGTGTGTGTGTGTGTGTGTGTGTGTGTGTGTGTGTGTGTGTGTGTGTGTGTGAGTGTGATTGTGTGAGTGCATGACACACCCACCATGTGCGGCAGGCGTATGTTGGCGAGGCTGCGGATCAGGGCGTGGCTGAGGCCGGAGAGCTCCATGAACAGCGCCTCGTTCTGCTCCTCGATCATCTTGTTCTCGTGCTCGATATTCTTCAGGTTCTTCTCCATGGAGGAGATCTGTGGCGCACAGGACCATGAACGCGGCCATCAGCGTCTACTACCCCAACGACCGGGAACGAATGAAGAAATTCAATACAATTTCGGAAAATGCAAACCTGAGTCTGCAGGTTGACCATGTCGGCTTCCATCTCGTTGTTGGACTCGTTGAGGTCGCTGATCTCCTTGTTGAGCTGCTTGATGTCCTCATCGTTCTCCAGAACTGTTGGAGGAGAGCACGCCGTTCCAATTGAGAGGGGACTAGAACAGGGAGAATCATCACTAATCCACCGACTGACACATTTTTCCCGGGAATGCCTCACCATCGCTGGGTCTGAACTTGGCGTTCAGGTAGTCTTCGGCGGGGAACTTGGCTTTCTTCTTGGCGAACGAGGCCCGGGGGCACCCTGAGAGGCTGAAGAGCAACGCCGAGAGAGAATGCATCACAGTGAGAGATATGAAACGGTGAATTCCAGCTGCGGGGCACGGCGGGTTGTGGCACTGGTGCTGTACAGTACAAGTACTCTTCACTGAACGACCTACCTGTTTAACCACCTACCTATTTAACCACTTATGACCAACTCCCTGACCAGTCTGTATTGTACGCTGTGTATAATACCACTGTGTCTCAGCATCAAGCATCTCATCGTGCACCACCCTTTATATACTGTATATACTATATATAGTATATATAGTATATATACCAAATATACCATATACACTATATATACTATATATACTATAAACACGATATATACTATATACACAATATACACTATATACACTATATACACTATATATACCATACATACTATATATACTATATACACTATATATACTATATATACTATATACACTATATATACTATATACACTATATATACTACATATACTATACACCATATATACTAGATACATTATATATACTATATACACTATACTGTATATACACTATATATACTATATACACCATATATACTATATACACTATATACTGTATACTATATATACTATATAAACTATATACCCTACATACATCTCATCACCGTTCTGAGTCTCGCAGTCCGTCAGTATTCACTACACTAGCCTTTCGCAATGGCCACGCCCCCTTTACCGTGAAATAACACAGGTCCACACTTATCAACCAATTTGCTTAATGACCTGGTCCTAGGAACGGAACTCGGCCGTTAAGCGAGGAGCACCTGTGCTCGAAAGAAAAATTTTACCTGCGGTGCGTGAGGAAGCTTCCGTTTGCGTGTCCGGAGCCGTCGCAGCCTGGCGTGGGGCAGGTGGGCCCCTCCGTCTTGAAGGCCTTCCAGTTGAAGGGCGTGCCGTTCAGGAGACCCTCCTTCTGCCGGCGGGCCGCCAGTGGGCACCCGTAGGCGCTGCGGTGGGTGGCGTACTTCCCGCTGATGTGGCCCAGGCTGTCGCAGCCCGGCACGGGGCACCTGCTGGGGTACGGGAATAAAGGGGGGGACAGGGCGAGGAAAGATGGTGGAGCGGGGGGGGTCGACGATAGGACAAGAGGAGTGACGCGGGCGGGGGAGAGGGCGAAGCGGAAGGATGACAAAGAAGGAGGTGGGCGGTGGAAGCGGTGGGGAAATCAAAACAAAATGAGAGGGGAGTGCGGGTTAGACAAGGAGAACCCAAAGCAGCGGAATGCAAACAAACAGGCAAACACGATCAATCTGGAAATCACTACAGCATCCATAATGCAATGCAATGTTTCTACTTTCTTAAGGTAAAATCTGCGTTTTTGACATCCCAGTGCCGAGCAAGCAGAGCAAGAAGAATCGCTAGGGCATAACAAATATGCTGTTGACTTAAGTGCAATTTGTGCAGCTATATATTTCTGATATAGATATATTTCTGATGTATTGGCAATCTAAGCTGCAATACTCTACCATGAGCTAAAGTTAGAGGAGTCAGCATTTGTAAAGTGTCCTTTCCCGTGAGCAGCGACTGAATGTGGGATCGTCTCAGGCGGTGAAGGTCGCTGCCTGTGCATGTGCTTCACAATGACAGTCCTCTTTCCTCTTATCGATTACACTTGCGTTCTTTACTTTTACCGTTATCCTCACTTAAAGGCGGGCATTATGGCTTTTTTTCTGAGCGGTACGAACTTTAAGAGCTCGGAGTCCTCCTGGTTGTCCTTGGTAGGAGTTGTTTTAATTCCACTTTTCTTGGCACGCGGGCACCCAGACAGACTGAAAACAGAAAGTATGGAGTTGATAACAAAGGGCTGGAAAAAAAGGTCTTCAACAAGGTGTTGCCGTTGTGTGGCAACTGCTGGTGCAAGAGTCATTGCTGGACAAAAGGGAGTGAAGACTAAAGGGAATTATGCTTTTCACAGAGGCTGTTTCAAAGAGATAAACTTAAAAAAAGGAGTATCAATAAGAAGCCTAAAGGCATTTAAATTTCGCAAGGAGGTGAAATTAATTGAAATGGTAATTTGAACAATTCGGCCAGAAAGTGTAACATTAAAAGGTGTGTTAAATGTGTGTGTGTGTGTGTGTGTGTGTGTCTGTGTGTGGTCCCTGTCTAATGCTACCATGATC
Organism: Zeus faber; assembly: GCF_960531495.2. Classification (NCBI taxonomy): domain Eukaryota; kingdom Metazoa; phylum Chordata; class Actinopteri; order Zeiformes; family Zeidae; genus Zeus; species Zeus faber. Next base: position 24,165,739 of record NC_137194.1, on the reverse strand, counting down.
TGTCTCTAGACTCCTCTAGCCGTGTGTGTATGTGTGAGTATATAAGCTTATTATATTATTGCTATATTAGTAAACAGTGTGTGCATGTATATATGTGTGTGTGTATGTGTGTGAAGTGTACATGGGTGTGACTGTGCTCACGCGTGTGTGTGCGTGTGTTTTTTCTGATTGCGTTACCTTCTGTGGGAGGTGTAGTTTCCTGTGATATGACCCGAGCCGTCACATCCCGGAGTAGGACATCTGGGAAATGTCAAAGACAAACATTAAATGCCAGACGTGTTTAACAGCAGGTTGGAATTACATAAAACAAATCACACAGCGGGCTGTGGACATTTCATCTTTGATGAAAATAAAGAAAGAATATTATGCAGATGTTATAAATTATCCATTTATTTCAGCGCTCCTTTTTGTGTTTGCTTGCCCCGCGCACATAGTTGTGCGTGTGTGTGTGTTGGTGTATGTGTGTGTGTGTGTGTGTGTGTGTGTGTGTATGTGTGTGTGTGTGCGTGCGTGCGTGTGCGTGTTGCTACGAGACGGTTGCCGGAGCCACAGAGTGGAAATTTCAAAATTTCCTACTAAGGTCACTTAACATTCAGTTCAATTCATTCAGGAACTCGTTGATTTTTTTTTGTTTTTAATAAAATAAAAAAAAACATGTTTCTTTATTTCCTTAATTATATTTATATTTTATATACATTTTTATTTTTGATTTATATAAAAAAGCATATATATATATAATTTAATATGTTATGTTATATATGTGTTATATATATTTTTTATATTATATATATATATTTATTTGTATTATTTTTTATTATTAATTATTATTATTTATTATTAATTTAATCATTATATTTTTATCTAAAAAAATTATCTAACATTTTATATATTTATATATATATATTATATCTACAGTATATATTTCAAAAAGCATATATATTTAATATAAATATTTTATTATATTTGTATAATAATGTAATTTCTTTGTCTATATGAGCAAACTAGGGGTAGAGATGGTGTGAGTATAATCCGAACTGCAGTTTTTCCATTTCACGTCTACGTCGCACAGATGGAATTAAGTGAATGAAAACGCGGCGGTTTGAGGCCGGATTGAGCCAACACCGTGACGGATGCGGCGGCGGCAGCGGCGGCGGAGAGAGAGAGGGACAGCGTGGCGACGAAGCAACAATGAAGGAAGCTCGTCGTCAGCGGAACACGGGGCTTTCGCAGAGTCAGTGGCGGAGTCAGTGGCAGCGCATTGAAGCGGCAGTGAAAAGGCAAGTAAAGGTGAAAAGGCCGACGTACTTGAGTTCAGCAGTGTGGGCCGCCATGAGGGACCGAAGGCTCTTATCAGCAAGAGGACACCCAGATAGACTGAAGGAGAGAAAGAGAGAGAGAGAGAGAGAGAGAGAGGAGGGAGTAGGAAGGACGAGAGCAGAGGAGAGGAGAGCCGAAAAAGAGGGCGTGTGAGGGGGGGAGGCCCGAAGGGGAGTGTGTGGAAAAAAAAAAAGAAAAAAAAAGAAGGGGGTGGCCGATTAAAGCGGGTGCCAGGGGATTAAAAGAGAGAAAGGGAGAGAGAGAGAGAGAGAGAGAGAGAGAGAAAGAGAGAAAGAGAGATGAGTGAAGGAAAATCAAGAATGCAAGGCAGACCAAGGTCATTTGGGAAGAGGAGAACAGCAGGCAAGGAAGACTGTAAATTACTGATGCATATCAAAGTCGTTTAGCGACCTTGCCTCCCGCTGCCCACGCTGTATCGCCGCCTCGGGCGAGTCGGGATCAAATAAAAAGAATATGTATCTGAGCGAGTTGGTTTGGAGACAGGTGCACCGGAAATGGAATTGGGCTTTCCCCCCCCCCCCCTTCTTTCTTCTTTAAGCCTCTTTTAAGCGTTTACCTGCGATGGGATGCATAGTTTCCCGTGATGTGGCCGCTGCCGTCGCAACCAGGCGTCGGGCACCTGTAAACGGAGAGAATTGAAAAGGGGAAGTCAGGGGGGAGAGGAAAAAAAAGGGTGTGGGGGGGGGGGGGGGGGTGGGGCGAGGGCACGGGAAGGATGAATGTGGGTGTGGCCGGCGGGTTTAACTGGGAAACTGTGTTTTTTTCCTGTGTCCTTCGGGGTGTTGCGACTTACAAGAGTAGCTCCTTCTTGGCGTCCTTGGGCTGGAACTTGACCTTGAAGGTGGGGGTGGTGACCTCTCCCGGGTACTTCCTGTCCTCCAGACACTCCTGCATCATGTCGCAGTCCTCGGGGTCGGACGAGGCGAAGGACTGGCCGGTGTGCTCCATCTGAGGAGGGGGGGGGGACCCCGAAATCAGCATCGGAAGTGCGCTGCAATATTCATGGCGACCACTCTCATGCATTGCTAATTCCCGCACTCCCTGTGACGTGTGATGTCCAGCCCCTGAGTTCGTTTTTGTCGTCTCCTTTTTAATTCCAAGGGGGTCGGCCCTGCTTTGTTATTCTGCTCAGTCAGCACACTTCACTTTTCGAAAATAAAAATTAACTTTGGGAACAACGTTTGTACACCCCCCCCCCCGTTTCTTTATTATTCTTTGTAGACAAGCGATGCTTCCAAATTCTCAGAGTTGCCTCATCAAAAATTAACATTCGAGGCCCTTTGTGTTTCTTTTTGAAAAAGTTCAAAGGAGCGGACATTTGCATATGCCAGAGCCAGGATGGTGCAATGCACCTGACACGCCACCTCCAATGCGGCACACAACGCTTTTAAAGACCCTACAGTATATCTCTCATTTTCACCTAGACAAATGAATAATAGAAAGAGGAGGGGAAAAAAGAGAAATCGAAAACACGAATGTACCGCTCTGAGAGACGTCAGGAACAGCCCCGAATACAAATGACATGATGCCTACATCGGCTGCCACTGAGCCGTGAACGCTCCGGTCCGCGGGTTTCGTTCTCACCTCGTCCGGGTCCTCCTCCCGCTGCCGGTTGGGTTTGGTGTAGTCCAGCGGGCCGTCCCACTCCTCCTGCTTGTAGGCGGGGCCCAGGTGTGGCGACGTCATGCCGCTGCTCCCGCCGTGGTGGAGCGAGGACGAGGAGGAGGAGGACGAGGGGTCCGGGGAGCGCACGCCGGGGCTGGCGCCGGACAGGCTGCCCTCGCGCTTGATGGGCTTCTTCATGCTCAGGTCCAGGGTGCCGTTCTCATCCACCTCGATGTCCATTTCCTGCAGGAAGGAGAGAGGCGACGAAGGAAGCGTTGAGTTTAAAGCCTACCTCACACCAAATCCGTAGTCGCAGTTATTGATATTATGACATCCAAGGTTTATGTTACTAATGTCATTGTTATATATACATGATTTATTGACTTAGTTTTCACGTGTGGAATCCGACTTTCCATAGGAATGAATGGACCTCGGGTTTGCTTTTGTCGTTTTCCGTATTTGGTGTGAATCAAGCTTTTTCTAATTCCCTGGTTGTCGTGGGAGAAGAAATGTTTTATTTAAAAAATAAAATCTGATATAGAAGTTGACGGATGTTACCTGCAGCAGTTAAGGAAACGTACAGTAATATATCCCACTATCAACACACAGATATAAACAGCAACTGCTGTCTCCTCCCATACGCTTCACAAATATGCATCCCACCATAACAATCATGCTGCTCTGATTACTCTCTCGAGGTTCATTTGGATGACTGAACTTGACTGTAGATTTGACTGAGCTCTGTGAAAATGTAAGTTTGGTGTCCACGGGCGTAACAAACGTACAGCACTTCCTCTTATTTTGTCCCTTCAAATTTTGTGCTAAACAGGTTCATGTCAGAATGAAAGTACTCAATCCTCCTCCTCCTTCCCTTATCTGCTTTCTCAGTATATTGCAATGAGCTCCTGCAATGAGCTTCCTTTCCAAAAAAAGGCACTCCATCCACCCTTTGCTCTGTTATCTTTTTGGCAGGTTAACAGTGGAAGAGGGAACAGAGGAGACGATATTTTCACAGCATTCATCTAAAATGGTGTTCATATGCAACTGGTCAGGGGCAATGAAAGCATAGGGTGGGGGTGGCGGAAAATGGGAAGTGATCCCAGGGATCCCCCCCCCGTTGAATACCCTGCTGTTTTAATATTTCAACACGTAACTTCCACCTCCTGGTAGCTGCGGTTCTGAATCGGCTCTGACGGTCAATCCGCGCTGGGACCCAGTGCCGAAGCACTTCACCGCGCTGCCAGAAACAATGAGCTTTTTTTTTTACCCCCTAAAAACATTGTCAGGAAATCGAAAAATGATGAAGCAGTCACGCTCCCGATCATCCCCTGCCCTCCCCTCCCCTCCTTCTCTCGTTCTGTCGCTCTCTGTGAAGTAAAAGGCTTTTAAAAAAAAAAAACAATATGGGGGGGGCGCGGTGCTCCAGTTACACCTCCTGTGGATGGAGACCGGAAAGAGTCGGGGGCTGATAGACACAGCGAGAAAGAAAGGATGAGGGAGGGCGGGAAGGAGCGAGAGCGAGAGAAAGAGAAAGAGAAAGAGAAAGAGAAAGAGAGAGAGAGAGAGAGAGAGAGAGATACTGTGTGAGGGAGAAAAACTCAGGCACCGGAACAGTTAGTGAGCCAAGAGAGATAAGGACAGAAAGACTTTGGGGGAGAATAAAAAGAATAATCAGAAACGAAAGACAGACAGTAAAAGAGAGAGGTGGGTAGTAACAAATTTTTGTGTGGTGGAGAGGGAGAGAGAGAGAGAGAGAGAGAGAGAGAGAGAGGGAGAGAGGGGAAGAAAGTGGGAGATCCGGCGGATAATGGGGGGGGGGACAAAAAGGCTACCTGGTTTAAAAGTAATCCAGGGAACTGGCAGTCGGCCAAATTCAATAACAGCACAAAAAAAGTGGGAGAGATGGAGGGATGAAAGGAGGGAAGAGGGAAGAGGGGGCGAGAGAGGTGACGCAACAGCGTCTCAACACGCTGGAAACCAACGTCTCCCTTGCAGCATCATACATTCCCACGCACTGGAAGAGAGGAGAGGAGAGTAGGGGAGAGGAGAGTAGGGGAGAGGAGAGGAGGGGAGAGAGTAAGAGAGGAGAAGTAAGAAAGGAGGAGGAGGAGAAGGAGGACGGGTGTCGGGGGGGGTGGGGTGGGGGCTCCTTAAATAAATGGTGTGTCAGTCTCCCGTTGGAAAACAACACTTGAGTGCTCTCTCGCAGGGCTCGCTGACTCCCCTCTATCTTTCTGTCTCCTCTAATCTCCCCCAGCTGTGGCTTCCAAGGTCCCAATCTGCAATACAATCAGTTAATACAATCCCCCCCCCCCCCCCCCCCCCCCCCAGCACTCGAGGAAGAAGAACAGTTGTTGGTATATTGAAAGCGCAGTTCAAGTGACAAAAAGGCCGGCAGAGCACAGCCAGCCGCCGACTTACTGCGCTATTTTGGTGCCGTTTGTTCGCCTCGCTCCCAATATGAAGCGGCAGGTGCGCTCGGGGCGTCGCGGCTCGGTTACCAAGACGAACTGGTGTCTTAAAGATAAGAGAACGGCCGCGCGCGCGTTTGTGTTCGCCGCCAACCACCGACCGACGCGACATCGAGAAACAAGGGTTTTTTTTCGGAGGGCCGCGGGGTCACCTTGTGGTGTGGCTTGGTGCTGAGGTTCTCCGGTTTCTCCCAGCACCGCGTGGACAGGTTGAGGATGGCGGTGGCAGCCATGTGTGCGGCCTCCGCGTCGTGGGAGTAGTCGTAGGCGGCGGCGGAGGAGCTCTTCCCGTAACCGTGCAGGGTCAGGCTGGGCGACAGGGACTTGGGGAAGGAGGGCTTGGCTGCGGGAGGAAGAAGGCAACCGGGGCATTGGCGGAGAGTGACAAAGTACAGGTACATTCAACTCAATTTCACTTTGACTTTCAGTACTTGAAATGAGGCGTGGTTTGCACACCTGGCTCTGTCAGACAACTCGCGAGCGCCACGCGCTCCCGCACCCGTATGTGTCGGCCTTTTTAAGCAGCCAATCCCTCTTGTCCTACCTGCTTTGCTGCTGCTTTGCTGCTGCGTTGCTAAGCTCCCTCCGCCCCCCCTGCATCTGCCTGTTGGGCTTTGCTCTTCTATCCGATGGGGGGATTCAAGCTCATCACCCTTGTATTTCTCGCTAAGTGCCTATGGGTTCTGAGCACCTCGCCGGGGTGATGAGCAGCGGAGCCCGAGACGCCCAAGACGCCCAAACTCAAACGACGCCGAATAAATAAAGATCATTTTTAATGAAATCTCAGTTGTCTGTCAGAAGCAGATTGAAGAGTGGCTACTTTAATGCTTTTACTTCAGTAGAAAGATCACTGTAGTACTTTCACTTTTATGAACATGAGAGATTCTGTGTCGGGGTATTTGTACTTTTAGGGAAGTAAAAGGGTGTTCGTTTCACTCATCGTCGTCACGGAGCTTCACACATCACGCACACTTACTTTTGAAGGCTTTGGGTGAGGTATCGCTGGTGGACATCTTTGGCGCAAGCATGCGCTTCCCAAACACTTGCACGTCAAAGCTTGCATAATCGAAGGAGACCTTGGAGTACTTCTCCAGCTCCTTGGCCAGGTTGGCGCGGGGCGTGGTGGACACCATGTTGGGCCTGTACGTCCCGTACTGCGGCACCTCCAGCTGCTTCACGAAGCACATGGGCCTGCGGCAGGAGCGGGAGGGAGGGAGGGAGGGGAACACGGACTACGGGTTAGAGCGAGAGGGCAACCACGGCAACGGGGAGAGAGGGAGACGGCGGCGAAACAATTTGAGCGTTCAAAGTAGAGCCGGGTAGAGTACAGTAGAGTACGACTGAGCAAAGTGGATTACAGCTAAGCACGGACACATAAAAGGGTGAGGAGCGGAGTTGATAGAATAAAGAGCGGGGGAAAAAAAAAAGGGAAAATAGAAAAGAAGTGGGTGGTGTGGAAGGAGGGGTGTGGTGGTGGTGGTGGTGGAGAAGGAGTGAGGGCGATAGTAGAAAGGGAGAGGGGCAACAGTGTACTTAGCAGGAGAGCGGCAGGATTAAAAGCTCTCTTATCAGCGGAGGGCACATTTGCATGTTGTACAGCACAGAATTTATGAGCTTTAAGCCCTCTCGTTTTCCTGGAGAGCGCAGGCTTTTTGCAGACCTGTTGGTGTAAATCCACTGATAGACTGGGGAGACATTGGGAGGAAGGGATGAAGATAGAGTGAGAGAGAGAGGGGGGGGGGGATGAGTGAGAAGAAGGGAACTTGAAAGGAATGGGTAGGGCGGTTCAAGAGAAAAAAAAAAGCCAAAGAGATGCAGTACAGAGGGGAAGAAAGAGAAAGAAAAACACAGCGAGGGTGGTGGTGGAGGAGGAGGAGGGGTGGAGGAGTGGAGTCACCTTTCCTGCTGTTCATTGCATCTCGCTACATCTCCTCCCCCTCCTCCCGCATCTATCTGAGCTTCCCTCGCCCACTGCCCGCATCCAAGCTCTCTCTCTCTCTCTCCCTCTCTCTCTCTCTCTCTCCCTCTCTCTCTCTCTCTCTCTCTCTCTCTCTCTCTGCAAGGTGCGTGTCTCATCCAATACCCCCCACTGTCCACTCCTCTGCCGTCCCAGCTCTGAAACTGGAATGCGCTCATTAAGACACTATATGATCGGCTGCTGGGGCGGTCCGACGGAGAGAGCTTCCTTGAATGTATAAAACTCCCACGGCCACTTTCTACCATCGATCACTGGGGGATTCTTTTTTTTTATTTATTCAACATGGACACCCTCAGAATGAGGACCGCGCACGGAATATTTAGCGACTTCTGCTGCGTTCCCAATACATAACCGACAGATGAGCTCATTTTAATAACAATAGGGGCAGAAAAACAAGGCAAGCCTTATTATGTTTTAATCCTTGACGCTTTGTCGGACCGCTGATGAGGTTTTCCTCAAGGAAAGCAATTATTTTTCCTATCCCCCATAATGCCCCTATAACTCACATAATTAGCTTATCGGCTGCATTATTAATTAAAATACCAATGAGGGAGAGTGTGTACTTAGCATAATACCAGTGTCTGGTTTGTGTTAACTATCATTCTTTTGGTTGTGATGAGGGCGGCGCGCTGGATGAATGGAGATGGAGAGACCTTCGTGTTTGAGGTGACGCCGCCGCGACTAAAGATGCTGATTTAGACGGCCCGACTGTCTGGTGACACCGCTTCCTGGTCAGCTCGTCCAATCGCAGCGAGCTCCGCCTCTCCGTAGAGGGGACGCACATAGCGGGCAAGGTCAAGGTTGTCTCCGAGGCAGCGGCAAAGTACTGCTCCGGCTAACCTTGACGAGAACTCATTTGTGTGTGTCATGAATTAGATGAGGCGTTCATAACGTCGGTGGACTCCTCACCCGTGGCTGGTTTGAGGAAGAAAGCGACGGTGAGATGTGCTTTATTGCGGTTCTGCGTACTGAGCACCACATGTCATCTTGTCATGACGGTTCTAAGGCCCTCCTTTCCGGCGTTTTGTAATGAATCTCCTCTCCCTCCATGCTCACCTCAGGACTCTGTCGTTTGGACTCCCTTTGAGGTGCTCGCTAACCGGCTGAGGGAGATGCTGCTTGTCATGACTCTTGGACAGCTTTTCTGCCGCTGCGATTGGGCATCCTGAAAGGCTGGAGGGTGGGGGTGCATTAAAGAGGAATATTAAAGAATGCATGTTGCTGACCATATACATCTGCATCAAACGGATGTTTGCTGACACGTCTGCTCGTAGTAGAAGATAATATGAGACCCCTATTAGACACAGGGCTATGCATATGTAATACATGCATAAATGAATGTAAATGTACATAAGCACACACACACCCATATACATATACGTATGTACCACACACTTATACATAAATACACTCCCATATATATATATGTATATATATACACACACACACACACACACACACACCCATATATGTATATGTATGTACCACACACGTATACATAAATACACATCCATATATATGTATGTATGTATATATGTATATATATATATATATATATATATATATATATATATACATTATAATATATATATATATATATATATATATATATAATATATTATATATATATAATATACATACACACAAACATTGTTATATATATATATATATATTATATATATATATACATATACATATACATATACATATACGTACACATATGCATATATATATACAGTACATACTGTATATATATTTACATATATATATATATACATACATACATACATACATACATACATACATACATACATACATACATACATACATACATACATACATACATACATACATACATACATATATATATATATGCACACGCAGTCTATATCCTATATTTATATGCACTCCAGTCCTTACCTGCGGTGAGTGTTGCGGTTGCTGTTAACATGGCCCTGTCCAGTGCAGCCAGGAGTTGGACACTTCAGCACATTCTCATGCATGGCCAGAACTGTGAGTAAGGATATTATATTTGCATACAAACAAACACACACACACACACACACGCAAACGCTCGCGCACCCACACACACACACACAAACACACACACACACACACACACACACACACACACACACACGCACACACACACGCAAACACACAAAATTACTAAATCAATGGGATGCAAGCGATTTAAAATAACTCTCCTTTTCATTTAAATGTAAATCCTGAGGGAGGCAAATGAAAATGGACCCCATCAAGAGGGAGAAGGGAATCAGACCACAGTCAACAGGGGCCGCGGAGCCACGGTAATGGAGGTCCCCCCCTTGGTATGTGCGCTGTACCTTTGAGTAGATACACATGTACAAGGCTGCGCCACGAGAGGAGAGAGGAGAGTGCTACGCGACTCAGGCTCCGCTTGTCTACGGCCTCCCACGTGATTTCACAGTCCAATTGCAAAATCTACGCAGAATTATTAATGGCCTGTCCGTGATGGTATTGTCTCTTTTCACATTTATAGCTGCCTTGTCTGAGCAAATATGACGTAAAACTGGTTAAGTGGTGACATTTACTGATGCCAATCGCAGATATTATAAGATGCTAATCGGTTTGTAGGCCGTGCCCCAGCAAGTGTGCGGAGGCACTGAATGTCCATCACTGTAGAAGCATCATAACAAGGGGCCTGTTTGGAACCACGAGCATTGATAATCATGCAACTACTTTTTGCCTGCCTTTGCTGCTGGAGCAACGTGGAACATCTATCCTCGACCAAGACTCAACTCAACAAGCAGTAGGAAATTGTGTGTGCAATTTTTTCACTTTCCGATTGGCCTCGCCGGTGTTTCCTCCCTCTCGGAACTAAAGGCATTAAAAAAAACAAAAAACACTCACTCTCTGGAGGGATCCTGTCCTTGTGCGGGCAGCCCGACAGACTGCGGTGGTGGGGGTAGAGGCCGGTCACGTGACCCGTCCCGTCGCACCCCGGGGTGGGACACTTGATCTCCCGCTTCTCTGGCCTGCTGCTCTCTGGTTTGAGGCGGCGGCGGGGGGGGGGGGGGGGGGGGGGTGGTTTAAAGGGTAAGGGGAGTATGAAGAAAATGGTGGTGGACATAGAGAGAGAAGAAGAAGAAAAAGAAGAAGAAGAAGAAGAAGTGGAGTGAAGAGAGGGGTGTTATAAGGGTAAAAACAGAGGGAGAACAGTGATGAAAGGAGGGAGAGGAAGAGAGGGAGAGGAAGAAGAAGAAGCGGGGTGATGCAAGGCACAGAAAAAAAAGAGGGTGGGCGAGGTAGGGAAGTAGGGAGGAGAGAAAGACGAATGGGAGGACAAAGGGAAAAGTGGTTAACAGTGTCAGACGGTCTGCTCCGTCGAGCGTAAAATCTAGACAATTTTTGGGGGGAAACCTGTGCAGCAGAAGTGCGCTCACATGGCGCCGCTGCTCATGTTTAATGTATTCCTCTAAAATTCCAACTTTGTTTGTAGACGGGAATCCTGATTTTCCGCAGCTTGCTTTTAGGGATTAAATACGACTACAAGATCCCCACCCCCACCAAATTTAGAAATGTATAAAAATTGGCCCGATTAATCCTGCGTAGTCAAATCACTTTAACGGCCCCTTTTTTCTTGGTTTGAACGTTGGCCAAGCCTGAGTTGCGAGTAAAGAGAAACGGATTGGGAGTAAATCATCGTGCAATGTAATTAACATAGTGATGAAGATGTTCCAGCCCACTCATCCTCCCACCCAGAAGCTGTGGACCAAACAACAAAGCTCCTGCCATAGAGGAAGTCAGACGCGTCTGGACGGCACAAGGAAACCCGTGCAACGCTCCGCCGGCCCTCAAATTGAATGTTAACGAGATGTACACCTCCTAATTAGTGCCGGGCAGAACAGCAGCGCCACCGCGGGGGGTAGCCGAGGCCGCGAACAGGGACGCACCGGCGAGCATGTACTACAAGCCACTACCGTTACCTTGCAAAGTGCCGTGACATGTGGGCGGCGTGCCAGCTTGAAATGCGAGGCGCAAACAAAACCCAAAAAAACTGGTCCTTTGCCATGCACACAAATACACAAACATTTGGAGGCTGAACGTCAGCTTTAAACCCGTCACTCGTCCTTCCATCACTCTCCTCTCTCTCGCGCTCTCTGTCCTTCTCTCGGTCTCCCTACCCCTCTCTGCTTTGTTTTGCCATTGAGTGCCTCCTCTCCTTTCTTCTCGGAAGTCTATTCAGCAGGGAACCACTTCACGCTCATCAGAACAGACACAGGCAGGACCTAAACAGAGGCTCTGTGACTCACCGTCCTTTAATTTGAGCACAGTGTTTATTTGAACCAGTGTACCCTTGACGCCACATCCATACATTGTACATTGGCGCATGACCCTGCGCTGTGGTTGGGCTTGCATCTACTTTGATATTTAAATAAATGCGGTCGGCTGTATCAGATTAAACAGCCGATAGAAGATTCCTCTTTTGCTTTAGTCCCCGACTCAGGACTTGGACTTCAGTGGTGCACATTGCGACTCTTCCCACTTCCTGTCTTACCTTTGTTGAAGTAGCTCTTGCGCATGGTATCCAGGTGCTTGGGCCTGTCGTCCATGGTGAAGTACCGCTGGTGGTGGATGTCGGGGGCGCGGAGCAGCTCCCGGGGCCCGGCAGGCTTGACCTGCTCCGCCTTCAGGGCGATGGCCTGCTCCAGGAGCCCCAGGTTGCCCCGGGTCATGTCAAACATCTCCGACTCGTCTGTCACCGTGGACCGCTGGGACAGGCTGTCCTCGTCGTCTCGCTCGTCATCCCCGTTCTCGTCGTCGAAGTCTCTATCCTCGGATCGGTCTGAGCACACCTCGATGATGTCGGGGGAGGCTGAGGAGGAGGGCTTGTGGGTCTTGTAGCTCTCTGCCTGTGGGTTGGGGAAGTAGTCCTCCAGTGGACTGGCCCTGTGGGAGCTGTAGCTCAGAGGAGGGCTGGCCTTGTAGTTCTGGGGTGGGCTGGTTTTCTGGCTAATGTAATTTTCGAGGGGACTCGCTCTGTTGGAGTTGTAACTATCATGGGGGCTGGCCCTGTTGGAACTGTAGTTCTCTTGGGGACTCAGCCTGAGGGAATTGTCCCTGTGGTCTTCGGTCTTGATGAGTGTTCCCTGAGCTGCTGCGGTGCTGGTGATGGTGGGGATGGCACTTGGCCCATCAGAGGGTGGAGGAATGGGGTTCTCCTCCAGGTCATCGTCCTCCTCCTCATCATAATCGTCCTCTTCTTCTGGGAGATACTGCCTCTGCCGTCCCGGTCCTCCCCTGTCTTCCCGGTCCTCTGCCTCCTCCTCTTCTTTTTGTCCATGGCGGAGGTCTCCAACATAATACTGGGGCCGGAAGTCCTCCTGCCTCACATGCTTACTCCTATTTATATGCTGGTCTTCTTCTTCTGTTACTTCTTCTTCTTCATCTAGTTCTTCTTCTTCTTCCTCCTCCTCCTCCTCCTCCTCATCCTCCTCTATGTCTTCCTGCAACTCCTCTTCCTCTGCTTCCATGGCTTCTTTATGAGGGACAGGTGACTCTTCCAGTAATTGAGCCCTATCTTCCCCCTCCTCCCCCTCCTTCCCCTCCTTCCCCGCCTCCTCCTCCTTGTCTTCTCCCCCGTTTACTCCTCCCTCCTGCTCTTTCTTTCGCTCTTCACTCTGTTCCGCTGCCACGGCGACACCCTCCTCAGTCTCCATGGCAACAGGCTGTTGAGTGGCCACACTGGGAGAACCGCTAGATGTGGCGGCGGCGGTGTTGACGTTGCTGTGGGGGACTTTGCCGAGGTGAAGGAGAGACTTGGCCACCTCCTGCACTTTCCCGGATAGAGACTTGCCCTCCTCAGCAGCAGGTGGCGCCGTGTGGTGCTCTGACTCGATGATCACACACTCCTCTGTGGCAGGAGGAAGAGAAGAGCAGGGTTAAGTGGTTTTCAGCACTATGGTAAGTTTTTCCATCTCCGCTGTTAGGAAGATAAGATAAGATAAAATAAGACAACACTTTATTAATCCCTGGGGAGTTGCTATTTTCTATTTTGGCCAATTTTGTTTCTTTTTGAGAGTGTGGAGGGAACCAGTAAAACCAGTTGACAGTGGTTTACACAGACTCACACTTGCTGACACGGTTCAGGTCATAGAAAGCAAATGTCTTTTTAGCAACAACTGCCCGAAGTCAGCATGTTGTGGTGTTGCTGAGTGTTATAGAACCAAGCACATACCTTCGTCAGCATTATCTGCAGATGTGCTCTTCTCTGGCAGGTACGTTTCTTCTTCCGCTTCTCTCCTCTCCCCCTCCTCGTTGGTCTGCTCCTTGTGTTGGACGGGCATCTCCCCTTCCTCCTCCCTGCCCTCCTCTCCTCCCTCGGTCATCTCCTCCCTTTCTTCCTCCCCGGCCTCCTCCACTCCCCCCTCCCCTCCCGCCTTCTCTCCCTCCCCCTCCGCCTCGCTGCTTGCATCGCTCTCTGTGCTGAAGCCTTCGTCGAGTGTCAGTTTCAAGGGGTGGGACTTCCTCTTGGAGGCGGGTTGTTCGGCCTCCTGCTCCTGCTCCTCTAAACGCCGTTTTCGGGCTATGGGGCAGCCGAGCACGCTGCGATAATGACGAGCAAAGCGACGGAGACGGAGAAAGGAAAGAAAGACAGGAAGCGATGAGTTAGAAATGGAGGCCGCGTAGACAAACAGAGATGTGTGGTATGCATTGGGCATACCATCAGTGTGAACTACACTAACACACAATATAAAACACAGAGATTTCAACAGGTACAATAAAGAAAACAACTACGTGCAGCATTGACGTTCATGTGTGTGTGTGTTGGCACGCGTGTGTGACACGAGTGGGAACAGAGCGATACTCGCAGAGGAGTGCATGCTTAGACATCAACGCCCTCAGGGGGGCGCCATGCTCGCTCATTCGCTCAAACACAGTCACAGTCAATCGGGGCCAATTGACTGGAACGCTTAATGAACACCGTACATGTAGCGAGGGGTAAAGAGAGAGGCAGCGGGCAAGGCAGCGAAGGGTGAAATCCAATAAGCCCCCCCCCCCAACCCCACACCCCTACCATGTTCTTCCTCTCACCTGGGAGAGTCAGGGAGAAATGAGGCGGGGGGGGGGATCTATAAACAAGGTGCATCTGAAATCGCCCGGCGCGCATGTAAAGAGGAAACTAATAACCCTACGAAGGCAGGCGTAAACAGATATCTAATACCAGCGCGATATGAGGAGTCACAACCCAGCGAGCGGCTCGGGGGTGTTGTGGGTGGAAGGGGTGGGGGGGCGGTCTCTCTTCAGGGAGGAACGACGGGAGGAAGACTCGGGGAAGGAGGGGAGGGCGAGGAGTTTAATGCAACTGTACAGAACAGAGGCAGTTTTCCCATAAACAAAATTTCGATTTTTGTTAAATGTTTTTTTTTTTTTTTTTTTTTTTTTGATCAGCACTAAATGTGACCCATGGACAACAGAGCTTGAAGAGCTAAAGAGCTTGCCAGCCCAAGGTCTTTGTGCCATTAAGGACGACTCTAACTGAAACGGTGAAATACTTGAGGAGGAAACAGCATAAGGAGGCAGCCTGATTTGGCTAAGCGTTACAGTAAAAGGGGCCATGCCTCCTTGGATCCGTGGAGCTATAAAACCGCACACACTGGACTCTACACAAGGTTGGACACAAGGCTGAAGTCTATTTTCAGGATGTACGGGGCTGCGCACATCCCGAAATAGATGCGCACGGGTCCTCGAGATGGAGGTGGGCGGGGCAGGGGGGGTTGAGGGAAGGTGTGCAGGGACAGACAGAAGAAGGACAGACAGAGAGGCTGGGGTTGTTAACCTGCCCTACCTTCTGTGTCGTGAGTATCTCCCACTGATATGACCGGAGCCATTGCATCCAGGGGTGGGGCAGCTGGGTGGGATGGATGATGGAGGTTAGAGATATGCTTTAAGACGGCACTGCCTCGTAGCTCCCATTGCACACAGGAAGCAATGATAACTCATGGGGTAGTAAAAACAGAAAAAATAAACACATATAACGAGCCAAAGTCAATTCAGACAAACAAAAACCACCAAACATGCAGAACCCTGGTGTATTTCACATGGGACGGGAACAAACATGCGCATGCAAACAGATATGTTGCACCCCCCCTCCTCCCCCCGGACACCCAGACTGCATACAAAGCATGAATGCAGGTGGCACGGTGTGTGTGTGTGTGTGTGTGTGTGTGTGTGTGTGGGTGGGGGTGGGGTGGGGGGGGGGGGGGGGGTGGGGGGGGTGGTGGTGAGGTTGTGTTATTGTGTGTCGTACATCAACCCTGGCCTATATCCTGCTACTGTGTGTGATAAGGATCAGGCGGAGGCCTACTGTAATTTCCCTTGCACTGCCAGGCATGATCCCCAGGACTATCCCCTCTTTCTCCCCTTCTCTTTCTCTCGCCCCCCCCCCCCCCCCTCTCTCTCTCTCTCTCTCTCTCTCTCTCTCTCTCTCTCCCTCTCCCTCTCCACCCCCGATTCAGGTTGCTATGCCATCCTCCCGAAAGATGTCTCATTTCAATTTTCATTAACTTCTCCCAGCAATTGCCATATATTATTACTTCAATTATCCTTGTTATTAATTTATCAGTAAAAGAACACTACATTTGCATTTTAAATTGTTCTCCATTTGTTTCTGTTTATTTATTTATTTATTTTCCCCATTACAAATCCATCTACCTGGTGGTTTATTTTCCCCCATTCTGGAGCTTCAATCACAGATTGCTCAGAGGAGAAAAATTACAAAAATAGATAGAAGGAAGAAAAATAATTTGGGAAGTTGATTGTGTGTGTGTGTGTGTGTGTGTGTGTGCTCTGCTCCATCCAGACTGGCACTGGGACACGCCTGGCACACTCTGGGGACACGCATGTACAGTATATATGTGTGAAAGAGATGGAGGGGTGATGGGAGGGAGAATGATGAAAATACATTTAAAAAAAAAAGGTGGAGAAATGTATGGAATAAAGAGAGGTGTAGCTCCCTCCCTCCCTTCCTCCCCCCCGAGCCCTTATGTCATCTGATAGCAACATGAAAACTCCTTTTCTCCCGCTCTACAACCCTCTGAATAGAAGAGGGAACGCGCGGCAAAATGGCTGCGAGGAATCAATAACGGCCTATTGAGATCCTGCCTTTGCCCGATCCGCTGGCCTCCGAAACGGAGGCTGGGATGGTGGCAGGTTATAAAGAATATTAATAAGGACAATAACGAGAATGTAGCGCCCGCTGACGCTGTGGTTGTGGTCGGTCTTGGGCCCTTGAAAAAAAAAAAAAGAGTGGAGAAAGGGGTTCCACACAAAAACGAGGACGCTTCCTTACCTCAGCTCTTGTCCTACGAGCTCGACGGGAACTGCTGTGGAGGAGGAGAGGGAGAGATAAAGACAGAGGGAGAGAGAGAGAGAGAGAGAGCAAGAGAGGTTGGGGAGAGAGAGGGGTGGGGGAGTAAGAACAAAGGTGAGCAACTGCTGGCGAAGCTGCGTCGCTGAAAGAAACTCAGATCAATAAGTCACAAATGTGCACGATTCCCGCGGGGGCCTCTTCGCAGGGGCCTCGTACAGCGCTGAACGACTGATCAGGAGGGTAAAAAAATAAGGGAAGAGAGGTGGTGAATAGCCTTAACCCACGCACACACCCACACACACACACACATTTACATACACATCATCCTGAACGCAAAACAAACGTTTGAATAAATAACATGGGTGAGCAAACATATAAACAAACAAACCTCCACCCACACAAACTATGACACACACACACACACACACACACACACACACACACACAAATGTGCGCAGAACACAAATGTACCCTGTTATACTCTGAACAAACCCAACCAAGATGGAAAAGGAACCTAAATCAGCCAAATTGCTTTTTCGGTTGTTCATAAAAAAACACAAGTGACAATTATATGCAGACTTCAGCAATAAAACGTGATTAATTGTTGCATTTTAGTTTATCATAATTGTGTAAAACGAAATTAAAAAGAAAAACCGGAGCCGACTTAATTGGCTTCAAAAGATGAATCAACTTACGGTCATAAACAATAACACTTTTGTGTGTGTGTGTGTGTGTGTGTGTGTGTGTGTGTGTGTGTGTGTGTGTGTGTGAGAGCGTGCGCGCGTGTGTGTGTGTGTGTGTTTTCTTTCCCCTCCTCCTGGGTATAAGCATTGATTGGGAGCTGAAGGATGGAGTGGGGTTTGGAGAAATATCCTATTTTCATTCAGAGCACCCGGGA
Organism: Zeus faber; assembly: GCF_960531495.2. Taxonomy (NCBI): domain Eukaryota; kingdom Metazoa; phylum Chordata; class Actinopteri; order Zeiformes; family Zeidae; genus Zeus; species Zeus faber. The sequence goes on along the minus strand of NC_137194.1, from coordinate 24,148,094 downwards.
AAAACAATATGATCCGAAAAAGTAATTCAGCCCCGGTTCCGATATTACATGCATTAATAACATGACAGGAGCCCGGCTAGTGCACATACGGACACGCAGCTGTGCGTAAGTTAGTGTAGATGTGTGTGTGTGTGTGTGTGTGTATATGTGTGTGTGTGTATGTGTGTGTGCGTATGTGTGTGTTTGTGTGTGTGTATGTGTGTGTTCGTGTGTGTGTGTGTGCGCAGTATAGTCAAAGTTTCTTAGTTTTCTCAGTGTTTCATCATGCAGTGGGGGACGAGTGGACCCCCCGCCTGCACTGTGAACTGTTAGCCTCTTTGGCTCATTTCACACACACACATACACACACACACACACACACACACACACACACAACTACACACAACCACACAGGAACACACTTTGATTCTGAGAAGTGACCATCAGAGCTGATTAGGGTATGCGGTGCCTATTGGTATGTGTGTGTGTGTTTGACATATTTATATGCCATATGGAGAAATTAAGAGAGCGAGAGTGATCAGGGAGAGAGGGGAGAGAGGAGAGGAGAAAAGAAGAGTGTATCAGCTCTGGGCCCTGCACACTCACCTCTGATTCCCTTGGACCGCGTGCGTGTGCGCTTGTCATCACCCTCTACACTCATCTGGAAGGAGAGAGTGTGAGAGAGAGAGAGAGAGAGAGAGAGAGAGAGAGAGAGTGAGAGTGTGTGTGTGTGGGGGGAGGGGGTGTTCAACAGTGCATCAAATTTCTCAATGCTCTAATTGATATTCCGCCACACATCCGTGGCAAATCATCCCTTGCCTACCTGTTCATCAGGAGGGGCCGGTGTAATGGCCGCCACTCGGGGTGGAGCGCCTTCCCCATTGAGACCCGACAAAAAGGTAATACCGCCACAAAGAGACGGTCCAATCTCTTAGAAAAAAAAAAGAGAGGCGCTGTCGCACTGCCGCGCTCCCTTTCCCCCCCGTTGATGACACACGGGCTATATACACCTCCCTGGCGCCGGCATACAGTCGCGGGGGAGGGGCGTGGATTGGACGCAGGGATGAACGGATCCTCAAAGTATTTTCTCTATTTAAAACAATCTCACGGGTCACCGGCTCGGCGAGAGGGAGCAGGATCGATCGCCCAGTGTGGTTTGCCTTTTGTTTGCTTTATTTTTGGAATATAAATCACGCACACGCAACCCCGCCCACCCTTTCCCGAGTGTAATTTCCTGCACCTTTGGCACTAACGCACAGATTGTAGGGTGCACAGATGAGGGAACACTTAAGGCCTGCACAAAGGCCGAGGCCTTTTCGGAAGTGCATAGATGGGCAATCATAACCATACGCTGAATATAATGATAAGCTTAAAAAACATGACCGGTGGCTAATGGCCGCTTTTAACAGGATGTGTGTGTGTGTGTGTGTGTGTGTGTGTGTGTGTGTGTGTGTGTGTGTGTGTGTGTGTGTGTGTGTGTGTGTGTGTGTGTGTGTGTGTGTGTGTGTGTGTGCGCGCACGCGCATGCGCATGCGTGCGTGTGTGTGTGTGTGTGTGTGTGCAAGTGTGGAGCGGGGGTGTTGCTTTTTTGTGCTGCCTGCTCACCGTTCGCCTGGCTTTTTAAGGCACAAAGGAGCAGGTGTTAACCCTACACACACACACACACACACACACATACACACACACACACACACACAGAAGCATACAACACGTGTGCTGACCTTCAGCCGCGTCGCCGCTCTCTGCGTGTTAGGCGGGATGCCTCACTTGGAAACACACTCCAAAGGTGCTTTTTAAATACAATGGAGCCATTAGCTTTGATTACTGGACTCTGGGTTCCCATTTATTTATGTATTTATTTGAGATTTTTATTCTGCCACGGAAGGTCCATCCTTTCGTGCTTTTCTTCTCAAGCGCTCCTCTCTTCTCTGAAGACCCCCCCTCCCTCCCGCTTTTCCTTTTGCCCCGGCCACTCAGCTGCTTTTGTCGCCCTTTTCTATAGTGGAGTTGGCACGGGCTGCTGCGGGAAACAAACACGGCATTCCCTGCCCCCCCCCCCCCCCCTCCCCCTACTTTAATTTTTTTTTTCTGTATTTGGCAGCGACGCTTCCTGCTAATGGACTACTTGTGAAAAGCGGGAGGGGAAGAGGAGGAGGAGGAGGAGGAGGAGGAGGAGAGGAAGAAGAAGAGCGCCGTTGTCACCGTTGTTGTTTTTTCCCCTTTAAGATGGGGGGGGTCTCCATTCATTAGCGCCTAGTGCGGTCTGACCGGAGGTACAGGTGCAGGGAGGGGGGGGTGGGGCTGCTTAAAACTGGACCGTCCCTTAAACTCTATCCCCCTCTTTCTCTCTGCCGCCCGTCCACTCTTCGCGCTGTCGAGGACGAGCGAGTGCAGTGTAGAGGGAGTGTAGTTTTTCTATCAAAAAAAAAAAGAACAACCCCTTCCGATTTATGTTGTTTCTACTTAGGTATATATTTTCCAAATATTTATATTGTTTACAGTTACCCTGATTCTTGCTTACTTTTAGTTACTACAACTCTTTATATGCTCTCTATTTTCTGCTGTCACTTTTCGCTGCTGTTACTGTGAAAATATCCTCGTTGTGGGACAAATAAAGGTTGATCTTATCAACCTTTATTTGGGGGGAGGGGGGGGGGGGGGGGGTAAAGTAAAACAAAAAATGAAAACATTATATCCTGTGAGCTCGTTTGTACCCGGATGCAAACGGGAAAAACTTAAACCCGTCTGTAGATGACTCTGTCGCCGTTGGTTTTGTTTTTTTTCGCCCGGTGACCGCGGGAAGGAGTGACGCGCCCCTCTGAGGTTGGAGCTGGAGAGGAGTGCGTTCAAACTCGGGGACCGGGCGGGAGTGAAGAAGGATGGAGATCAGGTTGGCTCAACAGCGGCTGGGAGCTTATGACGTGTAACACGGGGCGTAGCGTTATATGTCTCGTTCAAATATATGTTGTCAAAACATTTTAATTAAAAGAGACCTGTTGGGTGGGGGGCGGGCGGAGAAGACATGTTTACTCGCTCGTGGCATGTGTAAGGTGTACAAAAGGGCGAGAGAGAGAGCGAGTGAGAGAGAGAGGGAGCGCATTATGTGTGAGGCGCAGGTTTCTTATTTATGAAGAGATTATATCCTGTTTCCTTGCTCCTGTCCCTTTTTTTTTTTTCCATCTACCCCCGCCTCCACCCCATCCCCACCCATCCCCATCCCCATCCCCAGCTCCCCTGTCTCTAAGCCGATAGTCATCACATGAATCAAAAAATCTGGACTGAAAGGGGCCCCTATCGCTTTCATGTTTGCGTAACCATAGCTACGCACATTTAAATAGGTAAGCGCATCTGAGTTCAGTTTGTGTCTTTTCCTTTTTTGTCACCCGGCTTTATCTTCTCTTGCTCTCGCTCGCTCTCTCTCTCTCTCTCTCTCTCTCTCTCTCTCTCTCTCTCTCTCTCTCTCTCTCTCTCTCTCTCGCTCTCTCTCTCTCTCTCCTCCAGCTCATTAAATCTGTATGAACACAAAGTTACGGCGAGCAGGAATCCAGGTACGGGGCCGACTCACCTGATTTTCATAATGGCTTTCAAAAGCAGCCCCCTCTCTAATGTACGCTCAAACCTGTCCTTTGCCTTGTTTGTTTTAATTTGCTTCCTTGAGCAAGGACCGGAGGTGGGCCCGTTTCCTCTGTTTCATGCAGAGAGAGAGAGAGAGAGAGCGGGGCAGTGGGGGGGGGGGGGGGGTAGCACCAGCCGCCGCAGCGGCAGCATGAGAAGAAGTGGAAGCGGATCTAGGAAAGAGGGAGCGGAAGAAGTCGTAGTAAAAAGGGAGGAGGCAGGGCCGCGTTGTAGATGATCAATTATTGGGGGGGCGTGGGGGGGGCTCTGACAGCCCTACTATGTAAATGTCTGGCTTGGGGCGATGACTTCACATGGAAGGTCTTTTATTCATTTTCACGTTTATAAGACTAGGTTGATGGCGGAGTAAAGGGGGGCGGGGAGGGGTTATCAGTGGGGTACAGAGCAGAATACGAGCGTTGGCGGGGTAACCTGGAACCCAAAGAAATTACCCGCGGACAGCAGCTGCCAATTAGAGAACATGTTGGATTTGTAGCGGGGGGTTTTTTTTTACTTCAATAATTCACACAAGGCAACAGGGAGTGGAGAATCTATGAGAGACGGCGCGTCGATCACTTTATATTTAAAGACAGTTCAGGTGTAGACGTGTAATGGTGTGTTTGTGCTTGTGTGTGTGCATGTGTGTGCGTGCGTGTGAATGCACAGCGCTGTCAAAGCCTTGCCTTTTATGTACAGTAGCTCAGCTTTCAGAGTGCCACTTTCATGGCATGATTATGAAGTCTTTAACTCACCACGCACATTCTCTCTCTCTCTCTCTCTCTCTCTCTCTCTCTCTCTCTCTCCATCTATCAATCCATATATCTCTCTTTCCCCGCCACCCTTTCCATTTATCCCGGTTCGGCGCGAGTCGAGCAGATAATAAGGGGAGTGTGTTGCGGGGGCTGTTTGGGATGATGTAGTGAGCGAAACGAACAGCAGCCCATTCCTGGAGAGGCAGAAATCAAACCCAATCAATAAAAGTCATCACTTCAGATGAGCCCCAGCCCATCGGAAGGGAAGCAAGAACCTACTTTTACTGGGCCCCTGGGGAAGACAGGCCCCACCCCAGCATCCCCTAACCCCCTCCCTCCCACGCCCATCCCCATCCCCATCCTCACCACCCGCCTCCTGCTACTGCGATTTCAATCGCCGCTCCATCTCTCCATCCCTTTGTTGGGGCGTTGAGATGCAGGGAAATGAACACGAAAACAACAACAATTTAGAAATTAAAATAAATAAATAAATAAGGTAAACCTATGTGCCAAATGTGGAAATAACCTGGTGCCACTTGAGGGAGAGAGAGACAGGGAAAGAAAGAAAGAGGGCAAGGGAAAGACAGAGGGAAAGAGAGAGATAGAGAGACAGAGACAGAGAGACAGCTGAGGTGTAAAAAAAGAAAAGTCAAGGGAGAAGAGAGTAACGGGATGGGCGCGGTACGAGAGCAACCGTTTTGTTGCAGTAGTGATGAGGTGAGGGTGAAGGAAAGGAGTGTGAGCAGATCAAGGACTTCCTTTTTTGGGGGTTTTCTGCCTTTTTTTTTTTAATCCCGCTATGAATTACAATGAAAAATCTCCAGAAGTCAACAGTGAAGCTCAGGAAAATGCTGAGTTTCACTGTGCCACTCTGAGCCAGCCAGCTAAAACGAACAAAGCTTGGCAGGGCGGCTGGTACTGTGTGTGTGTGTGTGTGTGTGCGTGCGTGCGTGCGTGCGTGCGTGCGTGCGTGCGTGCGTGCGTGCGTGCGTGCGTGCGTGCGTGCGTGCGTGCGTGCGTGCGTGTGGGTTGTGTGTGGGTGGGTGTGTGTGTGCGCGCGCTGTACTCTGCTCGGCGTGGCACTGCCCGGGCTAATCTACTCGCAAAACAATCTACACTGGCCCCCCCCTCGGTGAGGTGGAAGTGAAAGGGCGTGTTTGTGTCGCTCACCATGATTGGTCGATGGCTCTGCAGTCTCTGGGAGGTCTGACAGCGGCTGCTGGTCCTCTCACCCCGCGTCCACCGCTGGTTCACCAGCTCGCCCCGGAACTCATTTTCTACCGCCCAAAACGGAAGAAGGAGAAGGGGGGAGAGAGCAAGGGATGGGGGGATAGAAGAGGGAGAAAAGAGGGTGGAGGGGAAGAGGAATGATTTGGGGTAGGAGAAGGATGGAAAAAAGAGAGGGGAGGGGATATAGGGTGAGTTGTCATTTTAAATCTTCAGCATCAGCTCGGATTGTAGGGAGTGCCATTGGAGGAGAGTGTATGTTTTGTGTGTGTGTGTGTGTGTGTGTGTGTATGTGAAGGGGGGGCCGGGCGGGTGCTACTTTCACTATAGGTCAGGGCACTCAAGCAAACTCTTGCCGCTGCTTTATTAACTAAAGGGACTGGCGCGGCATGTCAACGTGAACACACTGTCAAATACACAGACACTACCAAACACACACACATACGTGCATGCACACACACACACACACACACACACACACACACACACACACACACACACACACACACACACACACACACGCGCCCGCGCGTGCACGCGCGCGTCTACACACACACACACACACACATACACACCCGTACCAGCGGGCGCAGCTAAGTGCCCCAGCTGGGGTCCCTGTCAGTCTGCTATTAGAATCAATCAAATTTGCGCATTTTTATCAAGCTTCCTGAGGTGCATAAAACTAGCCGCGGTGGGGGAGGGGCAGGGGAGGGACGTGGACGGGGGGGTTGGGGGAACTTGATGGTCAGTAAATAATGAATCATCCATAAATCATGCTTCTTTCTTTCTCTGCCTCCCCCCGCGAACCCTTCTAGATGCCTCTTTCTTTTTTTTTCATCAAGCTAATAGCTCCCCGCTTCATCTTCCTGAAATATTTTTTTTTGTTCAATACAGAAGCGAATCTGTAAAAAAAATAAAAAAAAATAAAAAAAAAAGCAAACAAATACACCTCTCATCTGTCATCTATCCAAAGCTGCACTTACTGGGGGAGGGGAAGGGTGGGGGGCCGGTTGCTGGTGTTTTCGGCAATAGAATTGGATACACGAATGGATAAAGCGGTGGGGGGGAGGGGGGTGGAAACTAACGCAAATACAAAAACAAAGGATTGTGAGGGTTTTTCCCCGCTTCTCTGAAGGTACTTTGGCGAAAACAGGTTCAGAGAGAGTGTGGAGAGGGAGGACGCCGTCCGCCCGACACCCACGGCTGAACTTTTCAACCGCTGTTTGCGTCGAGACGAGGCCTCGGTGACGCGCTCACAAGATGAAGCGCCAGGCACTCATGCAGCTCTCTCTCTCTCTCTCTCTGTCTCTCTCTCTCTCTCCCTTGCTTTCTCTCTCGCTCTCTCTCTCGCCACTCTTCTTCCAGGGAGTGCTTTTTTTTTCCACAGAAATGGATCACACATCTTTCCGTTTCCACCTTCCGGGGGTTCGACATCTCCCCTTCATTTCATTTCGTTCAAAGTCATCGAACCATCTCATCTCCACCTCTTTGGGGTTTTTTTTTTTTGCATCAATACGACTATAAATCTTTCGAAAAGCCAAAGGGAAAAAAAACCCACAGAATAATTTAAATAAATAAAAAAAAATAAAAGAAGCGATGATGTTTCCCCTTGGAAGATGAAAACCTCTCACAAAACCCTCTTTAGTGTTCAATACGCGGTTCAATTCCCCGGCCTCTGCTGAGCACATTAGCCAGATGTATCTGTCCGTCCAATCTCCTTCATATTATCGCCCCATTTTCATCTCACTCTCTCTCTCTCTTTCTTGCTCTCTCGATCCCTCTCGCTCCCTCTCTTGCCCCCCCCACCCCTCTCACTCTCTCAGCTTATTCACTTGCTTTTCTTAGAAACACGGTTAGAAAAAACATCAATTGTGAAAAAAAAACAACAACAACAACAAAAAACAAAGACCACGGACATATGTAGCAGCTGTCCTGTACGTGAACTCGTGGTGCATGAAAAGTGCACTCGGCGTTTTCAAAGCAAGGCAGAAAAAAAAAAGGAGACAACAAAAGGCTGTGTGTCCATATCCAAGGGAGTCCCAAAGCAACCCAGACCCCACCCACTCCCCCCGCCAACCCCTCCCAATCTCCCTCCATCCTCCGTCAAAAACTCTTCTTTACCCCCCCCTTCCTCCTTCTCCTCCCCCGCCCTCCCCTCCCTTAATCTGCCCCGGCACATCCGAACCCCGCGCCCTGCCCAGCCAGCACTCTGCAAAATGCTTGTTTATCAACTTTCCTCTCCTCGGCCTGAAAGTGATTACGGCAGCAATACTGTTTGTCTGTCTCTCTCTCTCTGTCTCTCTCTCTCTCTCTGTCTCAGCTATCCATCCTGTCCATCTCGCCCAATGAAGCCCAAGCACCTGCGTAAGCACAAAACTCGGCCACAGTATATCTCTCTCTCTCTCTCTCTTTCTCTCTCTCTGTTCATTTTTGTTGTTGTTGTTAGTGTTGTTGTTTTTCCACTTTTCCTCTGCCCTTCTGCTTGCTTTCTGAGAAAAGTGAAGGGGGCTCATCGTCGGACCCCGAGACCTCTGGGAAACCCACGTACGCTGCACGCATCCCCACCTTGCATGGTCCCCGGGCCACCACGCCCCCGATCTGGGTCAAATGCGGGATGCAGAACACTTCCAGGCATCTTTTTCTTCAGCTGGCCTTGTTGTGGGCGCGGTGCACAAGCGCCAACCCAGTCAGAGGGGAAGTGAGAAAGTTGTTGTTATGATAGGAAAGTAAGAGACTCCCCGGTACTTGCTTGGGGGAAGATTTTTCTAATAAGACTCCGCGGCGGCCACCAGGGTGTTAAGTAGGCAATGACAAACGGAATGAATAAACCGAACTACAGAGCTGGTTTAGCAGCGTTTTTGCCTAACACACAGGTGATTCAGTTGTTTTGAGATGAAAACTCGCAGAGAAGACAATTAGCTTCTAATTAGGGAGGCCTCGTTTGGTACACATGAAGGGAGGCAGAAAGAAGAGTCAGACAGAGAGAAACAGGGGAAGAAAGAGGGGTTTAGACATGCGTGGATACACAGTGAATTTAATAATTCATCGTCTATTGGGACTTGATTGTTTTTTTTCCCTTCTTCTTCGTTTGTATCAAAGCTTCATTTGTATTATGGCAGCATTGTGTCAGAATAAACGCGACACAGAAACATACAACTCTGCGAAAATATGAATCAAAAAATATGTATAAAACACTTTTTTACCAGACAACAAAGTTAGGGCCGAAGTAATACCATTATAGGCCTGCAGCTTAGTGCATTGGGACAATGGAGCAAAGAGGGACCTAAATCCATAGTTAGATTAAATACTGGGGGTGAGCTGTCTGTAACAGCATTAGTCAACGTGCAGGGCCAGGGCCAGCTGCAGACCCCTGGTCCTGTTAAGCAGGATTTAGAGGACAACTTAGTGTGATTACAGCGGGCCAGACAAGGCTCTTACAGAAGGAGGCAGGGAAATCAAAAGTTCAGCAACGGGGGAAGCATCACACTACTATACTATACTTTACTATAGATAACTACACTATACTATGCTACTACTATACTACTACTACTACTATGCTACTACTATACATTTGGCTTTGACACCAAAAGTATTTGATTCCGTTTGACCAGCCAAGGAGCGAGTGGGTAACCTTGACAGACGGGACAAGCCTTGCCTCAAAGCCTTGTGGGTGGGACTGGGGATGTGTTTTAGTAGTTCAAAAGAAATGAAGGTGAGATATTTTTGCTGTCGTATATGGCAAGCGTGTGAAGGTCAAACTGAGCAAACCCAAAGTTACAATAAAGGTACATAATAACATGAGTGCACTTTGGCAGGGCCTGAAAAAATCAAAAAAGCCTTTGATGGTCTTATCGGCTATGATGGGGGGGTGGGGGGCTGGGGGTGGCTCGGGAAATGCAGGGTGTGAAGGACAGTGCCATGGTAACCAGTTTTGGGAGGAAGTGGCCCCGGGGGGGCACCCTGGCCTCAGCATCTGGGGACAGAACAACATTGTCGTGCTGTTTACTCTACACAGATATAAAAGCTCCTTGGATAGGACATTTTTATATTTAGCCGTAGCACACTGTGTTTCAAAAAATCTGGGCAGCTTTGTTTGGCATATTTGTTACCAGGCCCTTCTGGCACATGGGCAACGTTTCCAGCAGCATTCAGAAAATATTACATTTAATTAATTTCTTGTTATTAATTTTGTTTGTGTCTCATGGCATGGTGACGCAGGGGCATGAAACTCATTATTTCTGTGCTTTCATTTCAAATTGTGCTCTTTCTTTCAGAGGCTAGTCGACCCTGACCCCTGCTTGTATTGCTTAGATTTCTGATAGGCTTTGAATGACGAGAGTGCAATTTAGTCCAGCTGCTCCTCCGACATGTTTATTGCCTCCTTTCTCTGCTGATCCCCTGGCACCTGCTGTCCCGTTTCATCTGGTCTCCAATCAGTCCAACTATAGAGGACTACATATTATGGCAGATTCTGAAGAAGCAGCAACTCGCCTGTTTTAGACCATACCCACAGCATAAGGCAGCAATAACCTAATTCTCTAATCTCCTAAACTGGGTTAAATTTTCAGAGGAAAGTTGAGTAAAGTTTTTTTTTTTCCTCCTTCAAACACGTGTTTAATCATTGGCAGTGAGTCTGACCTCTTATAATTTGATAATTTCAGCACCTTGCAATAAAACCAAACGGCCCAGTGAGACACTGAAACGTCATCATATAGTCACTATAAACACACAAATCGGCTTATTTAATTCCCTCTAGTGCTGCCGAGTTCTTGAGCGGTGTTGCTCCATATTACCAGAGAATACACCTAAACACAACAGCGGCGCCCGCTTTGGGAGTAATTAACTATATCCAGCTATCCAGGGATGGGGAGATGGGTGCAGGTGACATGGTGCTCTACGAAACATCTCTCATCTCGTTCCTCCATCTTAGGACGCAGGTGCTCTGACAGGCTGGGATGCTGCATGATGCGGCCGTACAGACTCAAAACAACCGTGAAGCAGCTCCGCGATGAGACGACTGAAAGTCAGGGAGCCGCGGGTTTCATTTCTAACGACGCGTCTCTCCCGCCTGCCCCTGTTTGGACCGTCGCTCGGTATTTCTAGCGGGCTCTACGCCGACTTTTATCTCGGCGTCACTGAAGGCGGCTGACATTTGGAGAGAGATCGTCTCTGTGTTTTTTTTTTTTTTTTTTTGCTGCAGAGGATCAAATGGCCAACCCCTCCCTCCCTCACACGCAATCTCTCCATCCATCCATCCATCCATCCATCCCTCCATCCATCCACCATCCATCCATCCACCCATCCACCCATCCATACTCACTGTAAAACGCCCGTAATTACACAACTCTAATTTGGAACCCAACTCCCAACCGGTGGTTCACCGTGTAAATAATCCCCAACACCGGGGATATAGTAGTGCGCCACGGCAGCGCGACACGCGCACGCACGGCCGAGCGTCTCCTCTCCGCTGTGGCTTATTTACCCCCCAAGAGATGGAGGTGAAAGCGAAGGACGGAGTGGGGAAACAAACGCTACCGACTCTGCCGCGGGTTTCCTCGGGTTCACAGTGATCCATCCATCCATCCATCCATGCATCCAAGCATCCAAGCACTCCACCGGATCCGCGGAGTGGTGACGGAGAAGTGCGTGAAACGACACGCGTCGAAGAAATACTGAGAGAGCGCCACATAGTTGGTCTCATTCTAACTTTCATTTAAAACAACAACAACAACAACAACAAAAACAACAACAACAACCACAGGGAGGGGAGAAATGCCATGCCTCTCCGGTAGCCTACCGCTTTTTCGACTTAGCGCCCTGGAAATGGTAAATCAACTTAAATCCACGACCGCGGCTCCATCACTTTTACACACACAAAAAAAAGAATATCGAACCGAGGGTTAGTTCGAGCGACAGCAAAGTTAGTTTGGTTTCCTTCTGCGTTCTCGAGGAATTTATACTATAATAATTTAAAAATGATATAACACAAGGGTCTTATAACATCACACGCTGTATAAATGTATTGACATGGATGTTAAGACAAATAGAAGGTGGTGTGTTTTGGTTTTTTAGGTTTTTCTTCAGCTCGGTGTCAAACTTCTGAAAACGGAAATAAATAAACAGCACCGTAAACACATGAAACCTATTATACGCAGCAATCCTCTCATCTCAGCGAATAACAACAACTCATCTTGCATCTCCTGTTACCTGGGAAATCCAAAATATCGCCCTGGGTCTCGCGTTACGTCCTCGTTGTGTGTTCTAGAGTTGCGGTCGCTGTCTAGTAGTTAGTAAGGAAGAAAAAAAAAAAAAAAAAAAAAAAAGAAACAGAAAAAAAAAAATAGAAATTCCAAGGATATAGCAAGGTTCTGGGGGAGTGATACGATGTCCAGATATCAGATCAGAGAACTAGGTTTCGCACCGGGCCTCTGAAGGGAGGAAGGCGCAGCACGCAGCGCGGAGCTCCGGATCAAGGCGTCGGGAGATGCTTGTTTGTAAGCAAAAACATGGCTTCATTTGCCTTTGTCAGCGAGAAAACGTAATATTGACTTACCTTTCCCTCATGAGCCATTGTCCCCCCTCCCCTCCATCTCCTCCCCTCCATCCTCCTCCTCCTCCTCCTCCTCCCTCCGCCCTTTGCCATGACATCACAGAGGCTGTAGTAAAAACCTCCAGCATCGAATGGGCAGGGCTTCAGGTAAGAGACCTCAATGGGCATGCTCTCTCTTTCTCCAACACCCCCCCTTCACACACTCACGCGCGCGCGCGCGCACACACACACACACACCCACACACACACACACACACACACACACACACACACACACACGCACGCTCTCTCTCTCTCTCTCTCTCTCTCCGCTCTCTTACAAGCACACACACCAAATATGAATGTGTCATTCTTTCCCCCTCAGACATTTTGTGACAGAGGCCTATATAGAAACTAATTTGGTTCCAAATGGGTTTGCAAACACCAGCTTGTGTTTCACCCGCAAATAAAAACATCTTTTAATGCCCCCTGAATGCACGCACGCACGTAAGGACTGTCATCTTTACTCCAACCCTCCCCCCCCGCCCCCCCCCGCGCATCCCGGAAAGTGGTACGGTCTAATAATTCATCCAGCACGCACTTTTCTTTTCTCGGGCTGGGAATTGATGTAGCCTGGTAGTATATGCACCGAGTTAGTATGTATGCAATCCAGTGACAGCATCTGATCGGGTTTTAATGACATATCACAGATAGAGACAATTCTCCGAGGGAGCTCTGGCAGCTATATATATGCACATACATATATATATATAAACTGTATATACAGATTCCCAAAGAATGCTTTCTAAAAACCCTGCGAGCTTAAACAATGCAAAGTTTGAGTATCTCCATCTGAGCCGATCTCTGTCTGCATTTTAATGTATTTCTTATTTTCTTTGTAAATTAGGCAAATCCTACTCGACAATAAACAACAAACAGTCTTAACAGTGCAACTTGGAGTCACTCCCAAATGTTGCACACACCGTGCCTTTTTGCTTTGCTGTTTTGAAACCATTAGTGGAAATGACAACCATTCATTACAAGCCATTTGAGAATAGTCCCCACAAATGCCATCCTTTATCTGCTGTCTCCACGCCGCGTACGCAGGGAATATTCAAAAAGCCTAACCTTCAGCTTGCACAAATTCTATTAAATTCTTATCTCTTTGCAGCAGGCTCTTTTTGAGCAATCCCATTGTTATGCATTGGAGCTGAAATCAATCACCGGGCGGGCGCGCCGCATCTGTATGATTTTTCAGTCCGTGGTTGCGGGAGCGATGGGGTTCGCACAACAGCATCGACAAACGTGTAAACAAAAGGGGAGAGAATATAAAGATCCACCCTGCCACCAGGGCCACGATCCAGCAGAAAGTGAGGCCTCCAGTCAGATGAGCTGCAAGCTGAGAGGCCCTACGGCGGCGTGCGTGTGGTGTGCGCCTAGTCTTAACTAAAATGTGTTTTGCAAGGGAATAAAACAAGTAATAACGTATGCAAAGTGCTTGATAGATTCAAGGACAAACAAATCGTTTTTGCAATACGTTGGCTTGGTGGTTTCAGGACCCCAGCCAGCTCCCGGTGCTCGGCGTGTGCGTTCAGCACCGCGGAGAGCGGCAGAGCGCTGAAAGTCCCACAGCTCAGTATTACATAAGATTATTGTTCCAGGAACAAAGGATCCTGCACATACGGTGCTTTGAGTAGCAGTAGGGCAGATTTAATGCATAATAATAAAAATAAGTTGATCTATCTATAATTCAGTCTATCTGCCTGTTTGTCTGTCTGTCTGTATATCTATCAACTATAACTTCCGTTCAATGGTTTCGGGGAACATAAAAATAAATTATGAAAAAAGATTTTAAAACTTTTTTTTTTAAGCATCCTACTATGGTAAAGATATGAGCTGATAAAGGAAAAGAAGGGGAAAACGTTGTCCTCCTTTGTTAAAGAGTCTGGCTGTGGATGCAGATGGCGCAGAGGCCCGTTGATTAGGGCTGCCCATGCAGGGTACAATGCGCACGGTGTGTCTATATTGCGGTGTATAAATATTACATGGGGCAGCAGCAGCTGACGGGGCGCTGGGTTGGAGCGGGGAGGCCCCTACTTGCTCCCCCGACAGATGGAACAAGCCGACAGAGGAGCGCAACAAAAAGTTAGTCATCAGCCCGCAGCTCGGCATTGTCCCCAAGGTGCCGGGGCCACACGGGCCCCCGGGGGACCAACTGGCCTCTTTGTCTGGGTGAAGTTGACAGGGGGGTGAAGTTTATTCTCAGTTGGGAAAAGAAAAAGTTTCCACACGTTCGAAGAGAGCGCAGTTGGTTTTCCTTAAAATTCGGGTTCGGGCCCCACGCACCGCGCAGGTGTCGGGACTCGGTATTTGCAAGGTGTTTGTCAACGTTCTAGTGAGCACTGACGCCAATTACTTTGAGATTCGAAAATACGATTTTAGAGATTGTAGACGTATTGTCCTATTATCATTAAAAAAAAAACCACACACAGCAGTGCTTTTGACTATTAGTTCGCCCTCTCTGTAACGTAACGACCCACTTTACTCATTAACACGTTACATTAAACGAAATACCGTTTAAAGACAATTCAATTCAACCGTCGCCCTCGCGATAACTGTTGAGGCGTTCAGACCCATTCACAACGGAAAGAAAGACAAAAACGCTAAGTATTTGTCACTGCAACAAGCCTCCGTATCGCCTGCTGTAAACAAAACAAACAAACAAACAAACAAACAAACAAACAAACAAACAAACAACCAGGTGAGCGATTACGAACCGAGAAACGTGCGACACAGCTTCATGTCGGCGATCCCGCTCCTCTCGCGTCTCCTGCCGCTCCAGCGCTCACAAACTTACTGTGGGAGACGAACTTACCCAAACTTTACCCCAACTTCTCAGCCGAGGGAGGAGGTGGAGGAGGTGGAGGAAGGGGGAGGAGGGGGAGGAGGGGCGCGTGTGTGTGGGAGGGACCATGTGTTGCTCGGCCCGGCTCGTCCAATAGGAATGTGGTTTTTGTTTCGTTTAACCACCCGCAGGCAATTTCTGAACCAATCTGGGCCCGGCTTTCAACAACAATGGACAGAATGGCAACAAAGGGCGTTTGCTGCACGCATGCGCAGACAGTCCGCTCGTAAACTTCTGGGTAGTCAAACTCAGCACTGTTTCATAACTTAGAGCTGAAAGCTGAAATAAATTCAAATTTAGGCCAAGATTTACATCTAAGTGAAATAGGTTTATTACTTATAATGAAAATATGTATTTTGCAGTTATTCCACAATTAATTAATAATCAATTCTGAATCATCGTCCGACTGTTCTGGCCTGCTCTTCGGTAATTTAAGAATGTAAATATCATTTCTGGACCCTATAAACCCTAAAAATACTGTTTAATTTCTAAATACTCAAATTATTTAGCCTGGTAACGTGAAACCACTCTGCATCTCTGCTCAGTCTGCACTCATTTTACCATCTCCGTGCTCACTGGTGGGTTGATGTGTGGGTTTTGCACAGTTTTGCGAGTTTCATCGCAGTTTTTGTGGATATTCCACCATATTCATAGATTATTTGGGTCATTTTGGATAAACTCTGTGCCTATTCAGTATATCAGTGTCTGGGACAGAACCCCCCCCCCCCTCTTCTATTAGCAGATGGCCTGCCAGATAATAAGCTCCTCAAATGCCCGTTCCCAGTAACCCCTCTGTCTCTTTTCCCAGCCTCACTGGGATGCAGTGGAGGATAAAACCTCACATTGTTCATCTATATTATCAGTTTTATTTTCTGCTGTTTCAATAATTTTTCATCCAATTAAATGTCTTCTTTTCAGCATCATGAGGTGTACTGAAATAGCACAAACACTTTTGCAAATTTCCTCTCGGGTCTTTACACCTCGATCAGAGCACCAGAGATTAAGCTAAACAAAACAAAACAAAACACTACTCAATGAAATCAGAACTAAACTCTGCTAAACTGAACTGAACCAAACTGGACAACATTTAACTAACTAAACTTTATTAAAGTAAAATACAATATAATAAACACATAAACTAATCTAAAATAAACTCTATTAAATCAAACTATACTCTACTTCAATAAACTCTACTAAACGGAACTGAATCAAACGGGACAAAATGAAACTAACTAAACTAAAATAAAGTAAAAAACAATATGATAAACAAATAAACTCATCTAAACTTAACTCTATTAAATCAAACTAAACTCTTCTATCCTGAACTGAATTGCGCTGAACTAAAATAAAATCAAATAAACAAATAAATGTATCTAAACAAAACAAGATTTTACTATCATAAAAATAAAAGTAAAAAATAAATTTATCCACAACTAAACTAATTAATAAAAATAAATGTACATATCTAAACTAAAGTAAACTATACTAAACTAAAGTTAACTAAAATAACCAAATAAACGTTTGTAAACCCTACCAAACAAAATATAATTAAATAAACTAAGCCTTACTCAACTAAAGATAACTAAACTAAACTAAACTCAATTCAACTCAACTCAACTCAACTCAACTCAACTAAACCAAGCCTTTCATGACCAAACTCAACTTTACTTAGCCTAAGATCACTAAACTAAACTAAACTAAACTAAACTAAACTAAACTAAACTAAACTAAACTAAACTAAATTAAACTGAACTAAACAAACTAAACTAAACTAAACTAAACTAAACTAAACTCAACTAAACTCAACTAAACCAAGCCTTTCATGACCAAACTCAACTTTACTTAGCCTAAGATCACTAAACTAAACTAAACTAAACTAAACTAAACTAAACTAAACTAAACTAAACTAAACTAAACTGAACTGAACTGAACTAAACAAACTAAACTAAACTAAACTAAACTAAACTAAATTAAACTAAACTAAACTAAACTAAACTAAACTAAACTAAACAAAGCCTAACACAACCAAACTAAAATATACTTAGCCTAACATTACCAAACTATGTAAACTAAGTCTAACATAAACAAACTAAACTAAACTAAGCCTAAGATAACTAAATTGATCTTAATATAACTAAACTAAACTAAACAAAGCCTAACCTAACCAAGCTAAACTAAACTAAGCCAAACATAACCAAACTAAACAAAACTAAGCCTAACATAACCAAACTAAACTAAACTACACTTAACTAAGCCTAACATAACCAAACTAAACTCAACTACACTAAACGAAGTCTTACATAACCAAACTAAACTCAACTACACTAAACTAAGCCTTACATAACCAAACCAAACTAAACTATTCTAAACTAAACTAAACTAAACTAAACTAAACTAAACTAAACTAAACTAAACTAAACTAAACTAAACTAAACTAAAGTTAACTAAAATAAACAAATAAACTTTTGTAAACTCTACCAAACAAAATATAATTAGAATAAACTAAGCCTTACTCAAATTAACATAACTAAACTAAACTAAACTAAAGTAAACTAAACTCAACCAAACCAAGCCTTTCATGACCAAACTCAACTTTACTTAGCCTAAGATCACTAAACTAAACTAAACTAAACTAAACTAAACTAAACTAAACTAAATTAAACTGAACTTAACTAAACTAAACTAAACTAAACTAAACTAAACTAAACTAAACTAAACTAAACAAAGCCTAACACAACCAAACTAAAATATACTTAGCCTAACATTACCAAACTATGTAAACTAAGTCTAACATAAACAAACTAAACTAAACTAAGCCTAAGATAACTAAACTGATCTTAATATAACCAAACTAAACTAAACAAAGCCTAACCTAACCAAACTAAACTAAACTAAACCAAACATAACCAAACTAAACAAAACTAAGCCTAACATAACCAAACTAAACTAAACTACACTTAACTAAGCCTAACATAACCAAACTAAACTCAACTACACTAAACCAAGTCTTACATAACCAAACTAAACTCAACTACACTAAACTAAGCCTTACATAACCAAACCAAACTAAACTAAACTAAACTAAACTAAGCTAAACTAAACTAAAGTTAACTAAAAAAAACAAATAAACTTTTGTAAACTCTACCAAACAAAATATAATTAGAATAAACTAAGCCTTACTCAACTTAACATAACTAAACTAAACTAAACTAAACTAAACTAAAGTAAACTAAACAAAGCCTAACATAACCAAACTAAACTCAACTACACTAAACTAAGCCTTACATAACCAAACTAAGCTTTACTTTGCCTAACATAACATAACTAAACTAAACTAAACTTAACTTAACTTAACTTAACTTAACTTAACTTAACTAAGCCTTACACAGCTAAACTAAATTATACTTACCCTAACATTACCAAACTATTTAAACAAAGCTTAACATAAACAGACTAAACTTAACTAAGCCAAACATAACTTAACTTAGCTTAATATAACCAAACTAAACTAAACTAAGCCTAACATAACCAAACTAAACTATACGTAGCCTAACACTACCAAACTATGTGAACTAAGCCTAACATAAAAAAAACTAAACTCAACTAAGCCTAACATAACTAAACTGATCTTAATATAACCAAGCTAAACTAAACAAAGCCTAACCTAACCAAACCAAACTAAACTAAGCCTAACATAACCAAACTAAACTAAACTAAGCCAACATAACCGAACTAAACTAAACTAAGCCTAACACAACCAAACAAAAATATACTTGGCCTAACATTACCAAACTATGTAAACTAAGCTTAACGTAAACAAACTAAACTAAACTCAGCCTAATATAACTAAACTGAGCTTAATTTAACCAGACTAAACTAAGCCTAGCTGAACCAAACTAAACTAAACTAAGCCTAACATAACCAAACTAAACTAAACTAAGCCTGGCCTCACCAAACTCAACTAAACTAACCCTAGCATAACCAAACTAAAATAAGCCTAACGCAACCAAACCAAACTAAACTATAACCTACACTAGACTATACGGTATATCCCAAAGCTTAAAAAAACCTCCATACAAGTGAGCTTTCTGTGATCATCACCCCTGCTCCTAATTTATCCAAGAAAAGTCTGGGATCCTCATGTTGAGATGCTTCTTCTCCATGTCTCATCCACATCCCCTTTCTTTCATTAGTCTTTGCCACCCGCCATCACTGCTGTGGCACAAAAAAAAAATATATATATATATATTAAAAAAGGCACAGGATGAATTTGCTGCTTTCCTAAATTGCCTTTGTCGTGCGCGGTGGTGCGGACAAAAGGAGGATCTCCCCTTTAAGAGCAGCCCTCCCACTAACGCCGCGCGGGTGAGATTTTCTTTTTTTTTTTTTTTTTTTTTTTTTTTTTTTTATCTGAGTTTGCCAGACACCCCCTTGTATTCTTCCCGAGCACGGCGCTCTCATTAGCCTATTAACTTTAGTTGCCCCGCTCTCCACTCCTCCACCCCCCCTCCCCAAAACCATCTCACCCTCTCGCTCCGTCTATCCAGAAAGGACAATCACAAATATCTACCTCAACACAGACACTCCCACCCCCACCCCCTTGTTCTCTGCTCTGTATAACAAGCAGCTGAACTCTGCACATAGCCCCCAGCTGTCTGGGAGACGATGACAATAAAGTTTAAACAAATCCACACACACACACACACACACACACACACGCACACACTCACTCACTCACGCACGCACGCACGCACGCACGCACGCACGCACACAAACACACGCAGGCAGCATGCACGCACGCACAGAGAAGAGCAGGAAACAAGACCTTGTTGAGAAAACGACCTCCCGAGCTAATTAATGGAAATCTGGCTCCGTCTTGTTTCATCATCATTATTCAATAGAGCTTTTCACATCTTCACTCCTACGCTTTCATAATAATTATTCAACATCATCAATAATGACTTCCTCCGCTAGAAAGCAGGGCAAAATGACAAAGAGGTCAGTGGCAAGGATGGGAAAAAAAAAAAAGAGAGTTTTTAATAAAAACCTCTTTTTCATTAAGTGCCTACATCCGTGTCTGAAACAGCCACGGAGGAGAAAAGAAAACGGAGCTTCGGTGTAATCCAGCGGGAGCGCCCACGAACCTTTTTGGAGGGAAAAATAAAAATAAAGAAATCACTGCAGGCTTTGGTGACGAGTGCGTGACCTGTCCTCGCACACACACGCAAACACACACACACACACACACACACACACACACACACACACACACGCACACACACACACATACAGGCGCGTGCGCTTACCACATCTCAGTCTCCCAGATGGACAATTGACATCCGATTCCCACTCCTGACCCCAAGAAAAACAATCAGCTTCATAACGCCGGTTTGGCTTTTACGGCCCTGCTCTACCTCCTTGCACTCCCCTGCCCTCCCTCGCTCTCTCTCTCTCTCTCTCTCTCTCTCTCTCTCTCTCTCTCTCTCGCCGCTCTCTCTCTCTCTCTCTCTCGCCCGCTCTCTCTCTCTCGCCCTCTCCCCTTTTCTCTCTAACATCCGTGGAGCATGATCATACCCATTCCTGTCAACTCCGATTAGACACAGCCCGGCGCTCGACTCGCCGGCGTTGGTGTTGGTTTGCGGGGACGGAGCGCGTCTCCCGGCCTCACTGAGACATATCATCCGTATGAACTGTGTCGTGTTTGTTAACATAATCAACGTTGGTACAGCATAAAGTGTATATGTTGGCACGGTCACTTGATAATGTGATGAAGACACCCCTCCTTTTCATTACCCGCGTATTACACCCTCTCTCTCTCGCTCAGTGAAAGTGATCTGAAGTGTGCTGTAGAGAGAGGCAGACAAAGTTGAGTCTGGGTGCCACTCGGGATAACCGTCATCTCCAGGATCGCCGTCTGCACCCCAAACTTCTAACCCCCGCCCCCTCACCCCACCAGGCTGCTCTCTGCCCCCCACCACCCCCTGCTGGGGAGACACGTGGAATGGGGTCAGCGCTGCCAAAAGGCATCAAGTCGCCCCCCTCCCCCCCCCCCCAACACGCACGCACACACACACACACACACACACACACACACACACACACACACATTTACTTTCTCCCTCCTGTCCACTTGCCCGCCCGCCTTTCCATCCATCCATCCATCCATCCGTCCGTCCATCCCGCTACCCACTGCCCGACCGTCCAGAACCTAATTCTCGGTCAGACGTGTCTGTCTGGACGGTCGCTTTAAGATCGTCCCGCTTTTTGAGTTTGGGTGGGGGGGCGCTGCCTCAGCTGAGACAAGACCTCCTCCCTTAGTCCTCGGGCGCCGGCTGTATCTTCACTACCCCCACCCCATCCCGCCCCACACGGCGTCCCGACCCCCAGGTCCCGCATCCTCCCGCCCTCCTCTGAAGTCACATAGCCATACTCTCCCCCACTCTAAGCCCACCCATTTCCTGAGGTGTTCGCTCCCTGGACCCCTCACCTCCCTCTGTCACCTGCTGGGCTGTGCTCCGCTGACCCAATCCACGATCGCGAGTCCCTCCCCTCCCCCCCTCCCCGTGCTCTCGCTGTGTGCAACCCTCCACCCCCCCCCCCCCCCCCCCAACCCCCCAACTCCCCAACTCCCCATCACCCCTCACTGCTCTTTGCTGACTCTCATCTTCCCTTTCCTCTCATTTTTATGCCTTTCTTCCCTACTCACTATTCCACCATTTGATGAGGGAGACCACTTTCTCTTCCCTTCAACCCAGCCCCCACCACACTCTCTCTCTCTCTCTCTCTCGCTCTCTCTCTCTCTTCCTCCCGTGCTCCCGACAGCAGTAGGCTGGGCAAATATGCGCCCCTGAGCGGCGGTAAATACAGGCAGCACTTCACAAACAAGGCCTGATTACAATGACAAAGGCCGCCACACTTTGGGGAGGAGCTTGGAGCAATTTGGAGGCTGCGGGGGCCATTGAGCGAGTGGCATACTTAATGGGCTTTGTGTGGAAGAAGAAAAGGGCCCGAGCTTCTGGGCCCAGCTGTCACTGTGGAAAATATCAGACTGACACAGCAGCCCCCCCCCCCACCCCAACACCCCTACCACCTCCACCACCGCACTCCCACCCATTTCTACTACTCCTCTTTTTCTTTAGTTAGCGAGGACAAAAAAAAGTGAAAGGGAAGAAGAAAAAAATAAATGAGATCTCACCTTCTTAATCTCTCGCTCTCTCTCTCACACACGCACGCACATACACACACACACACGCACACACCTACACAAACACACACACACACACACACACACACACACACACACACACACACACACACACACACACACACACACACTCAGACAAGGGGAAAAGAAAGTGTGCGATTGTGGCCCCTAATGCACGTGTGCACACACACACACACACACACACACACACACACACACACACACATACACACACACACACACACACCATACACACACACACACACACATGCACAGTAGGCTGACTCTGCAGCAATTATTCAAACCCTAAACCCAGAGGGATAAACGACATTATTGCATCTCACTACTTAATTATGTGTGTGTGGATAGTTACTAAGCGTTAGCTATCATGCATGCATAATGCAGCAAGATGTGGTCACTCGCCATGCTTTCATTACTGGATGTAACACGCAAGGAACACAAATTACAACAAGGCTAAAACAGGCCCCGCGATTTCCAAAAAAACAAAAAAATCATCAATGAGTGCTGAGGGGAAAAACAGCGAGTAGTTAGGCTTAACAGCAACCCTTCTCAGATTTCCAGAAGTGCCAAATGACAGTTTATTCTACCGAAAAAAAAAGGAGATTAAAAAAAAAAAAAATCTCCAGCAATAATGGGTTTGGCTCGATAACAAAGACGAAAGAGCTGCGAGGCGGCTCTCTGGTTGCGCTCTTTGATTCCTCGTAAAGAAGAGCTCATGCTCCAGATCCGACTGTACAACACCAGGCTCCGTGACTTATGGCACTGCAACACACCGTGTAATACGGGCACGCGCACATACGCACGAACGCGCATGTGCACGCACACACACGCACACACACACACACACACACACACATACACACACACATACACACATGCACACACACGCTCGAAGAAACGAAGCGCTGCATTATTGAAACGCCGCACAAAGCCAGAGTTGGATGTTGTTTCACCTAATCTCTTTGATACTACTGTGGCACTGTTAAGCCCCAGAAAATCAGCTTAGCAGATGTCCTAAAGTGTAGGTGGCTTGTTTCATGCGGCAGGCGAAGAAAACGCGACAAGAAGTGAAAGAGGAGGGTGGGTGGGTGGTTGGACAGAGTTTGGAACTTGGGGGGTGAACGGGGGCTGGGGGGGGGGGGGGGGGGGGTGTCAATGGGTTTACACAATCCCCTCTTCATCTCTGTTTGCCAGGCAGGGTTCAAACAAACCGTAGGAAGGAGCTTTCTTTCTATTCAATCCATCCATCAATCAATACCTTCAGCCAACCTTACCTTCCTCAGTCCTTCAGCTCACGCGACTACTCCCATTACCTTCCCTCTGTGTGTGTGTGTGTGTGTGTGTGTGTGTGTGTGTGTGTGTGTGTGTGTGTGTGTGTGTGTGTGTGCGTGCGTGCGTGTGTGCGTGTTTGGGTGTGCGTGCGTGTGTGTGCATTGGAAGGTTGTATTGTAGAGGACCTAAAATAAAGTGCATAATCGCCCTAAGAACTGTCATGGTAAAGTAGCCAAACGTGCCACGATTTCCATAATAACCGATAATGTTTGCGGATTTTGCAAAGCGTTTGCACAAAGTGCTTTTTTTTCCCCTTTTTCCTTTGAGCCCTTGCTTGTACTCAAATGTCAGCTGATTACAGACACAGCGTGCATGCACTTCTGTGAGCCTACAGTATGTATACAGGGCTATACCTGCGGGGATACACAAACACAAACACACACACACACGCGCACGCACACGCACACACACACTGTGCACCCACGTATTAGCAGGTCAAGTGAAATGAGACATCTGTATGCAAATGTCATTCTGATTTCGGTGGGAGGTGGTGCAGACGGGGCCGGCTGAGTGTGATGTCATAACCGTGATGGAGGGAGCGGAGGAGGTCGGCCCTCTGAAAGGAGAGCATGTCAAGAGCCAAGGTTGGAATGTACGGTATCCATAGAAACTGCCCTTCCATCCCTCTAAGGTGGCCGGCCGGCGCTTTCATCTGCCCGCCGCTCATCGCAACGGGTGAGATTCACTTACTCACTTTTGGCAACTCTGTCTTATCGCAGCCACCCCCTTCAGCGTGGACACGGAGGGGAGCGTGTGCCACGGCGCCGTTATCTCCGATAATAGAAGATCAGGTTGGCTGCAGGGATGCGCGAGTTGAGAGCAAAAAAAAAAAAAAAAAAAAAAAAAGGGGGGTTTCAGGGTCGTTTGAAAATCCCGGCATCACGCTTCAAACACGTCTCAACCAGAGGTAACGTCTGAACCGCGCTGCACACCCTCTTCACTCCTCAACCGTTTGTTTTCTTCTGGATAAAGCTCGCGGCCAGGCCCGGCGTTCATTTCTAGAGATCAGTAGGCAAGAGACGAGCGCAGGAATGGAGATAACACGTGAACATGACGATAACATGAAAGTCCTCATGTCCTTATGGAAGAGCGATTTGCTTTTCGTTTAATGGAATCCCTGCATCTCCCAAAGAAACCAAAGCATCATCCATCAACATGTGATGAAATGGTTTATTTATTTATTTAATAGATTAGTATGCTATATTGTAAATGCATTAACAGTCAAGTATAATCTATTTATTTAACTGGCAAAATTTTCTTTTCTATATTATTATTATTTTATAATCATTCCATTGTCTATTTTTCTTCTTTTTGTTTTACATTATTTTAATTGCCTATATTTTTATTCCATGTGCTGCTATATAAGGGTGTCATGCCCATGCAAAGTGGAGATTTTTCATATCTGAATTAACATTTTTATTTGATTTTTATTTTATTACTTTTTTTTTATATGTAGTTATGATCATTTTATATAAT
>NC_137194.1:24110554-24115554 GCF_960531495.2 Zeus faber | reverse complement strand
ATCAACTTTGTCCTTATTTGGACATTTTTGTTTGTGAGTGCAAATGAATTAATGAATGAAGAGGGAGAGAAAGACAAGGAGTGAGAGAGAGAGAGAGAGAGAGAGAGCGAGAGAGAGAGAGAATAAAAGACAACAAATAGTTACAAAGGAAAAAAGGTGAAAATAAATGCAGAAAATGAAAAGGAAGTTTCCACCCAGCGGCCCAAGGACCAGGGGAGAGGCTTCACCGCGCAACATAAAATCTAATAATTTGAATGTTCTGATAATAAGATTAATCAAATAAAAGGGCTACTCTCAAGCCAAACGTTTTCCTGAAGCAGAAACAGAAGCAGGGGTCACAAAACCCCTGGAAATTGAAGTCACTTTGTTGTCTTTGGAAAAACACCGGGCTCTCAGGGGTCGGCAACCTCTACGGAAGAGACGTTTTTGAAGAAAAAAAAAAAAAAGACTGACCGGAGCTCCACAAAATTTCCGGGCCTTTCATATTCCAGGCCCCGTAATCAGCCTCCTACCTATACTGACCTCTACGGCCGTTTTCACCTCAAAAGATCGCTGCCAGTCAACGTTAATGACTTCTGGGTTATTTCATCAATATAAAGTGCAAAGGAAAACGGACACAAAAGAGTTGACCTCTGCCTGGATATTTCCCCAAAATAATAATGGCAACAGTTTGTAAATCATCTTTTGTGTTGTTTTTTTTTAACTATTACAAACAAAACTGAATAGGCATACAGAGCATTCTGAAGGTGCAATGTCGCGCATTGATGATCCATGGACGGCACACGGGTAACATTTCCCACTTCATTGACATTTTCTATTATTTGTTGTATACGTTTTTTTGTTGTATACGTTTTTTTTTACAATAATCAAAGAAATAAAACAATCACGCGTATTTTTCATTTTATCACAGCCGGGGAGGGACCAGGGAGGGGTTAAAGAGCCATGTGCAGCTCCGGAGAAACACCAGATTAATAATCAAATGTTTCTATCAAACCTGTCACAAACTAAACTCCTGTGTTATTTATAGGCCTCAGACAAGAGGAGGAAATACATCATTTGAGCACAATGCCGCAATGCTCTGTTTATGTGCTAGAACATAAAATATAAAATCCACACCGTGTCCATTTCCCCTCCCCCCCACCCCCCTTTTGAATAATGACAATGTGCGCGGCAGAGTTGAAATATGTGCATTTGTTTTTCGAGCGCACTGTATTGTTTGGGAGGCATGTAGCCGTGCTCGCTGTTGATGTTTCCACTATTTGTCCGGCTTTTGTCAGATTGGTGGGGAATTTGCATCTCTTTATGTCTGAACGCATGTATGTTTGCGTATTCAGGTGATTACGTGAGCGCAAATGTGTGTGTGAGCATGAATGTTAATGTGTGTGTTTTTGAGTGGCAGGCAATTGGGTAATGGCAGTGGGATGTATGCGCCTATAAGTGTGTGTGTGTGTGTGTGTGTGTGTGTGTGTGTGTGTGTGTGTGTGTGTGTGTGTGTGTGTATGTGTGTGTGTGTATCACATGTGTCACGTGTGTATCTTCCTAAAGCCATGTGTGCATACATACATTTGTGTTTTTGTTTGTATATTTGTGTGTGTATTATATATATAGCATGGGCAGCGTGTGTGAGTACGTGTGTGTGCGGTGTGCGAGTGCATGTGTGTGCGCGTGCACGTCGACATGCACAGCCACTTGGTATTCCATCGTGCTCATCTCTCGTCTGTCAGGTACACACGTTGGGGATCGCAACTGGGGAGATTGAAAGTTTGAGGAGCTGAAAGGCCTGCATGCAAATGAGACAAATGACACTGCCGCCCCACATCCCCCTCCCCCTCCCCTTTTCCATCTCCTTCCTCCCAGACCCACCCCCCACCAACCCAAGTTTGAACGGAGGCCACGTAACAGAAGGTGTGTGTGGTGGACATAATCCGGGGAGGGGGGCACACAAGAGCGCTGGGAGGAAGAGAGAAAAATCGGAAAAATCTGATTTCCTATTCTGCCTCATCAATAATACGAGTTGTTCTGTTTCTCTCTCTCTCTCAATCTCGCTCTCTCGCTCTCTCTCTCTCTCCCTTTCTCTCCCCGGGTGCTGAATGAAAAAGCTCATCAAAGCCTAAAAGCGTCCGCGGGGTGAGGAGGATGATTTCCATCTGTGATCTAGTATTAATGGAAGTGTTAATAGGGGTGTTGCTGTTTTGCTGGTGTTGCAGGCGGAGAAAGCGCCAGCGGTACTGCCGCAATCCCCGGGCCCGTCAACCAAAGTGGCGAGATAAAGGACAAAATCCAAAATATGGACCCTGTGTTTTGGCCATTTTGACAACACTAACACACACGCGCACACACACACACACACACACACACACACACACACACACACACACACACACACACGCACACACACACACACCCACAGGTACACACACACACACACACACACACACACACACAAATGCACTCGCACCAAATTGTATGTTCTGTATGTTTTTATGGACACAGAACACACGCCTTAATTTCTATACAGATAATTACATGTGTGGATAAATACACGCTAGAACGCATTCACAAGAGGTGAGCAACTTGAAAAAGGAATGTGCGTGTTGGGCACAAATGCAAATTTCATAGACGTATACAAAATGCAGACAATCGCTCATTAATTAATTTGTACACACAGAGGCATGCACAGACCCCCCCACCACACACACAAACACACACACACACACACACACACACACACACACACACACACAAATATACACACATACACACACAGTAACATACAAATAGATGCAAACACAAATACACACACACGCGCACACACACACACACACACCTCAGGGATGAACATTCACAAATAAATTAAGCGTCGCACAGAGGCACGAATGTAGACACTCACTGTGCTTGTTAACAGGATCCAGAAAACACACACAGGGATGTACTGTACGTGCGTGCAGTAAACACAGATATTCGGGGGAATTACGAAGACAGCGCCATAACCGTGCACTCCGAGCAGAAGAAATTTACATATTTTCACAATCCCACACATGCTTTACACAGGCTTTAAAATGCATCCGTATAATACACAGAGAATTCCTCTTTTCTTCTATTTTTTTTTTTTACAACCCCTCTCAGGCATAATAAATAAGTTTGGGCGAAAAACAATAATAAGAACAATAGTATCATGTTAGGAAGGAAGAAAAATATCCTGTTAAAAATGAAATTGTGCGTGTGTGTGTGTGTGTGTGTGTGTCTGTGTGTGTGAGAGAGAAAGGTAGACCAGGTTGATTACTCCTTCTGCCCACGTGAAAACCAGCTCAAGCCTCAGCCTCCCTTTGCCCTCTGTGTGACTCATCCCGACATCAAGCGAAATACACAAGCCGTATTTTTTTTTATTATTATTTCCGCTCCAAAAGTAAAACACAAAACAAAAAAACGGCCTATCCTTCACAAACAAAGCCCACCGTCACAGGGACCTGGGTCGTTTCTCAGAGGTCGTTTTTTAATTCACTGTGAGTTTACAGACCGCCGACAGTTTGTGGTGAAAAGCCCCCGAATTGGGGTCGCGCTCGTACTGAGAGAAACTCGGCGGTTTGACGGCGGCTTGGAGGATTTATTTGTTTACTCGTGCATCATGGTTGGAAGGAGGAGAACACAGCGCGGCCCCCCGGGAGGGTGTAGGTCCCAGCCCCCCCTCCTGAGCGCCGGCCGAGGAGCGACTTTTGAAAAGGACGCAGATTGCCATGGTGCAAACTTTCAGAATCGTTAAAGGCGCGCCCTCGATACCTCTTCGTCGACTTCATCCATATATTATTCTCCCGAGAAAAGCATCCACCTCGCAAGAGCGAGCCCAGTCAAAGCCGTCGCGAATTCCTCTCTTAGATCGGGCTGCTTTCATGTTGATTTTTCAGCGTTTTTATTAAGTTGTCATGGTATTACATATTTGAACTGTTTAGCTTCTTCTTTGCGAAGAGTGGTTGATTGGTGTCAATAACTCTCAATGACTTAACATTGAAACTTAATACGGTCCAATATGAATGCTCCAACAGAAGTAAAGTTTATTCGATTTGACCAGTTTGAACGCTGTGAGAATTTCCATTAAGCCTACGTATTTTATGTCATGAAACATTTTGTTTTACAACCGATACAGTAAAAAAAAAATAATAATAAAAAAATGAATAGATAAGTAACATAATACATATATTATTATATATGTATTAATAATATATTCAATATAATAATATAATATAATTATCAAATTATGAGAGAATCTAATAAAGTAAATTAAAATTGAAGATTGCAGATTGTCAGAGGACGTAAGAATAGCCTTCACATTGCTTCCAGACAAGATTCAGCAGTAAGCAAGTTTAAGTTTTAACTAAATATTAGGACACTGCTTACTCCCAACAAGTATCTTACTTAGCAGTACCAGCATAAAGCAGCCAAATCAAATTCTATCGCATAATTATACATTTTACACTGAATATTTCTCCCGGCAAAGGAATATGCGTCCAGAGTCGACGGAAAGAGTTGGACGAGCCGTGAGTCAGTCAGTCTGAGATCAATAACAGATGTAGTGTCAGCGAGGCAGAACCAGGAACTAGGATGGGACATCACACCCCCACCAAGAGTGTGGCACAAACACCCAGCAGCCCCCGGCCAAGCAGAGGGGGAGGACATGGCGCCCGCTCCCACATGCAACCCCCAGCGACAGTTCGTCTGCGCAGAATGGAGAGTCTGTTCGTCTGCTTTTTTTCGAGAGACGCACACAGTTGGTTTAAAGCGCTGCGCTTTCCTCCCGGGCGTGGAGGGGGTGTTGCTCTGAACTCGGCCGTCAGCTAAAGTTATCCACGCATAAATAAGTGATACCTTTGGCGTTTTACCTCTTGTTTTATCTCCGAGGTGATTAAGTAGAAGAAAATGAATGGAAATGACCGTACAGGAATACCATCTATTTCTGGACGTTTTTAGTTTTTTTTGTTCTTACTGGCGGTGGATTTCATCTGTGT
>NC_137194.1:23985554-24103054 GCF_960531495.2 Zeus faber | reverse complement strand
ACTGACACCTACTCGAAGAACCGTCCAGATGGCGAACCTCGAAGGCCGCACTGCACAGATGTCCCGTCCTGTCCCGTAAGGCAAACGGCGACTTGGAAAACTCAGGACGGGAAATGACATTTTTTGCCAACGGCCAAGAGCTCGATGAAGAGGAGGCTGAGGAAAAGGAGGAGGGGGGGGGCATTAGTGTCTTGATGATCGCCACGGAGACACCATTGAAATGATGCTGAGGGGGCCTCCCTCAGACATACATCCCCAGATGAAAGCGGACGCATAGCGAAACTCATCGTCCCTCCATTGCGGAGACGAGCCTTTCCTCCACCCGGACTACACCATCTCAGTCTGTTTACACCAGATAGTCCTACTCAGATAGTACTTGTTTCAGACCAAAAGTGGAATCCCAGAGGAGCCACAATGCGGCGTTTGTTGGTTTTTCTGGGTTTTTGGCTTTGGAACGAACGGGTGAAACGCAAACCTTCGAGAGGGCAAAAATAAAAAAAAATAAAAAAAATTCTAATTCCATTTTCCAGGAATCGGTGTACGGTACTGCATGGGGTGACCTTGACACAATGCGAGACAGCGGGTACGCCGCGCTCCCCTGGCTTGAAATCCAGAGCAGGATCGTGGTTGTTTTTGTTTTTTTTCCCCTTCATCCCCTTTCCCATTTTATAGATAGTCTAGTAAAAAGGGGAAAGCCGTAAAAAATAATCTCTTAAAAAATAATGAGATGGTGCATCCATGCTTATTAAAATTTAATAAATAAATAAAATAAAATTAAAAAAGAGAGAACCGGGGTGAAAAACAGCTCTTTTTTAAACATATTTATTTATGTGATTTTCTTCCTTCTTCTCTTTTTTTTTTTTTTAGCAGAGGTGCCCCTGACTGAGCGACTTTGTTATCCAATTAGTCACTGTTGTAACATCATGTTCCCTTTGCTAAATAGAAATTAAATCAATCACAACGCCATCATCGGTTTTCCTAAGTGTTTTTAACCATCCACTTCTCTTTTCTTTTTTTTTATATATTTCCAATCCGGAGGCCCTCCAAACTATATTAATAACTTATTAAATCCTGTAATTACATTAGGGGCATGCGTGCATTTATATATGTGCGCACATCATCCTCTCTCCGATGGATTTGCCCCGCAAATCAAGTTAATCACAGCATTGAAAGCAATAACGAGTGCGGCATGCTACTCAACAAGCTAAGAAACCCATTAGCTGCTCTGTTCCTCTCCAAATTCTAGAACCTTACATTCATTAGTCCGTAATTCGGAGCAGAAAATGGGATTGCGATCCTTGATGCGACATGAAAAGCACGGCGCACAACCCAGCTGGAAAAAAAAAGAAAAAAGGAAAGCAAATCAAAACAACAAGATGGCAGAGACGAGATGGAAAGAACAAAATGTATAATTTTGTCTATGAAGTGGAATGGGAGCGAGTAATTAATGTGGGTTGAGGGGGGGGCACGCTCAACGGCAGAATCAGTTTCTGTCACGGCCCAAAACTAAGTACCCGTGCACCAGACGGAGGCCCCAGGATGCGACGGGGACCCGGGTCTGGGATTCATAGTTGAGGTTTTTTCACAGAGCTTGTACATTCCCGGGCACGCGCAGATCACCAATTCATTTCCGCTCGGCTCTGCTCCGCTCGCTCTGCTCACGGGGGTCCGTTGCAACGTTGCATCAACGCCGAGCGTCTCATCTCCGCCGTAGTGAGCGTGTTGTAATTTCCAGCAGGATTCGGTCGACCGGCTTACATCACTTATTTTCTGTTGTTCCTCTCTCTCTCTCTCTCTCTCTCTCTCTCTCTCCTCCTCCTCCTCCTCCTCCTCCTCCTTCTCCTCCTATCATCATTGACAGGCGCCTGCCCCTCTCAGCGTCCGCAACATCTACAAACGCCGGCAACGCCATCGCTTCCATCATTCACTCCATGCCCCCCTCCCCCCCTCCAACCATTATCTCCCGCTGTCATTTTATCTGTGGATCCGGCACCAATAACTTACTCCTCTAGCCTGCTGTCCATCTGCGGCGCTGCCGGTGTACCTTTCAGAGTGGCAGAGCAGCTATTCATACCATTTCAT
Organism: Zeus faber; assembly: GCF_960531495.2. NCBI lineage: Eukaryota > Metazoa > Chordata > Actinopteri > Zeiformes > Zeidae > Zeus > Zeus faber. Next base: position 24,100,972 of record NC_137194.1, on the reverse strand, counting down.
CACTCCATCCATACCGTCCAATGCATGTATTCTGAATGACTTGCCCCGCCCCCCACCCCTGCACACTATACAGGACAGATCAGGCGATGATCCGGTAGAAGGAATGCGTGTGTGTGTGTGTTTGAGCATGTGTGTGTGTGCATTGGGTGCGGGGTGTGAGGGTGGGCCGGGGCCGGTTTCAATCCATGACCTCTCCGAGAGCTATTCCACCGAACCGCATTAACCGCGACGGCCGCGGGTTATGGTAATTTTTTTCCCTCCATTTAATCCAAATTAAATGGCACCTAATGTAGGCGACGTTACGGCCGCCGCGCGAAGGAGAGCCGTGCCAGGCGCGGGACCCCCTCCCCACGTACCGGAGATTGGGGCGAAAGAAATAAATAACGGTAACGGTCATAATCATCGGCATTTATGTCGACATAATAGTTATTATCCTCATCACCATCAAATCCCATCTAGTTCTAAGGTTCTTAAATGGAGGGCCTAAACGCGGCCCATTCCTTGCGGTTCACGTCGTCTATTCAAACCTTGCGAGCGATGCCCCAGAACCTCCGCACGCGCCCAACATAGCCGGTGTTTAAAATGGGCAACGCTTAAACAACCTATCGGGTTTTTATGTCGCCCGCGTTGGCGGTGTGATCGGAGCTCGGGCTGCCGGTTATTCCTGGAAGACGAGGACAAAGACGAAGGAGAAAGAGGAGGAGAAGAGAAAGACGACGGAGAAGAGGGGGACGTAGAGGAGGAAGATGCTCCATTGTGTGCTCAAGCCGGGCTGTCATTGGCCATTCCGCTTGACATTCAGGTAGCGTAGCAACATGACAACATGCCCCTACAGCCTGGTGTGAGAATATAGATGGTTTTTGAAAAGGTTGACATGAGGGTGAGCGCGCGGGAGAGAGAGAGGGAGAGAGAGAGAGAAGAGAGAGCGAGAGAGAAAAGCCCCGCATATCTTAACTTCTCCTTTTGAACTCCACTCAGGAAGCCTATTTAGAAATTTCAAGCACCTTTTACTTAGCATCTGAAAACACCTTTACACGCGCTGCCACAAATATGGTTAAGGAGAAGCATACAGACTTTGATTTAACAGGGATGACATGAGATATATATATACTGTATATATATTGTGTGTATACATATATATAAATATATAAACACACACACGGTAGATATATATATACAGTACATATAGACATACTGTATATATGGACTATATGTGGACTATATAAAGTGTATATACACACAGTGTATATACACTTTATATATTGTATGTTATAAAGATATATAAATATAGATGAAAAACAATGTCAACATGGTTGCGCAGTGGGGGGGCGGGGTGATACCCAGGGCTGGTATAATAAGTATGTTTTCAGTTGTAGGAACGTGGGGGGGGGGGGGTTAAAATGCACACATAAAACATGAAGTGCTGGTCAGAAGGGTTATGTAAATGCATTTTTTTCTCCATCTCTCTTCCCCCTTGTCTTCTGACCGCAGAGTTAAATTCATAATTCATAAAGATTAAAGATGAATTTCGTATGAGGCCGTGCCGTCTTCGATTGGCCCCTTCCCCATTAGAAATGCCACGGCTCCAAAGAGCCCCCCCCCCCCCTCTCTCTCTCCCCTCCCTCTCTCTCCTTCCTCTCCTTCCTCCATGATTAGAGGCGGAGAGGCCTGCTGTCCCTCCTGACTAAATCAATACAGCTCCTCATTTGATCGCGACAGTTGCTCCAATAGGGGGGCGGGGGTGGGATGGGTTGGGGGGGGGGGTGCTCGGGATGGGAAGATGACGGCCTCTTCCGCACCGCCTGTCAGCTCGCCGCTCTCCGACGTGCGCAAACACGCCGAAATGCGATCGTCGTGCTTCGTTTCAGATATAGTCGTGTCAGCCCCGTGTGCTCCGGCGAAAACCACATTTTTGGAAGGCGTCTCGACCGCGGCTTTCTTCGCCGAAGCGACAATGTCTTTGACTCGACAAGATGATCAACTCCACCATTTCTCACGCTGAAGTGCCCCTTTGCAGTGCAACATGGCACACACACAGCCGCAACATCTCCGCAGCGTTGGTGCACAAAGGCTCCGGATTTACTTGATCGATACTTGCGTGGGTGAAATTCATCTTGAAGAGGAAAACAAAACAAAATAATTTGAATTCCGCTCCAACCGCAGATCTAAAAATCATTGATTTAACCAAAGTCACGCAGGCCCTCGATGGTCAAAAATACAAACGACAAAAACAAATCGTGAGTAAGTGTGAAAATTCAAGATGGAGAATGGCAAGATGATGCTGTTTGAATGAGTGTGTTTGCAGTTCGGCAATTTTTTATTTAACAAAATAAAAAACTCGGTGTTAAAAAATCTGTTTGCAGAGCTGCAACTAACTAACTAACTGTATATATATAAATATATATATATATATATATATATATATATATATTTTTTTTTTTATTCAACTTCGTTCTGCAAAAAGACAGATCTAAGTGCCCACGTATACTCGCCGCCAGTCACAGACAATAATGACTCAGGCACATATTAATAAGGCGATAATATGTCATCCCATTACACCACACACACTCCTAATTACGAGCCCGACTCAAATCTCTGTGTTGACGGAACGCAGCCAAACTAACAGGGCTTTGAACCCCCCCCCCCCGCTTTCTAGTTTTCCTTTGCCAAACTTCAAAAGTCATTAAAGTCAGGAGGGATAGAGAAAAAAAAGCTGAAAGGCCGCAAAATGTGCCTCATCTTCCCAGAAAGGAACAGCAGGCCACTCCAGACTTTATCATTGACTTCATGATGCAATTAGCTGTCATGGCGGTGCAGCTGTGGTTCGGCTGATTGTATTAGAGAATCAGCGTGCCTTTCTGGTCATCCCCGGAGATCAGCCAGAGGAGTGTGTGTCTGTGTTGTGTGTGTGTGTGGGGGTAGGGGGGGAGGCTGTAGATATGGAGAGAGAAAGACACTTACACAGGCCCTAAAACACAATAAAGACAAGTGGCGAAGCCTCTGTGGGTCTGATCTTGTTAGGCCCCCCGAAAAGTAGTCAGAAACAAAAGTTTGTTGTCGCCCTTGTTGCTTTGTCTCTCGGTCTTTGCGGTTTTATGGCCCCGGGGGGTCATTATCTCCCCGACGCAGGACGGGAAAATTAAGAGCCGACTTCAAACAATGCACGCGATGCACATGCTCCGACGCACACACACAGAACTTCCAGAAGGACGCGGGGCTCGGCTCTAAAGGACGCCCCCTGGGGGAGGGGGGGGGGGGTGAGGTGACTTTTGACACAGGCAGCAACATATCTTCTCCCAAAGCTCTGGTGCCGCCCTTACCCCCCCCCCCCCCTTACCCCCCACCGACCTCCAGCCATCCCTCACTCCACCCAGGGGACTGCGGGTGGGAGAAAGAGGGGTGCGCAGACATGGGAGATAAGCCCTAGCGCCCTGGCCTCAACTCTACTCCGCCGGTCCCTGGCTCCGCCTCTCTGCTCTCCATTCGCTCTGTGTTCAGCACAGTGGAGAGACTAACACATGCCTGGCCTCAACCTGTGTGTGTGTGTGTGTGTGTGTGTGTGTGTGTGTGTGTGTGTGTGTGTGTGTGTGTGTGTATGTGTGTGTGTGTGTGTGTGTGTGTGTGTGTGTGTGTACACTATCTGATCAATCTTTGGTGGTGACACACACACACACACACACGCGCGCAAGCACGCACGCACAAGGTGAAAAGCCATTAAGGTTGCTGAAAGCCACTCCATCCAGGGACAACAGACCCCCCTCTGAGAGGCCGTGGCTAAAGTTTTCAACAACAGGGTTAGAGTAATTAGGAAGGCACTTCCCCTTCTGGAAGAAATTATGGTAAGAGAAAGGAGGGAGGGCTGGCAGGTGAAAAAAAAAAAAAAAGGCAAGAGCACAATGTTGGATGCACGGATGCAGAGAGGCAGCAGGGGAAGGAGGCATTATACGTACATGGTGGAGATACACACCAGCAAGGGGCTGAAGGGAGCGGGAGGAGGCGAAGGAGAGGGGGAAGAGACGGAGACAAAGAGAAGGGCGAGAGAAGAGGCCCCAAGAGTACAACTCAAAGCCTATCTATTCAGCGCAGAGGTTGTAAAGACGACGAGGAACAATCGAACCGGAGATCGAATGAGAAGATGGCTGGAGGGCAGGGGGAGATCACGCGGCGGCCGCGGCATGCGAGTGAAGAGGGGTTGGGGCGGAGGTGGAGACAGGGGTTGGGGGTTCAGCTCAGCATTACAATATTACGCTCCAGCAATGTTGATGAGCCGAAGGTAAAAAAACAATCATCCGTCAACTCGGAAAGCACTTGGAGATCCGGTTAAGGAGATTGTCCCCTGAAAGGAGCGGGTCTGAAAACGTGCTTTGTCAAAATGTGACTTTCCTGCAAGTACCAGAAAAAAACAATCAGCATTTTATTATTCCCTTTCAATGTCATACTGTGTATGTCTTCACCAAATATGACACTGTCTTTCTCTCTTTCCCATCTCTCTCTCTCTCTCTCTCTCTCTCTTTTACTCGCTCTCCCTCTTCCTGACCAGCACCCCAAGATCAGATCTAATTAGAGTCAATCGTGGAGCTATCAGCAGGACAGGGGCTGAGATTAGGCCCCGACCATATGGCTTGTTGTGGCTTTACACATACCACTGAGAGGTAAGATTAAATGAAAGTGTGCGCACACACACACACACACAAACACACACACACACACACACACACACATACAAATACACGAATTCTTCCGGACTTTACCCATACTGTACAGTATAAGGTCAAGCATGCCCACGATCCCAGCTCAATACACCCACGTAATGGTCATTTTGCAAGTTAATCGCCATCACATCACCTCATAAGCGAGGCAATTATTGGGTCTCTTGCCACTCCCGTGCTCAATTTGAAATCGGTGCTATTTTGCAGGCAGCTGGAGAGTATTCCACTTCACCTACAAAGTAACTGTGGAATAGAATCAGTAGTTTGCAAAGATTAAGGACACTCAGGCAGTTTGAAATTCCACATGACCGGAATCTAACTCTGCGCAAATGGGCTCTGGTCCCTTCCGGCGGGGTTCATCCGGTGGGTTACCATTAGTTACTTAAATCTCAACGTCTCAAGCAACGGCAGTCTGACACATAAATCATCAGAATCGGGAGAGGAGACACAGAGCCACGGAGCTGGGCAAATATTACAATATTTATTTTTACTTTTACAGATTCCCCGGTGATGTTTTGGGGGTGACCTTTGTTGTGTTCTTAAGATACTTGCGCACAAGACATATTTTAGAAACAGTCATCAGCAATGTGGATATTATGGCCAATCAGGTAGAGGGATTGATCACATGTAGAACAGTCTATGAAGTTTAGAAGTTTACTGTAATGCAGTCTTAAAGGCAATATTTACTATATGTATGCACTATAGACAATATTTAGATAACACTCATAACACTACATGGGTGATATTTTATATATATATATATATATATACATAAAAAAAAAATATATATATATAGTGTATATATATTTATATATATATATAAAATATTGATATTATATCAATAAAGTATTTTGTGGGTTGAAAGTGATTTGGGGGTTAAAAGTGATGTGGCATGGATAATCAGTAAGGACTGGTAAGATGGTTCGGCCAGATGGTTCATACTGGGCTAAACACATTTTGCAAGGACAACATATTACTGCACTAATACAATACAGCAACAGTCCAAACACTGAAAAACTTGCCTGACATTATCAAAAAAAACAAAAGCCAGATACTGTACATATGGTGGTCAAATTGATGGTAAGTGATGCTCTTCGGAGGAAAAAAAGAACCCAGTTATTTACAGTAAATGGCGCTGTGCTCTTCATTTACTAGATGTGTTTTATTGACAGGCGGCGTTTAAGTCGAGGGAAAACAGATGCAGGGGGAGACAAGATAGGGAATCAAGATCAATACTGCGAGAGGGCCATTGAAACACACACACAAACACACACACACACACACACACTGATACCCCTTTCCCACTGGACAAAAACCATACTAACACCCACTAACATCTGGCTTTTGTCTTCAGTGGGAAAGGTTACAGTTGGCATTCATTCCTGTGACAAATGACTCTGCAGTAGAGATGTAATGGTATGAAATTTCACAGTACGGTATGGTATCCACCAAAAAAACGCACTATACAGTGTTTCACAATATGAATTTTTCCCCCTTCGTTTTCTGTATATTTAATTAATCAATTGTTTATATATATTTTTTTAAAGACACACGGTAAATCCTCTGACGCGGCGCGGCACAGGAAGGCACTTGTCAGGGCTTTCAAATTCACAGGAGAGGCAAAATCAGCAAGCAGAACTGCTTTACGGCAATATTTTTTATGACACGGTGCTTTATGTTACTTGCATGCGCATGGAGGCAGGTCTGAACAAGGATGCTGCGACACGGTGCTTTGAGAAATTACTCATCAGATGGATTATTACAACATCTTGCCGTCTACTGCCATGCTGCAGCAACAGAAGTTCAAGGTCAACTGAAATTTACATCTTAAATTTTGCGACATAAATTTATAACGTGGCCACAGTATTACAGAGAAAGGCTTACAGTTCTGAACCATGGTTGCTTGATACCACGGTATACCTTAAAACGGTATACCGTTACATGCTGAATCTGCAGTAGTCATGGGTATTTATCGGCTCCAGCTCCGATCGGCAGAGATGGAAACATGACACCTGTGGCCACGCTAGGACAGTTTTACACCAAAATGAGCGTGTACGGTATATGCAGGTTTTTTAAATGCTGGTAAACGCGCTAAAAATAGGTGATTGACACCTTTCCCATTGCCAGTAGACGAGTACGCCTTTCTTATTTTTTCCTGGTGTGTCAGATCCGACGCCATGAACATGCTGGAAAAGGGGCGTGTCATGCTTCAGGTGTGATTGGAAAAAAAACAGTAGAAAGCAGCACAGAGTATCCATGCCCGCACCGGCAGCGCCCGATGTGCGGCATTTTTACCGCATTTAAAAAACCTTCGCATAGCGCTTTAAGGCCATGAGGAACAGAAAGCACCCTCCGCGTCATCATCCTGCGGTATGCCGTTGCCAAGCAGTCACAAAACTCACGGTTCAGATCGTATCACGGTTTTGAGTCACAGATCGGATCATTTTTCGGATCACGTGGAAAAAAATTATAATAATAAAAAATAATGGAGACAAATATAACTTTGCTTCCCATTACAAAACGTGGGGGGGGGTGATCCCTACGGATCCCGGAACGACACCAAGCAGATATGGATCTTCCGAGAAGAGCAGGGGGTGCATGTGAGGGTGACTAGTGACTTTGTCAAACTCTAAACTAAGAGTGAAACCCAGAAATGTACAGAAGATACAGTAAACAGCAAAAGAAAAACATTTAAAGCAAACTCAGGGAGGATACACCGGGACAGTGCTATTCAAACTGTGGGGTGCGCAGAGTTAATGCAGGGGTTTAAATTAAAATAAAGTAGGCCTTAAATATAGATGTTAAGCGCAAATTTGAATAAAAGGTCATGAAATATGTTTATTCATGTTTATATGTTTCCCTCTCTTTGTCGTCTGAGAACAAACGAGCCCAGGCAATTCCAGAATGCTCTTTGTCATTCCCGCAGTGGAGGAGGACTAGTGCATTTAGCTATTTACATGCAAATGTGGCCCTCCCCCCAGCCATCACCTCACCCAACACCCTGTTCCCCTTTGTCCCGTGTTGTGTTGCTGTATCCACTTTATCTCTCGGCCAGAGGTGTGCATGAGGTGTGTGTGTGTGTGTGTGTGTGTGTGTGTGTGTGTGTGTGTGTGTGTGTGTGTGTGTGTGTGTGTGTATGTGTGTGTGTGTGTGTGTGTGTGTGTGTGTGTGTGTGTGTGTGCGTGTGTGTGTGTGTGTGTGCGTGTGTGTGTGTGTGTGTGTGTGTGTGTTGAAGGGGAAGGGCCTGGGTTCAGGGTTACAGCGTTCCACACTTTTGTGACCGCTACGTGGCCCCCCCCGACCGCCTTGTTTTCCTCCCCTTTCTGTGGAACGGGGCACCTGGTTCAACACGGAGGGAGCATTACCCGAGTGCGCTCCGAGGTAGTGGCCTGCGGGCTTTAAGCCACCTGACCTCGGACTCCCTCCGCCTGAGAGACCGCAGCAGAAAGGAATGGGAGAGGAGAAAGGCAGAAATGGGCGCATATTTTCAACGATTCAAACCGGGGGCCGTTGGTCTCACCGGCGATGAGAGTCCTGTGTCATTTCTGCGCGGCATGTTAACGCGTATGGCAAGCCCTTTAACATTTAATCCATAGGACAAATTAGTCACTTTTTAAAGGTCACTAGTAGACTACTTATATTTTAGTTAATACCAGTGCTGGATAGTAATGCGTCACAGTAATAAATTAATATAAATAAATATAACAAGTTACTAATACAATATGGGTAATATCATGACACTTGACATGAGCGTTACCATCCGAAATTAAGTGTTAACGTGCCACAAAAAAAACATAACGTTATCTAAATTTTAGGGGTGGGCCGATCAATCGGGTGAAACAACTTTCCATTGCCGATCATTTTGAGTTTAGCCGATCTCGTTTTTAGGACATGTAGAAGACATTTTATAATGCCTAGTCCGACTTCTGCGCTTATTTTGGTGAGTAACTTAAAAATAGTGTAATAAGTAACTTATTACTTAACACAGAAAGTAATATTGTAAAGTAACATATTACTTTTAAATGAAAGTAAGACGTAATATGTAATAAATCATATTATAAAAGTAACTTGCCCAACACTGGGTACTAGTTTCTTTTCCAGCAGTTGGTAACTATTTTAGTTTTACTAATCTAAATGTATTAGGTACCATATACCAGTAACTATTCCAACTATTGTGATATTTCTAGTAACAATTTGGACAATTTTGTCATTGAGTTCATGGGGTTTCATGTTTCAGATATCAAATATTTGCATCAGACTAGAATCTACTCTGATTGTTATGTGTAACATTTTTTGGTTTACCAGTAAGGTATTTTTTACCCGTTGACTAGCCGAAACAACTTGTTGGTCGTGACATTTTAAATTTCCATTTACTTGTAAAAATATAAATGTTACTAGTAACAACAGGAAAGGGCACTAGTCACTAATGAATAAGTACAAGTACTCAATTAACGGTGACATGAAAAATTTAAATAGAATAGTAACAATGGGAACAAATACTAGCCGGAGGCAAATATCTGATATCTTAAACACAGAGCCCCATACGATTCGATGAAAAATTGTCCAAATTGTTATTAGTAACATTATAGTTAGTAGTTGGTCATATCTTATTTATAAGTACTAGTACCTAATACATGTCGACTAGTAAAACTAAAATTGTTACTAGTAACTGTTGGAATAGCAACTAGTAACTTTTAAAAAGTGATTAATTTTTCCTATGGATTGAATGTCAAAACAGCTTGCCATAAACGCGAGGTTTTCAGTAGCGTGAGGGCGGAGTCCAACACGTGAAGGACAGGAGATACAACAATTGTCTCAACTCTTAAAAACTTCGCTCGTTTATCGTCAGCTCCAGCCTCTGACATCTTAACACCCCCTTGAAATAGTCCCATCGCGGTGTGTACACAAAGCCCCGCTCGCTTCAACCTTTCCATCGTTTCTAAAATATCCCACAGCTGCACACTTGTAGGCTGGCTGACTGAAGCGGGGCACGCACTGCAATATAGCCAAGCCGGTTTTGGCCCCAATTCCCCCCTTCCGACAACCATGAGCTAAGTTCCGATTTTTTCACGGTTCTAAAGATTATCGTACCGGATTATCCTGTGGTGAGGTTTCTTACTTCCCCAATCTGCTCAGGAGTCCGTTCTGGCAGCACCGATCGCAAACTGCAAGTATTAAACACATTCAGTATTTACGTTCCGATGTCCTGTAGTTCTGGGGGAGCCCCGAGGACGGCCGAGGACTCAGGCTGTGGTGTGAAACGGAAGAAGTCGTGAACACAACACCAGCTATGCCGGCGAATGCGAACGAAGACACGTTTGATCGCGTGAGATTTCCGGTTTGGAGAGTCAGGAAGCTGGTAATCTCGCGTAGCCACACCTCCGTGTCAAAACTTTGGTGAATGGAATCTGTTAAGCCCCTTTCCCACTTGGCGTCGTGCGGGAAAAGGAGCCGGTGTTCCGTAAAAAAGTCGTTCCGTAAACCTCCTCACTCTCTGTGTGAGAGTGAGGGAATAGAAGCGGTAACATCGCCGTAAAGCAGGGGTGGAGCCGAATCCGATTAAAGCACAAATAGTGGGCTTTTACGAATATTTATTTCATACAAATATTTTGAAAAATGATTTGTTTTGTTGAGGATGAAAAAAATTAAAATGGCAAGTCTGATCCGAACCGTGGAGCTCAGCTGCAAAGACATGAAACTGAAACACGTCCAGTCTCAACGGAGACGGGTCTTTATGCGTAAAAGTTCCTTTCAGGGAACTTTCAGGGGTTTGTGAGACGAAAAGACGAGCATACGCACATAGATACCCACACATGGGAACAGACACACATAGAGGATGGGCTGTTTAGACACACTACCCCCCACCCCCACCCACCCATCTCCTCTTCTCTGTTTCACTTCCTTTACTTCCTTCTTTCCAAATCCAACTCCACAACTTTTACAAACAGGCCATTATGCCAGAGTTCAGATGGGTAGACATTTCTCTCTCTCTCTCTCTCTCTCCCTCTCTCTCTCTCTCTCACCCTCTCTCTCTCTCTGTCGCTTTCTCTCAAGCAGGAAGCTCAAAGGGGAGAACAGTGTGAAAGGGTCCACTGTCCCCGCCCGCCCAGACAGGAGTGACACTGCTGTTCGCCTCGACAGCGACGACCACCACGACAACAGTGACAAGGAGTGCCGTGGAATTATTCATGAGGGGGCAAAGAGCCGCGTCGCAGCACGGCTCCGAGTCTCCGGGAGGCGCGGCCCTCGCTCGCTCACTCGCCGGCACTGGGCACGAGCTACAACACAAAGCAGTGTCCCGGCTCGCCGAAAAGAGATTTGCCTCTCAAAAGCACCCACCTGGGCTTAAAAAAGGGACGGCTCCGCACTGACGTATCAAAGCGGCCCAGTGTCTAACTTGGTTGGGGGGAGAGAGAAAAAAAAAAAAAAAAAAAGGTTTGTAAAGTTTCCGCTTTGCTTTGTCACAAGCGGGGCTCTGTTTCCTTCGAGAAAACACCTGAGGACACGCATTTCCCGCCACAGTTAGAGCAGTGTCTCTCATTTTTTATAGTGGGGATGAATGCAAACTGTGTCTGATGGGCTTTTCGTAAAAAAAAAAAAAGTTTTGACTTTGTGGTTTGAAAAGGCTACTGAATAGAGACTTTCACCAGAAAAAAGCTATGGGGATTCAGTGCTCTCGGAAAAACATTGTTTTTTATGTAATCTTTATTTTACACACAAGAGAGTTCATTTTGAAACTGGATTTAACTGACAACTACAGTAGTTGCTGCTCTCATTAAGCGACTGGTAACAGCGGTTGTGTTAATTGGTTTGTTTCCGGTCAGATATGGCTGCTCTCATTTTGCTGAGTGGTGCTTAATGAGGGCCGTAATGGGGTCAGCGGCGTGGGCTTTTACCTTTTATTATGTGGTCCACTTCAATATAGAGCTCAACAGTGAGTTTCCGGAAGTGAAAATCCCATTCTTATTCTGAATAGTGGATTTTGATTATTAGCCATAATGTGGTAACCATCCCAGGTAGACTGACCACCAGCTGTGAGATTGTGAAACGGTGGTATATGCTCCTGTAGAAGCCACAAATCCTTATGATATAAACCTTGTTTTAAGAAAAAACATGTTTTATTTGCAATGTCATGGAAAAAAACACTACACTACTCACAATCCTGCAGTATAACAGCGACCTCTCTGATTGGTGGAGCTCGCTGTTACCATGGAAATGTTTATCGTTTTACGACACTATTATTAACAACGTAAACACGATAATAATGACAAAGGTTGAATTCAAGAAGAAGCGCTAAACTATCGTTCGGTTGGAATTCGCTGGGAAGGTGTCATTCCCAATAGTTATTGGGATGAGTAGTTCCTCACTCTTAAAATAATAATGTACACAGTCTTAGACATTTTCCTTTTTTTCCGTTTTCTAAATTATTTTTGCTCCGAATCAAACGTTTCATGGTCTGCGGTTCATCTGGTTGGTTTGCTTGGTTCCAGGTTTAAAACTCTTTATCAAAGGATTTTCTGAAACGTCAGTGAAGTGAATGAATGGGAAATTCACTTACGGAAGCGGAGCCGTTCGAAAGGCAGATTCAAGATTCAAGATTCAAGATTCAAGATTTTTATTTGTCACATACATATACATACTTTCATACATATATGCAGTGAAATGTAATGCAACGCACCCGGTGATAGCACACAATATGTCCTAGGAAAAAAAATAAAAATAAAAGTAGAAAATTCCTTTCTAGTAGACCGACTAACTGTCTCCTAAAACGTAATACAGTAAGTTGAATACTTATAGAATAAGATAAAAATATATAGAATAAAATACAATAAAAATAAATTGAAATAAAATGGAATGGATAGAAGGAATATGCCTATGTATATACAGATATGTGCATTTAAAGTGGCATGTGAATTACTGTTGAGCTCTATCGGCTTGTTTTGTTTCCTTCATTTTGAGGCAATTGGTTCGTTTGTGAGGAATAATGCGAACATGAATTCTAATTTACTACATCATTGTGACATTGTTACAATAAAGATGATAAAATACATATTATTCCTCCGGAATGAATCCAGGAATGCCGGGGGTCCGTTTTGAAAAAGATAATTTGCAACTGCAAACCACAGTGTTTGAGTGGTGGAGCGGCAACCACGAGTCATGATCTGACAAGAAAACGTGCACAACACGCCTCTGATCTTTACAAGAGCGATGCGTCTAAAAGTCGAAGACAGCAACGGCGCTCCGCACTGAGGCTACAACTCTCCTGGAGTTCCCCAGGGGCTCCAGGGGGCCAGCTCGGCTGAATGTGGGTCACAGGGAGCTCCCAATGTGTGCGGTGTGTGTGCACTGTACGAGTGAGTGCGAGAGAGTATGAGTCTTTGTGTGTGTCAGAGGGAAGTACTTGCGTGTGTGTGTGTGTGTGTGTGTGTGTGTGTGTGTGTGTGTGTGTGTGTGTGTGTGTATGTGTGTGTGTCTGAGAGAGAGAAAGAGAAAGAGAGAGAGAGAGAGAGAGAGAGAGAGAGAGAGAGAGAGAGAGAGAGAGAGAGAGAGAGAGAGAGAGTGAGTCGGTCTGCACCCAGACTGCCTTTGGGGTAATAGTGAGAAATGGGCCTATTTCTCAAAGTACTCAGTGGAGTGTAAAGAGGACACACACAGCCACACACTCGCACAGACCTACACACACACACATAGTAGAGAGTAGACAAAGGTGAACACATGCTGTACCAAAATTATTTAAAAAAAAACAACAACCGCGACAACACGTATGATACGTGGACGCGCTCTGACACATTGAGAAAATTTACAGTGGGGGGTTGGGGGGGCAGCCCATTCAACATGACAGGATCACACAGCGAAATACGACAAAAAGAAAGACACACACGGCCGATCCACGGCGCAATGTGTACCCACTAAAGCGACCCCCTCCGAAAGCGCCCGCAGCGCATTTCCACACTGTTTTCTGTTTTGGTACCGGGCTCCCGCCTCTAGTGAGTCCCGTGACTTGGTCATGAATACTGCACGGCTCCTCTCATTCGCTTCCTGAAAAACACTGGGCCCAGTGGAACTAGCAGGCAGAGTGTGCAGGTTCCTTCGCGGGTCACTGTGCCAGAGCGTCTCTCTCACTCGGCATCCGCTACATGAACTCGGCTTAGCGAGCGTGGGTATGTGTGTATCTGTGTGTGTGTGTGTGTGTGTGTGTGTGTGTGTGTGTGTGTGTGTGTGTGTGTGTGTGTGTGTGTGTGCGTGTGTGTGTGTCTGTCTGTCTGTCTGTCTGTCTGGGAGCTTTCTGTCTCTGGGCTGAACAGCATAGTTAAACATACAGTATATATATATATAGTATATACAGTATATACTGTATATATATATATGTTTATATATATACATATATTAATATATACAGTATATATATATATACATATATACACACATATATATATACAGTATATATATACAGTATTACTGCGCTATATATGCAGACCTGCACGTGTGTGTGGGTCTGTGTGTGTTGTGTATCATCCATGAGGTCTGTCTGTGTGTGTGGGGGGGTGTGCGCTGTGTGTATTTATTCTCTGTTCCCTGTAATGTCACTTGTACGTCTGCTGCTGCCGAACGCCAGAAGAATGCGGTCAGTGTAGCAGAAGAATCATGATGTTTTGCGCCGGTCAGAGTGGGGGGAAGGGTGTCTTTCTTAATGCCTGTCTGTGTGTATAAGAGAGGTAGAGATATGAGATAGAGAGCGTGGGGGGGTGGGGGCTGCAGAGGTGGGGGGTGGGGGTGGAGACCAAACACTAGCTGCAGACAATATTTGTGCCACATTTCCCATTTCCTTGTTGGGGAGGAGGGGCCGTTGCTCTTTCTGTGATAATAGTGAGGAATACAGACAATGGCCAAGGTGATTCAATAAACAACCCAATTGCTTGATTCTGGAACAGAGAGAACGCACGCACACGCACACACACACACACAAACACACACACACACACACACACACACACAACCACACGCAGACGGCGTGTATGTGCACGATGAAAGGGAACAAAAAACCTGTCTCCTTCGCAGAACTTGACATATGGCGCACACAATTTCCCTCTCAATTTCAGATCCAACTCCCACTGACGTTCTCGCTCGCCAGCAAATTGCCACCCCCCCACCCTCCGCGCCCCTACCATCACCACCACCACACACACACGCACACACAAGCACACACACGACACACCCTCCCCCTGCTCTGCTCCTCTTCCCTTAACCCCCCCCCCCAATTTACTCTTCTTTCTGAAAGTCATCTGCTCGCTAAGCAGTAAGCAACATCACGGGCCGCTCGCACAAAATGAGAGTATACAAATGATTTGTGGCACAGCCGTCCCGCTGGCGCCAGCCTCCTCGATGGCTCTGGAGGAGGGGGCGGGGGGATGGGTGGGGGTGTGAGAGGGGTGAGGGGTGGGGGTGGGGGGGGTGGCGGAGGTGGGGTAATGTCACTTTCACCTTGTGTTTCTCTAGCAGGCCCATGATGATCATTTTTCCCCATTTTCACAGCAAATTTGTTTCGGGGGGTTAGAGAGGGAAGAGAGAGGGAGTGAAAAGAGAGAGAGAGAGAGAGAAAGAGAGAGAGAGGTGGTGTGTGTGTGTGTGCGCGCGCGCACGTGCGTGCGTGTGTGCGTGTGCGTGTGCGTGTGTGTGTGAGTGCGTGTGTGTGTGTGTGTGTGTGTGTGTGTGTGTGTGTGTGCGTGCGTGCGCATGCGTGTGCATGTGAGAGAGACAGAGAGAGAGATGGCGAGAGTAACTGGTTTGCAAAGTGCAAACCGAGAGAAAGTGAGAGAGAAGGGTGGGGGAAGGGGGTAAACAAGAGGAGAGGAGAGGAGGGTATGTTAAGGAGGATGGATGAGAGGAGCGGAGGAGGCAGAGGAAAGGCGGAGAGAGAGCGAGAGAGAAGGAGCGAGTGAGAGGGGGGTGGTGGCGGTTGAAGGGTGGAGAGCGCATCTGCACAGTGACCTTTTTCTGATCCAATCTCGCTGATGAATCCTAATGAAGGATTTAATAAAATCACAGTTCACAATCTGTCTCTGCATCAAAGCGTGCAATCCAATTCAAAACACAGGCCCATCTACATTTCCAATATTGTTGCAAACCCATCAAACCCACCAACCCCTCATTTGAAAAAAAAAACAGAAAAAAAGAAAGTGCAAATGACCGTGTGTGTGTGTGTGTGTGTGTGTGTGTGTGTGTGTGTGTGTGTGTGTGTGTGTGTGTGTGTGTGTGTGTGTGTGTGTGTGTGTGTGTGAGAAATAAATGTGTGTGTGTGTACGTGTGTGTGTGAGAAATAAATGTGGGAGTGTGTGTGTGTGTGTGTGTGTGTGTGTGTGTGTGTGTGTGCGGGGGGGCGGGCGGCTTGCCCATTTGTTCCAGCTGTAGCCTAATGTCACAACTCGTCATATTCATTTTGTCCCCTAATGAGGCTAAAGTCAACAAGGTGCAGCACACAGGATTGGAATTGGCGCTTCTGCCACGGCTCCAAATCATCTGAATGAACACGGAGAAGAAGGGGTGGGGACAAAGACACTTGGACAGAGAACGTTAAAAACAGACAAGGAGAGAGAGAGAGATGTAAATAAGGCAACATTGCGGATGAGCAGCCGGAGCAGGAAAAGAGAGCTTCAAATTTAATATATGAACTGGCCTCAGGTCCGCTGCCGTTCAAACTCTAAACGCCCGTCAGGGCTTTTACAAGAGCCCCACAGCCTGAATGAGGGGTATTACGGAGGGGCCGGGCCACTGCAACGCACACCACGTCGATGACCGGCGGTGTGACGGCGGCGCAAGTGAAAAGAAGAAGAGACGGGATGATGAAAGGAGGGTAGAGGTCTAGAAGGAACAGAGCAAATTTTTGGAAGTTCGTTGGCCCTTCACCGACTGCCCCTACCTTCCTCGCTGTAAAAAAAAACAACTAACTTTGCAATGGCCCCATCTGCTGGTCAACCCATAAAAGGACGGAGATACCCCTCCACAATGATGCCCCATGAAAGGCAGCAGCCTGGGTCTTCAAATAAGTAAAACGGTATTAAAAGAAGGCAGAGCTGTGATCCTAATTATATGTAAATAAACTACCCTTGTGTTGACTTTTATTTTGAAATTTTGAGACCATGACTAAGAACGCCCCTCCTGCTCTCCAGTTTTAATAGAAGCCCGAAAATCTTTTCAATCCACCTCAACTTCACACACTCAAATCTACCCGTTGTAAGTCTTACAGAAGACACAAATGCACAATTGTGTTCATCTTTATCGACCACTTTATTTATTTATTGACTACTCATTTTGTGCTTACTTCCAGCCTCAGAGCCGGCTTTCGTGCTAGCTGCCTTGGTCAAGGACCCTGTGGCAGGGAAGATGTCTGCCAACAAAGCCCCTCCCCGGGCCCTGAAGTTAAAGGATGCTCTCTCCAAGAATCCAATCCCACTCTCCACACTCTTTCTGCGCAGTGTATATTAATCTGTGTACTGTATGCGTGTGTGTGTGTGTGTGCGTGCGTGTGTGTGCGTGTGTGTGTGTGTGCTGAATAACCAGATCTCAATCCCGTATGAAGAATGGGATCCAATCGATGCCATGCAAGCTGTATGGATCAGCGATGCCTCTGAGGAATAGGTGCATTGATTAGATATGAAATCTAATGCGCAACTGCTGCCTGCATGGAGCTCGCCGTAATTTCTCTCTGATTAGACTTTCGGATTGCAATTACTTAGACCAGGCATCGACACCGCCGCTTAATGAGACTGTTTGTGCCAGAACCGAGATCTACATGAGCCCTGCCATGAGCATGTATGGTTTAATGGGAATGTTTAGGTGCGAGGTGTGAGCTGAATATTTGTACGGATGCGAATGTGTCTCTGAGGGGTGGGGGTGGGGAGGGATTGAGGACTAGAAGAGTAGACAGTGTGTGTGTGTGTGTGTGTGTGTGTGTGTGTGTGTGTGTGTGTGTGTGTGTGTGTGTGTGTGTGTGTGTGTGTGTGTGTATCTGTGTGTGTGTGTGTGTGTGTGTGTGTGTGTGTGTGTGTGTGTGTGTGTGCGTGCACGTGTGTGCGTGCATGTGTGTGTGTGTGAGCGCGCTCACCGGTCTCCAGAAGGCCTGAGTTAAAAGCGGGTGCCGGGAGCGCCAGCTGTGCTACAAATCAGAGCCCATTTACTGGTGACAGAATCATTAAAGCCTGCTCATCTCATAAAGCACAATGCACATGGTCAAATGCCATTCACTCCATTCACACCCGTAACTCAGTCCTCCGGGCGTGCGCGCGCACGCACACACGCGCAACACACACAGAAGGCGACACGCACGACGCAAACTCAGATGCACGCACACACTGTCTCTCGCCGCGCCAAACTGCGCGGGTGAATCGGAAGGAAACGACAGGAAGCGATTTCCAGGTTTATGTTGGTTGATTTCCTCTACGTGTGCTTGTGCGTGTGTGTGTGTGTGTGTTTGTGTGTGTGTGTGTTTGTGTGTGTGTGTGTGTGTGTGTGTGTGTGTGTGTATGTGCGTGTGCATTACGTGTAGATGCATTATAAGTAGAGTGATAACCACAGTGTTAACAATGAACGCTGACTGAAAGCAGAGCGGTAAACACTGTCACACCTTGATGGAGGGGGAGGTTTTATGATAAGTGCACGCGGCACGTGCTCGTCTCTCACTTTTCATCTCTGTCGTAACCCCCTTTGTCTCTTCTTCTTCTACTTTCTACGCCCCCCCCCCCCCCCCCCCCCCCCCATATCACCGCCATCGCCTGCATCACATTCTATCAGCCCGGAATGAGAAATGAAATCAATAAATCAAGGTCCATATACAGCTCGAAGATAATTCTGCGAAACGCATCTTCACAAGCACACGGTCAAGAAATCTGAGGGTTTGTAGCGCCCACAGGTGGGAACGTGCACCCCCCTCTCCACATTTAACAAAGTGGGTTTGATGCATTTGGCCTTCATGAACCCTTGGCGGTCACCGGGGTACGAACTCCAGTCGCCCTTATCTGGTCCGAGGTGGGGTATTGGACAGCCAGAGGGTCGCAAGCGGACAGGGACAATTAACCCGCCGTACAGCACTGGTCTTACCTTTCTCGGAGAATTCACTCTCCTCCATGGCCTGGTCGTGGACTGGGTGTGTGACAACAGGAAGAAATGACTCTTTGACCTTGAGAGGCTGTAGCGGCTACGCATCACCATGTGCCTGTAGAACACACACGCACGTGAGCACACATACACACACACACACACACACACACACACACACGTACAGGACTACAAACACCATTATGGCAACACAGGCTGCTTTTCCAGGACACCACAGGACCTTTCTTAAGGCTAGTGGCGTTAGGTGAAATGAATAAATGAAACCTCTAAACCCACTAGCTTTATAATCAACCAACAATTAAGATGAACAGCAGTCTTACCTTTTCAAACGTTGAGTTTTGGTAGCCTCACTTTCTGGGGTGTTTTTTCACGTACTGTGCACTCTCCTCTCGGTTCCGTCTGGACTTTCAGTTAAACCCTGGACGTTCAACATCCACGACGCGATGACAGAACGACACAAAGTAAAGGAAAAGTTCCTCTTATGTGAAAGAATGCTGTTTGGGTGGTTTTGTTGCTGCTTAAGAATTCGGGAAGAGAAAAGTCACAATGCTATCCATTCAGGGGTGAGGCGGGGTGGGGGCAAAACAAGGGGGTCACACAAACCAAAATATGGCTTGGGGCTTATACTCCACTGAACATGACTTATGGCAAGTTCCTCTTTAAAAGAACCAAACTTTTTTTTTATCACTTAAAAAGCTGACTTTTAAATCAAATTGACATATCCACATCAGTTTTCTTTACCTTTGTTTCAATTTTCTTTCATTTCGATTCAACGTTAAATATCATGTTTGCCTTGAGTCTCCAAAGCACAACCCACAGTCACAACTTTTGTCTCAACTTTTGAGTCCAAATCACAGAACACAGTGGAGTTCATAACCAAAGGAGACATATTAAGTAACTTGGTTTTTTTTCTGAGAAATCCTATGAAACAATCATATTATTTATAATTATATAAACTATGACAACTCCAGATAAAAGTTCAGAGCAACTTTATAATTAGCCATAGTAACTGCTGAGCCTCAAGTGACTGGCATTCCTGAACACAAGTTTCTTTTTGTCCTTTTGTCTTGTGACTATTTCAGTATCTCCTCTCTCGGACTTCTCCTTTCACACGACTGCTTTTGTCAAGAAGTTGACGACGCAAAGAGTAACGGGGGGTGGAGGGGTGAAGAGGGGAGAGGAGTTCAGAGGGCGAAGTTCGAAAGACATTTGAAGAAGTTTGAAGATGTTTCTTTTCAGAAAAAAAAAAACAAGGTGTTTGGTGGATAAGTTGCAGAAATTAGATTAGTTGCACGGCTGAAAGTGAAGTTGAGAGAGGGTGAGAAGAGGAAGGGAATCTGAACGTCAGCTCACCTGTGGACTCTGTTGAAGTGCGTCGAACACTAGAGAAGTACAATACTGGTGGTGGTGGTGGTGAGGGGGGGGGATGGTTTCCCTAAACAAACACACCTGGAAGTGAAATACAGACTAGCGTGTAAAGCACAATTGACTCACGTCTCTGCAACCTCCAAACGCCAGCATTTGAATATGTAAAGACGGAGCATATTTGGTTGTCGCCTACAAGTGGCTGGGTGGCTGACAACAAATGTGGATGGAATAACGTCAAAAATAAGGTTAACAAATCAATTCATCCCGTCCTTAAAACGACGTGATTGCACATCTAATTAGTTCATTCGATTGATTTTAATTGTTATGGTACTTTCGTTTGGCCTAGATAATAAAAAAAAGTTTATAAACAAACAAAATATATATATATGTATATATATATATACACTAGGCCTGCCTAGTGCAAAAGTTAAGGCACCTTAGATGTTTCACAAAAACATTTGTCTTGGACGGTTATTTTATACCCTCTGCTTTTTGTGTGTCAGTGTGTCTGTAGCACGACAACGGCCCCACACACGCAACCCAGGTCATTAAGAACTATATTCGGCGAAAAGAAGAACAAGGAGTCCTGCGACGGATGGTGCGGCCCAGACACAAAGCCCTGACCTCAACATCATCCTGTCAGTCTGGGATTGCATGTTTTTAGAGTCGGTGCTGTTTTAAAGGCAAAGGGTGGTCGCACCAAATATTGCTTTGCTGAAGCTTATTCCTGTTTACCCCACGCTGTATGCCGTTAATTGAGCAAAAGAAAACTATTCATGGCATTATTTTTCGGAAGCATCCTCACGACAGCATTTTGTGACTGGTGCGTTTTGCAAACTTTTGCAAATGACTGTATACATACATATCACCATTTCAAACATTTACAGTAAATACAGTGTGGTTTGACTGGTTTCATTTTGGCTCACAGCAACAGACAATTCCTGCCCTCTTGTGGTGGTCCAGATCCTCACTGCACTTTAGGACGGAAAAAAAAGGAGAAGTGTAATAAATCAGGAACACGCCTTAAAAAGAGAAGTAACCATTTTTTGATTTAGATTGTTTTCCTGTTTGCCTGATAGAAGATTGATATTGTGCAGATGAAAATATATGTGAGAATACTGAAAACTGCTTTAAGGCAATGTTTCTCATGCAGGGTACTCCAAAAAAAATAAAAATAAAAATAAAAATGAAATAAGAAAAGAAAAGTGTTTAAAAAAGTGGTTATAAATAATGTTTAAAAAAAAAAAAAAACACATACGAAGCACATCAGTAGATTACTTATGTTAATTTTATTTTTGTTGTCTTCCAATGCCAGTGAAGGGGGTATGAGAAAAGATCTTAGAGTACACTACTAAAAAAAAGTTTGGAAAAAACACTGGTTTAAGGCAATATAAACGGAGTTATGATGATAATAATAATAATAATAATAATAATAATAATAATAATAATAATGCTTTAAGGTAATGTTTCTTTAAGGTAATGTTTTAATAATAATAATAATAATAAATATTATTATTAGTATTACACAATACCCATATTATTATTATTATTATTATTATTATTATTATTGATAATAATATCATTATTATTATTATTATTATTATAACACAATACTCATTTTATTACTATTATTATTAAACAATATAAAATAGTACTTTAATAATGTAGTAATTTATAGTTACTTTATAGTTTCAGCACATCAGTTTGGAACATGAAGCACAGTACATGGGTATACATACAAAAAAATATGAACATACAAAAAGAAATGATTAAACAGCCAACATTTCATGAAATATGCAGTGTAGCTATTCAATGAGATACAATTTGGAATAGGTAACTTTAATATTACATTTTACTTTGGGTCATGGATTTAGACTTCAATAACACTGGGGATGCAGCGTGTGGCTTCACACTGAAGCGTATAGATACAGCGCACGGGATTCATTCATCTGATGTGTTTTCGGCGGCTCCCTATTGGTACAAACCCCCCCCCGTGCACCTGACGGACCCCCCTCCGCCAATCACACCACTCCGTCGGTGAAGCTCCAAGATGGCGGCCTCCTGCGCGCCGTACCGAACATCATCGTCGTGATAGCAGCGGCAAACGTTGCGCGGCGCCCGAACCTCCGCGATCCAGAGCGCGGTCGGTGCTTCGAAGTTGGGCCAACGCGTTACCGCCGACATGGCGGCGGTGGCGGCGGCGGCGGCGGCGGCGTCGTGTTGTCGGTTCGGTCGGCGCGCGGTGTCAGCCTGAAAGGGGATCCGTGTTGCCCGAGCATGGCCACCGAGAACCGGACCCACTTCTGGAGGAGGAACGCCAAGGTTCCCGGGAGGTAAGGTTCCACATTCGCCCCGCGCCGCCGCCTCGGTCCGGTCGGCGGTTTTCGACCGTCGATACGCGCGATGCGAGGCGGGTGTCGTCCGCCGGGGCTCGGTTGTCATCGCATCGCGTTCGTTTCCTCGCGCCGTCCTCTGAACCGCGTGCGAGACCAGCTGGGTCTGAGTGATCGAAATCGCGATACGACTCTAGATATCGTCACTATCGTCTCTGGGCTTCGGTTATCGCAAGACCACGATATTACAGTAAAAGATTGTAATGTTCTGAACTTAATATACGACTGAAGCCGTTCCAGTCAGTGCCTGCGTTACTAATGATT
The DNA here is from genome assembly GCF_960531495.2 of Zeus faber. Lineage (NCBI taxonomy): Eukaryota > Metazoa > Chordata > Actinopteri > Zeiformes > Zeidae > Zeus > Zeus faber. The sequence continues at coordinate 24,078,126 of NC_137194.1, read as the reverse complement.
ATTTGTTGTGAGTACATCTTCAATGGCCATCCCCCAAAATATCGACAAGTTGTCAATGTAGCCCGGTCCTAAACCGAGGACACACATAAGTGAGTCGACTGCAGTTGGAGAGCAGTTATCATGGTGATATTATGGTCTGCCATATGCTTTCTTCCTGTGTTAAGGCCAAAGTAAATAAACGTTGTTTTTAAGGGAAAACTACAGTGCAACAATGAGAATCACTGTGAGATAATGCTACTTCCCAACTTTACATCACTGCTGCATGTTTGTTGTCGACGCTTTGTGAACATTGAGGCCCAGTGTAAGTTGATGTGGTTGTCACTGTTCTGACATGTGACTTCAGTGTCTGTTTAGTCACATGGTCGGTGTGAGAAAGTTAGACGTGAAAGCGAAAAGTATCTCAGAGAGAAACCCTGTGTGTGTGTGTGTGTGTGTGTGTGTGTGTGTGTGTGTGTGTGTGTGTGTGTGTGTGTGTGTGTGTGTGTGTGTGTGTGTGCGTGCGACTGAGACTGGCTGTCTAGTGTCTTCCTGCTTGTGTAACTGCCTGCCAGGGCTCCGCGGGGTGGTCTGTTACTGTCGGTGGGATTGAGGTGGTGCATGACAAGTCCGCTCGGGGTAACCCGAGAAGAGGGGAGATCTCTAAGGAGAGGGTGGTGCCTCTTTGTCTGACGGAGTCGTCTTCGCTAAACCGTGGCGGACGGGATGCTGGAAGCCGCGGGGCGTACGTTCGGCCATATGCTTAAACAGGAAAGGCAACTCTAGCTTGCTCAGACCGCCCCCGTCCTTGAGCTCCTGATAAAACAAGATTGTAACTGGTAAACAGAGGACGCTGGCTGCACCCGATAGTGAAAAGACCCAGTTCTGACTGAGGCAGGAGACTTTTTATTTTTTATTTTTTTCTCAGCCTGATCATGCAAATGTCATGTACTAGGTCTATATCTACAGGCTTCAGGCGTATTCAAGATGTGCTTCAGTCAAACAAAGCCCACATCATTATGGATATGTATTTTCCCTGTGTTGTCTGCATATGAAAAGCTATTACGGGGGTGTTCAAAAAAGAAAAGATGGTTAAATGAGGCTGAACTCTGCCACAATGGTCAAACGTCGGGCTCAATAAAAAGATTTGAAAAATTCTCACTATTATATTGGATCCGCAAAAACCCTAAAAGGAAATCCCCCGGCTACCCAATTTCTCCATGGTCTGCTCGACAACAAAAGCAGTCATTCAGGACATAAATGGCTCTCCTTAGCTTTCCATTCCCCTTGAAAAACCTTATCTCCTGTCAACAAACTGTAATAATGGATTGTGGCCTTCTAATACGCTGCATCCCCGCCTGACACTCCGTCCACCGCTGCACGTTTCAACCGTATTATCGCTGGCTTCGAAGCTCATTTTTTTCCATGTATTTATTTGTTTTTGTTGAGAAGGAATGAATTCATGGAGACTTGAAGCTTGTCACCGAGACGTGGTCACTAGAGAAGCGGGGATGATATAAAGCCTTCGACACAGGAAAGTGCCACAGAAGGGACCGGCGTGCACCGCAAAGCCCAAATGGTCAGACAGCGTGTTTCTGGTCCGTTTCCAGGTGACCGTGACTCTGCGGCGCCAGGCCGCAAGAAGCTTCGGACGGAAGCTGAGCATTAAGACACTGGCAACTGCTGAAAAGGATGCCCCTCCATGGGGTGGTGAGGCAGCGCGGTGCATGGTGCCGCGCCAGCTGCTCGGCAATTTGTTCAGCTGCTCAGAATTGTTTTGGTTTTTCCACCCCACCCCCCCCCCAAGACAATTGTCATAACATATCTGTCGTGGGAAGTGAAGGAAATGAAGAGTGTCTTTGTCGGATTTGCAAGCTGTACGTCCGAGTCCGCTCTGACACCCTGAGTGTCCACGTGACCTGCCCCGGATAGCGAGCCCCGGCCCCGGTGCTAAGCACGGGCAGGACTTTGATTCCCAGCCGCGTTGTGTGTTCTGTTCAGAGGGAACGATCTACAGTCTGGCAAAGAATGAAACAAAAGCACGAGGCATCCCTTACAACCCCAACCCCCTAAATATTCAGTAAAACTCAGTGGATTCAAAAATACTAAGTGATGAGTTGGCAAACTGCGGGCTACGACTGGAAAGGTGTGTTTTTTTTTTTTTTTTTTTGGTTTTGTTTTTTCGTAACAGAATTGATAGGATCTTGTGTCTCATCTTCTACAGTATACAGCCTGTTTATGGGGCGCAGCACCCGCCACTCGACCCCCGGCTGCGAGGCACGTAAGTGCTCGATGGGACTGGCCTGCATGACATCATATCCCCCACGTGGATGCTCTTTCATTTTTTCCCGTTTATTTTTTTCGTATTGTTCGCTTGGTTTGTTGCAGAACTTATTTTTTGCCTTTTCTTTGAGCCTATGAACATGTGTGGTTTGCTCTTTTATTTATTAGCTTTTTTATATATTTTTTTGTTTTCTTTGAGCCTATGAACATGTGTGGTTTGCTCTTTTATTTATTAGCTTTTTTATATATTTTTTTGTTTTTATTGTTTTGTTAGGTGTTGTTGGTGTACGTAGTGTGTGTGTGTGTGTGTGTGTGCGTGCGCGTGTGTGTAAAAGTCTCTTTTCTTATTGTCTCATGTGGGGATCCAGCTTAATGTTTGTTTGTTTGTTTGTTTGTTTATTTATTTTTAAGAGTCCTAATCCTGATCACACACCAATAAAGCCTTTCCCTGTTTTGGTTTCCCTGCCGATAAACCCCACATCTCTTTCTGAGCGATCAAATTCTTTTTTCCCCCGCAGGTTTCCTAAAGAAGCCCTGAAGTCTAACTTCAACAACCTTAAGTCCAAGAAGGCCTCCAGCTTCCACGAGTTCGCCCGCAGCACTAATGACGCCTGGGACATTGACGATGAGGAGGATGAAGACTTCCTCGCCGCCCCCGTTCAGCCTCTGTCGCCAGGCCTTTCCTCCTCCTCCTCCTCCTCACACCACCAGGTGAGCACCAGGCACCACGCTACTTAGATCGTGTAAACCCTCTGAGGGGAACCAGTCATGTTGTGAATTTGCGATCCTCCGCCTTTCATTGTTCGCGACATGAGCTCCGCTTGATAAACTGGAGAATATGCTCCGTCACGCGCCCGCTGTTGCAGCCCCCCCTAAAAAAAGGGGCAGATTGAACTGGCACCGTCCCCTTGTGGCATGTCTCTCTTTGACAGTCCTTCCGGCAGCTCCCGCCTCAGGCGGACGGGGCGGACGGGGCAGACGGGGCGGACGGGGCGGTGCCTCCCAAGGCGGGGGACCCTGGCCTGCGGGAGGTAGAGGAGCCCGAGGAGGCGGAGGAAGAAGACGAGTCGGGGCGTGGACGGTTCAACGGGAGAGTTGTCAAATCCAATAGCGACGCCCACCTCAGTGCTTCCTCTGGTACGTGTGCGATCTGGTACCCGGGTGGAGTCATGGGTAAGGGATGGGTGTCAGTGCTCAATACACCTTTTTGTAAGGTATCGATTGAAATAACCCAATACCAAGTAGTATCGGGTTTTCCAGTCAGACAATACCTGCATGCAATGCTTTTTGTACCCAGATCTAGGAAAAAATAAAAAATACTTTTTGTATTATCAACTATTATGGATATCAACTATTTGTATGGTTTTGCTCACAGCCAAGCACCGCAAGCATTCTTCGATTTAAAGTGACGTGTGATTGGCTCACTACCGCAGCAGCAGCTACTACAGTCCGTTAAAGGATGGGTTCACAAATTTTCAAGTCTTTCCTAAACAAGAGTCAGGTGTCCATATGAACAGTGAAAGAGGTTTTCATTCCTTCTGTACTGGCCATTTGTTTAAAATGACACCGCCCAAATACTCCATTGTGCAGTTATTTAATAGATATTTAAATCATTTGAACACTTCCAAAGTGTATTTCTGTAAAAAATCATTTGACTGGGGAGGAGTGGTGGCATTTTGCACAGCTGAATGCTTCCAGTCACATGATGGGCATAGTAAGGGGGAAAAAAAAAAGGTATTGAATCAAGTATTCCATTGGTACTTTAAAAGTACTGGTATCGTCATTTTATTTATTTAGTTATTTTTATCAGTACCTAGTCACGGGTACACTGATCTCATACTTGGTCAGGGGAGACGCCAGTGGGCACTTGGTGTCTCCCCTGGTGTTCCGTGAACAGCCTTTTTAATGTGTCACTAATCGCAACATTGCTCGTGCACGGAGCATGCTAATTACGGAGTTCTCCGGCGGAGAACCCCGTGTTTGCTTTTGACGAGTGCCATCGCAAGCATGCAAGAGTTTATAGACTCATTAACCGGAATCCCGATTATGGTTATAGTCGCATTACGGCTGCAAATTTCCCCTCTCCCTAACGTGACGGAAATCTTACTCATTTGCATGCGCAGTAAAAAAAAAAACCACAGTGAATGTGATATGTTGTTTTATTCATGCCTCTGTAATGTGCAAGGTTTTTCTCAAGGCCTCCGGAGCCCACCGCTGTACCGACTGAGATCACGGATGGAAAGAAATGAGTCAATGTACTCACTTCAAATAGCTTTAAGTCCGTTATTATAACAGCTGGGAACTACATCCAAGTGCCCCCGCAGAGTACAGTGGAGCAGTGCAAAGAGTTTGGGGCATGAGCGGAAGTATATAGGCCCGAACATAAAGGCGTGCCCAAAGAGTTTGGTTTAGATAGCGTCATACAATACACTGTGTGTATTTAAAAGTAATGAGCGCTCGACAGAGGAACAGAGGAACCGTGTCTGAGGTAGATAAGACTCGTGCACCTGGTCTTCCCTCGCAACAACAAGTTTCAACAACAAGTTACAAGGGAGCTTGATACAACCTTGGCGCATATTTCTACATGCAGACTGGAGGATTCAAATGCAGACATAGAAAGATGTTCCCATAATTCGGTATTTGAGCAAAATGAAATGAACAAAAATGTACTGTATATTGGTTATATACACTACTCACAAAAAGTTAGGGATATTCGGCTTTCGGGTGAAATTTCAGGATGAACCTAAAATGCACTATAACCTTTACAGGTGAACTTAATTTGACCTTCTCTAAACTTTTGAATGCACATGTCCAACTGTTCAATGTTTCAGTACTTTTTGCACAACTTGCTGTTCTCTCACAAGGCGCTGAATGGCAAAATTCACAACAGGTGTTTGATCCATGAATCGACCAATACATTTCCTGGTTCAATTACAATTGGTATTTAAACAGTCCTCTTCATCATGCTGTTCACATTTTGACATCATGAGACCAAGACGACACCTAACAATCACCAGTACCCCACCGTTGCGAGGCTTCAAACAGGATGTTCTCAGAGGGAAGTGGCCACTGAGCTTAGAGTGTCACAGAGTGTCATCAGCAGGTTGCAACAGAGATACAGAGAGACTGGAAGAGTCACAGAAAGTCATAGAAGTGGATGTACTTTGGCCACATCCCACACTGATGAGCACTTCATTGTGAACAGTGCCCTGCGGAACCGGATGATGAATGCCACTCAACTCCAGACACATTTAAGGGAGGTGAGAGGCACCCAAGGGTCACATCAGACCATTTGAAACCGTTTCCATCAGCGTGGTCTGCGTGCTAGACGACCTGCAAGGGTACCTGACCACACCACCAGGCACAGGCATCATCGTCTTGCATGTGCCAGGGAGCATTTACGCTGGACGAGGCACCAGTGGCCTCAGTGCTGTTCTCTGATGAAAGTCGATTCACGTTGAGCAGAAATGATGGCCGCCAACGATGTCGGAGACGTCAAGGAGAGCGCTATGAATCAGCCACTGTTGTCACCAGACGAGCCTTTGGTGGTGGTGGTGTTACAGTGTGGGCAGGTGTGTCTAGTCAATACAGAATTGCCCTACACTTTGTGAATGGTACAGTGACAAGCCCATACTACCTGAATAACATCATTAATCCAGTCATTGTGCCCCTGCCTGAACAACACATGCCTAAATTCATCTTCATGGACGACAATGCTCCAGCTCATCGAGGTCGCATCATTAGGGAACGGCTGCTGGAGGCAAGGGTACCTCAAATGGAGTGGCCTGCACTTTCTCCAGACCTGAATCCCATAGAAAACCTATGGGATCAGCTGAGTCGCCGTGTAGAGGCTCTTAACTCTGTGCCCCAGAACCTCAATGACCTGAGGGCCGCACTTCAAGAAGAGTGGGGGTCCATGCATCAGCAGACAATAAGTCGACTTGCGAACAGCATGAGACGTCAGCTGTAATTGATGCTCAAGGGCACATGACAAGTTATTGAGACGTTGACATTTTTTTTTGTGGTAAACCCACCACTGTTGTTGGCTTTTGTTTTAATAAATTGTTTGAGATGAGGAAATCACCATTGCATGCTTCTACTTAAATGCCCTACTTTCATGTTATATCACTGTCGTGTGAACTTTTTATATTTTCCATAAATTTCACCCGAAAGCCAAATATCCCTAACTTTTTGTGAGTAGTGTAATTGAGTGAATAGATGGTAATTTGAAGATATCTCTAGTACCAGGGATATTGTCAATATGTACAAGTTAAAAACAAGCTGCGGTGTCGGGACAAAGGCTCGTCTCTGTTCAACCAGCCCAGGATAAATAAATGTTGGAAAACTCTTCTTCTTTGGGCTGCTCCCGTTAGGGGTCGCCACAGTGGATCATCTGCCTCCAATACCTTCTGTTCTGTGCATCTTCCTCCCTTACACCAACCGCCTGCATGTCCTCCCTCACCACATCCATAAAGCTTCTCTTTGGCCTTCCTCTTTTCCTCTTGCCTGGCAGCTCCATCCTCAGCATCCTTCTCCCAATGTAACTCTCATCTCTCCTACACACGTGTCCAAACCATCTCAATCTGGCTTCTCTCACTTTTCCACCAAACTGTCCAACCTGAGTTGTCCCTCTAATGTACTCATTCTTAATCCTGTCCATCCTTGTCACTCCCAATGAAAATCTCAACATCCTCATCTCTGCCACCTCCAGTTCAGCCACCTGCCTTTTTGTCAGAGCCACCGCCTCTAAACTGTGCAACATAGCTGGTCTCACTACCGTCCTGTAGACCTTCCCCTTCACTCTTGCTGGAACCCTTCTGGCACAGACCACACCGGACACTCTTCTCCACCCACTCAACCCTGCCTGTACGCTCTTCTTCACCGGTCTCCCGCACTCTCCGCTGCTTTGGTTGGTCGACCCCAAGTACTTGAACTCATCCGCCTTCTCCCCCTCCACTCTTCGCATTCCCAGCTATTCGCCACTCTCCCTCCCATTCAGGCACATGTATTCTGTCTTACTCCTACTGACTCATCATATTACACCAAAACTGAGTCCGGAACAAGAGAACAAAACGTAGAAACAAGGCAACTCCACAACTACAATGCATGTTGCCCGTCCGTCCTTCTCACCTCATCTAATTTCTTATTTCCCCCCTTCTCACTTTCAGTCCGCTCCACACTGCAGAAGCAGAAGTCCTTGCCGGTCCGGCCCATCATCCCTCTGGTCGCCCGCATCTCGGACCAGAACGCGTCGGGAGCACCGCCCATGACCGTGCGGGAGAAGAACCGTCTGGACAAGTTCCGACAGCTTCTGTCCAGCCCCAACACCGACCTGGGTGAGAGCGAAGCACCACGGAACGAACCATATGCTGAGTAGCACACGGTCTGATTCATTCACGTTACAACCCACAGGGTTTATTTTCTAACTTTAAGATGACGATTTATGGTTGGAAAAATGTCATTCAAATTTATGGTGAAAAATGTTGGTGTCTTCACGTGAGAATCCACTGTTTGTGGCGACATATCAATATGAATAAATATGAATATATGAATTGGCAAACTAATGTGATCCCAACAAAGACATTGAGATTCCGGTCGCCGCTCCTATGACACAGGGCCAGTTTTAGGAAAATGTCGCGGGAATATTCTCAACGACAGCCTCGGCCACACCTGCAGTCGCAACATCGCATTTTTCCGTGTGTGCTCTGGTCGCTCCCTCGCCGTTCTCCTCTTTTGAAATGGTGTGAATGTTGTGTTTTCAGAGGAACTCCGGAAGCACAGCTGGTCGGGCATCCCGAGGGAAGTCCGGCCGATCACGTGGAGGCTTCTGTCGGTAAGTCCCTGGAATTCACCAATCTCCAAAAAAAGCGAATGGAAACTTAGCTGCAGGCAGCAACACAGTCCAGGGTCCAGTTTAGTCGTGTTGGGGGACGTGTCACAGTTTTCCGGGTTCTGTGAAACGCAGCACGAGTTATAATTTCCCAAGTTTACATTGAACACCTCGTAGTTATTATTTTTTCAGTCGTTGTTTCCTAACTTTTTTTCGAGGTGTTCTGAGATCTGTTTGGTCTTTAACACGAGTGTGACAAACCTCTCAGGAGGGATGTTCTGTCCTCTCCTTCTTTACTGACTGGCGATGCGACTTGGTCAGGAGGAAAACCTATCGTGAGCAAATAATCTTGTTTACAACTAACTTGTTTACAAATTGTTCTCCATTTCTAGCAGAAGTAAACTTCCACAAAATGGAATGCCTTAAATGCGTTTATGTTGTTGTTTTCTCGAACTGTTAAAATGAAAAAAAAAAAAAAAAATATATATATATATATATATATATATATATATATATATATATATATATAAAAACACACTTTTAGCCGCGACAATCGCGGGCACCCCATGGCTGGCTCGCGCATCGTCTGTACTGTCGGCCAGGGAGATGTGCACAAAATGCACCCCACTCGCTCCCTCGCCACATCCCGCCTCGGGATGACGGCTGCCTTTCTCGCCGGTAGGAAGAGCCGGGCCGTGGAATTTCAGAGTCGGGTGCCGCCCTACTTTCTACTGCTGCCTTGCCTCTTTCTGATTGTCCTTTTTTGTTCTGCCAGGGCTACCTGCCGGCCAACATGGAGCGCAGGGAACTGGTGCTGAAGAGGAAGAGGGATGAGTATTTTGGCTTCATTGAGCAGTATTACCACTCCAGAACGGATGAACACTACAAAGACACATACAGACAGGTACCAGGCTTAAAAGAAAATACCTTTTTCCAGCGTCCAATCACACCCATTTTGTTATTTTGTTTCTTAATTCACCTCAAAAAAAAAAGATGTGTATTTTGCTTCTCGGTCACGTTTTTTTGTTTTTAATGACAGTGATGCACAGGCCTCCAAAATTCCATGATATTTCCAATCCATTGATATTTACTCCGTTGTTTTTTTTCTAAACATCTGTTACATTTGGTGTTTCCCTCACATTCCAATACATTTCACCTCTTCAGAGCTCTGCATTTGTGCTCAAGTTTTGGCTGCGTGAGAATTGAATACTGTTGCCCACATACCTCAGTGGTGTTTTTGGTATGAAGTCATTACATCATTTGGTATGGTCATTAGAAAAACACACACAACACAAATTTGCAGTTCATGATCATAAGATGTCGTCAACACAGCATGAGGTCTAAAATACTAAATGGAGTTTAATTTGAGATGGAGTTGTAATGTATTTATTTATTTAATAACATATAGTTTAGGATATACCAGCCTGTGCATATAAGTAATTGATCCTCTACTTCTTTACTAGAGACCTTTTTAATGCATGAAATACACACTGGCGGATATAAATACGTACGTTGCAGTGTGCAGCCATGATCAGCATTTGAGTAGACAAGGAGAAAGTGATCTATTAAAGACCATGAATAAATCAGAGCCAATACATTTCTGGTGTGGCCGATTATTATGTTTATTACCTGAGCAATATTAAACCATCACTGTAAGCAAGCAGAAAGTATAGAACATACAGTTTTGTGTGAAGGTGAAAGACGATAATAACTATCAAAAACATGAAGAGTGTGTTTCACATGTATCTGCCCAGGTGAAAGACAGCCTGCCACCAAAAGGCTGCATGTAGAACGGAGCACATGCAGAGTCGTTAAGTCATTAAGCCTCTGCCTTTCCTGGCATCTGGCCTACTGATTGCCATATCTATACAATCAAATTAGCCTTCACCAACAATATCGAGGCCAAAGCAATCAACCTAAACCAACGACGGCACAAAGCTGCGTATATGTAACGCAAGGTCCAGCTGTTTGAGGTTTTGAATGTGTGGTCATTCGGGCTGAAATACGATAATTTTATGACCTCTCTACCACCATTGTTATCTTTTCCGTTTAAGCCTCTGACAACTCGCAGTGTTGTACAAACTCCTCTAATGCCGGCCTGGTGTCTTTCTCTCAGATCCACATTGACATTCCAAGGACCAACCCACTGATCCCACTGTTCCAGCAGCCCACGGTGCAGGAGGTGAGAGTCACTGGAGGGCAGGCGGAGTTCAAGTCACTCGTCAAAACCACTCTCACACACACATACACACACACACAACAGCGATGACACAGCCACGATCTCCGGCAACCTGGGAAACCGGATCTTCCTGCTTACCATGAAACTGATGACACTAGTTAACTCCTGTTGCATAAAGACAACAACGGTGCGAGCTGAAAACAGTGCTTCCACTCGTGCTGTAACGGCACCTTGGCGCAAACCTGCCGTTGTTTTATTCCCACAGGTGTTTGAGCGTATCCTGTTCATCTGGGCCATACGTCACCCGGCCAGCGGTTATGTCCAGGGGATTAACGACTTGGTCACGCCCTTCTTTGTCGTGTTCCTCTCCGATTTCGTCAGTAAGTCGCCTTCTGGGGAAACACTGGAGAGCTTTCAGTTATCTAGATGCAGCAAGACCCAAAATCACCCATTTCGGCCTTTTCAATCTGGATTGCATTGTATTGGTTTAATGTGTAGGTTTGTGTGAGATACGTGAAGGGGGAAAAAAAAAAAAGAATTGTACTGCGTTCTGAGTAGAATAATAGTTGAGTCAAACAAAAACATGAAAAGTCTTGGCAGTAATCCGAATAATTTAGTTTGTCTCGAACACTTTTGACCCTTCCAGAAGAGGACGTGGAGAACTTCGAGATGGCCGGCCTTCCCCTGGAAACTCGGAGGAACATCGAGGCGGACAGCTTCTGGTGCATGAGCAAGCTGCTGGATGGAATACAGGTTGGACAAACACAAGTTAACATAGGTGTAGCCATGGTTCAACCAATTTGTGAGCCTCATCACTTTCTTCCATCTGCGCCCCCCCCTTCAAGGACAACTACACGTTTGCTCAGCCCGGCATCCAAAACAAAGTGAAAGCCCTGGAGGAGCTGGTCAGCAGAATAGACGGTAAGCAGGGCTCCCAGTTTGGCTCTTGCTTATAATATCTCTGGCAATATAGCAAGAAGCACTGAGTTGTTGAAGTATATATTCAACTGCCTATACTTCTTATAAACGTATGTAAATTGCGTGCATGTGGACAGTGACACTTCCTGAGTAGTTCTAGATAAGTGCTGCGGATACGGCACAGTTGGCTCAAAGCTCAGGTTTTTGGGCCACGGTAACGGTATCTTTATATTTAAGAAAAATCTAAAATAATTATTTTTTGAAAGGTGTAAACAAATGTTTTTATTGTTGTCTGCCATAAATAACTAGTGTAACGCTCTATGTGTATGACGGGGGGGTGGGGTTTAAGTTCATTGGTGGGTTGTAAAATTTGGCAAAAAAAGAAGACAACAGCTCATCAGTGAGACTCTGTTCCCTTCATTCCTAAAAAAGAGCTGTTGAAAAGAACCGGATCGTTTGTAAACGACCCAACACTAGTGCAATTAGAAGTGAGAGGGAGAAAGCGTCTGAAGAGAAGTTTGGAATAAAAAGGGACTCGGCCACCTCGGGGGTAATTTTCTGACTGGACACCTCAACCCGGGGGTAGTCTGTGATATATGTTCGTTCTTTGTATTTAAAACAGGTCTTGATCAATAAGCAAATCCGACAGCAGCTCTAGGTCTCTGGTACAATGTAGACTCATATAAAACATATTTAAATTGATTGCAGTCTTTACAAAAAAAATTCTTTATAGATGAATCTGACGTGGCCAGTGGAGCTGCAACAGTGGATTAAATATGAAGCGTGTAACTTACGGCACTCCGTGGCCGTATGCTGCGCAAACGCGTCCGGTGGACCTTCTACCGAGATACCGTAATACCGATGTGCCGTATTGAACTGTAGGGGGCGGACTAAGCGATTTGATAACATACCGTGTACCGTTGCATCCCTAATAAGTGCCAGGAAAAACGTGTGTACGTGTGTGTGCTTGTGTGTGTGTGTGCGTACGTGTACGTGTGTGTGTACATGTCCATATGCATGTTCATTCCCCAGAGGACATCCACGGTCATTTCAAGCGGTATGAGGTGGAGTATCTGCAGTTTGCCTTCCGCTGGATGAACAATCTGCTGATGAGGGAGCTGCCGCTTCGCTGCACTATCCGGCTGTGGGACACCTACCAGGTACGAGTTGGTGTCGTCACTGTACCACAGCCAGGAGTAGGGGGGTGTCACGATCGTGGCATTTTAGTTAATGGTTAGTTGTCATTCAAAGCAATTGCGTTTAACAATTCAATGTTTTTGTTTTTTTTTGTTCATGTCATGTCACTTTCATGATGTAAGCCTATAATATAGGCTTACATTATGGTGTAATACAGGGTTCCTACCAGGTCCTTGAGTTTGGATTTCATCCTCAGAAATTGTGCAGAAAAAGTGCTGGAATACCTTGAAAATAGCCCCCTTTGTGCTGCGTCCTTGAATAAGACGCATCCTTTAAAGACGATCATTGAAACCTGTGATATTTCCCCTGGTTTAGTTATTCAAATATATATATATATAATAACATAAATTATTTTTTTTCTTTTACAGCATAGATTATGCCAGCGAAATTTAGCAGCCAATTTAATCCAGCATGGTTGGAAATAGACACTTAAAATAGTTGATTACAATGAGATTTATAATGGATATATTGATAGTATACTGTATATACTAATATAAATAATAGACAAGGAGACTAAGATTATAAAGATCCCATTGAAAATTGATTTATATTTGTTTTGCGTGAATTCCTTAAATAAAAGGTCCTTGAATTTAATTTTGGAATCCCAGAATGAACCCTGTTGATGATCCATATCCAAGAGAGATTCACTGAGTACTGGAACTTAACAATTCAGGCAGACAGTTAATTTGGATGAAAACATATGATCGTCAAAACTATAGGTTTTTGGTTTTTTTAACTGTCATGGTCAGCTAAAATGATCGTGTCCGGGCATTAAGCCATTTTTATTATGAACAATAAAAGAAAGTATCACCCTGTGTTTGTTTTTTTTTTTTTTTTTTTTTTTTTTTGCTTCTTCATAGTTTCTTTTCTTATGCAATCCTATTGATCCTGAAAGGGATGTAAATTGTTCAGGATCTATGGGCCGGTGAAGCCCTTTGAGCATGTAACTGCGCTAATGGTCAATATAACTTCATTTGACTTGAGCGTACTAAACTTCACCATCACAATGCTGCCTTCTGTGGCTAGAAGGTCTGACATGGGCATTTTAATTTGTATAAGTTCACGCTTCCCATCACTTAACATTGAGCACTGGGGTCGCAAGTGCCTTTGAATGGATATAAAGCTGTCCATTCTAACGCCATATGTCATCTTATGGTTCCCTTCATGAGTAAGGTGATAAATCGGTACATTTTACAACGTTGCACACAATAAATAGATCATATTTTATGCCCCTGCAGGTATGGTTTATTGCACTCATTTAGCTGAGCAGGTGTGCTTTGAAATAGGCTTGAAAAATAGGCTTTTTATTGTGATTTATCTTTTCTTTGCGCAGAATGCCATCGGTATAATTACAGGCTCTTGTGTTTCTCGGTGTTTGCAGGCAGAAGCAGAGGGCTTCTCACACTTCCACTTGTACGTCTGTGCTGCTTTTCTCATTGAGTGGCGCAAAGAGATCCTGTCCATGGTCGACTTTCAGGTAGTGTTGACAGTTTGGCCCTGAATAAATTATTTACTTAAGTTGACCACAGTGACTAAGTACCTCATTATTTATTTAAACTGTGGCTAGTGATACAATGATCAAAGAAATGTGTGTGAATTCCACTGCAGCAGCAATTGTGCCAATTATTAAGGCACAATTGCCGTTCTTACGCTTTTTTGTGCTCTTACTCACAAAATCTATCGCGACTATTAAATCGTGTCCCAAGGTACGATTATCTGACTTTTTTCGTGTTACACATAATGAAATTTAAATTAATTCATTTGAATGAGGAGATTTTTTTCGTGCTAGATTAAACTGAATTTAAACCAATTAATTTGAATAGGGAGATTTAATTTGACTTTAGAAGCTGGGGGGCATGGGGAAGGACGGGAGCGCAGATACATGTACGTATACTAAAACTAACCTGATGAAAGTATGCCACCATGGGGAGGTGTGGCATGGATGTATTAAAATTTAAAATGCATTTTCTCCATTGAATGGTCTATTAATTTCAAGGTTTGGCAAGAATAGGTATATAGGGTCATACCCTCAATATGAATTTAATCCATAGCTACAATTCAACTGGATATAAATATCAGCGTTTGCGAGCCTGTGTACCCATCAGCCTATAGGTAAACATTTCCATGGTAACAGCATGACCCACCAATCAGAGACTTCGCTGTTATGCTTAGGATTATGGGTAGCCTCGCAAATAAAACACGTTTTTCTTCAAACATGGTTGATATCATACAGACTTATTGCTTCTACAGAAGCAAAAATGGGTTATTATATACATTGTTTAATATTTACACAATTAATTATAAACGTTTCCAACCCCAACATTAACCCTAATTCTAGAAACAAATACATTTGGTTGGGGAATATACCAGCGTTGTCAGAATTTACATATGTAATTTGCAAAGCGCAATTATTTATAAACATTTCAAATCCTAAACTTAGCCAACTTGGGACAATCGTACTCTGGGACGCGATTCAACGGATTCATTTTCAAGACGCGCGAAAAAGCGTGAGATCAATTGCTTATAATTACATTTTTTTTCAAATGAATTGGAATTTCGGCAGAGTTAGCTTTAAGCTCATTTTAATCTGTCGTCCCTGGGCAGGGAGGGAAACCAAGACACAGTCACAATACATATGACACAATACAGTGCAAAATACTAAACATTATATTAAATAAAAAAATCAATAGTTCAGTGTGAAATATTGGTTTTCCAATTACTTCCAAGCATGTTGATGGGCAAATGTTGTCTTTCTGAAGTGTGGTACGGGGTCATTGAAGATCCCGTCGCCCTATTTTGACTGTTGGTGATCAAGCGTCCCTCCTGGATGTGTGCCCCAGTGATTGTATAAAATAATAATTCAGGAAATGTTTTGTTCATTCAACGCAGGGCCTTCTCATGCTACTCCAAAACCTTCCCACCATCCACTGGGGAAACGAAGAGGTGGGCCTCCTCCTCGCTGAGGCCTACAGACTCAAGTACATGTTTGCTGATGCACCAAACCACTACAAGAGATAAACCGAGTGCTTCAACATGAAGCCCCCTCTTTTAAATCACACGAAAGTGCACAGAGTGGACCTATTGGTTTTTTTTTTCTGGCGCTCGGGGCAGGTTTTATCTGCGGTGACTCTGAGAGACAACGTATTTGCACAGAATTGGATGGTGTACAGTAAAAATACTCAAGGTGTAGATTAAGGGCAACTTTTTTTCTCAAACTTCTGTCAGGGTAATCCATTTTGAACTTGCTGTGACCGGCAAGTATTCTCTCCCAGCCTCTTTAAGCAACTTAGCCTGAAGCCCGTTGAAATGAAATCCAATGACTCTAATCATCGTGGCTGAGGGTCGAAGGTGCACCAGTGGGACGCTGTGGACGTGGAACTCATTTTGCAGATGACATGCTTTTCACTTTGTCGATGGACTGTTACAGTGTCGCTGGCATCACATCCTGTTTCTTTCGTACTCTCTGATGTGACGCAACGTTGATTGTTCCACTGCCTGGATCGACCGTCGCAAGAACACAGTGAATGTTCGTCAGATCATCCATTTCATGGGAGACAGCGTGCAGATATTATATTTTTTCAGTTAGTTGACTACAACTTTGTTTTTTGTTTTTTTAACAAGAAATTAACAATATCCTTGATGTTGGAGAAATGCAATTCTCATGTATTTTTATTTTATTTTTTATTTTTTTCTGTTTTAAGACCGTTGCTGTTCAGTTAAGTCCGCTGTCGTAGGCCAGTGTGAATAATAATCCCCCGATGTCGCCAAACCTGCTGCTGGGAATTGTCTTATCGTGGTGCTCAATCTGGACAGATATAATCAAACCTTTAATTTAAATTGGTTGTGCTGGTGTTTTGGCCTCGCTTGATGCGATTCGCGAACGGTGGGGTGGACGCTGAAGTCGGCCACGGAGTGACACCCTCTGAACTGCTTGAATTGACTAGAATTTTAAAGTGAAGATATTTTGGAACGTAAGCTTGAAGGATAATTCCAGCCTGTAGGGTCTCAAAGGTCTCTTGACTAAGAACAACATTTTTGCATATGTTTGGGTGTCTGATACCAGATGAACTTGGTTTGAACACGAGTTCAAGACCAGACCAGACAGTTCTCGTATCGGTGTCACTGCATCCTATAATAAGAACGCTGACCCGGCGCAAATATCGCTACCCCAAACCCCCCAAGTCGAAAGTGGCGCTGACTCAACCTTCCTCTTTCTGTAACTCGCCGGTGAATGCGCAGAAGTGCAGACCGTGTGGCGGTCGGGTTACCCGCTCCATCACTCTGATGGTCTCCATTATCTGGAGACAGCTTTGTGTTGTGTTTCTACACGGGGGAGGGGGGCTACTGCTTCACAACTGCGTTTCCTTTTTGGTCATCAGGACAGAGTCATCGGTTCCCAATTTTCAACAGTACAGTTTTGTTTTTTTTTTGTTTGTTTTTTTAGGTTTCAAGGTACTGGTGTTGTGTCCAGTGGGGTGCATTAGGGAATGAATCCCACCACTGTACTTTAAGTAGACTAGAACTGGTGGGAACCTTCCGATAGCTTTCGTTTTTGTTTTTTTTAAAAGACCAAAAAAGGGTCGCCGCGTGTCTTTTTTGCACTAGATATGCTTAATCAGTTGAAGTGGAACTGAGTTAACTGTGTGCCTAATAACTAGTGGTTCATGAATCGGGTTTTTGGTTTTACTTTTAGACGGGTGGAGTAGCCATCCTAGGTTGAAATGCAGTACGTATAAAACTGCTTCTACTAGTCCAAATCGAGGTTGATCACGACCACTTGTCTTATTGATTCTACAGTGTGACAATTTACTACTCTACCTAGTGATGTCCAGAATAGTAGCATTGACTATTATTTCCATTTTTATTCCTTTTATTGCTCGTCTATTTGACTTCAAGCAACCCGTTGCAAAACATGTGGTTTATCACGTGTCTTACTGTAAGTCGAAACAGTATTTACAGAACAACTAGTTAAGGAGTTTGAACTTGGAAAATGTCTCCCTCCCCTTTTTTAATCAACCCAAATTAGACATGGTCATGTTCTTTACTGAGCCGTGTTGGTACTATTAGTACATGTCGTCACACCGCTTTTACTTGAGACAGTCCAGTGGACACAAAGCAGCTGTGATTGTAGATAATACGGTCAGATTTTGTTGTAAACATTTAGAATGTTAATTTTTTTTGTTTTTTTTCTCTGTAACAAAAGCTCTAACATTACCCATGTTGTTGTGTGTCCTATACGTTTTCCGCCTGGGTTGCTCTTCTCTTGTACCCCTGCGACTTCACTGAGTCAGTGACGTGAGCCGGGACTTCTTTTTAAATACGAGCCCTGTTTAAAAAAAATAAAATAAAGATGAAACAATAAACGGAATGTGAAAACACGCAATGCCACTTCATTAGTTGCCAGGGATTTGTGCACAATTTGTAAGAGAGAAGACAATCATTGGGCGATGGTACTATTTATTTTATTTTTATTTTTTTCTTGGTGTGCCGTGTATCTTAAAATGGAATTCAACCACCCTGGAGCAAATTGTAATTGTTTAAATGTGGTGAAATCCAATAATGATTTCTATGAATCGATGACTAAAAGTGCACAAGTTATATGGTAGATGTACTGGTTATTGTAGGGGACAGAAGTTCAATGAATATATTATGAGTTACAGTGTGTCTATAAGTAGGTCTTGAAATGTCCTCCTGTGGTCTACGATGTTCCCTCCAACATGCAGTGAAACAGCTGACGTTGTGCAAATGATGCAATGGTGTAAATAATGTGTCAGTTTGAGGATTTAGTATTTCTGGAAAAATCCAGCTCTAGGATTCCGGCCACTACAAATTAACTGGTTCAGTGGATTTTATATTTTAATTTTCTTTCATGCAATGTACAAGTAGGTTTTGTCTTCAATTTATAGATGCCTTTTAGCCTTAAACTAGTTCTGGGGTCTGGCTCTTTACATGCTCATTTTTGGGGAATCCTTCAGTTTCTATTTTGTAATATCTTCACTAATTTCTACCATGATTATCATGTCCAATTTGAGTTGTTTCGCAGCGATAAATAAGAAAGGAATGGCTGACCAAAATGTAAAGTTGTAAAACAACTGGAGTAGTAACTCATGCTGTTGGCTTATGTTTGTTTTTTTCTTAGCAACTATATGCCAAACCCTTGCCAATACAATCTGTTCTTTTTAGAATGCTTCAGCAAGTAATGTTGGCTTCCGCCTTAAATAAATAAATTATTATAGTAATCTGCTGTTGTTTGTGTGTGTGTGTGTGTGTGTGTGTGTGTGTGTGTGTGTGTGTGTGTGTGTGTGTGTGTGTGTGTGTGTGTGTGTGTGTGTGTGTGTGTGATTTGAAAGCCAGTTCTGCTTCACAAAAGGTTTTTCATCATTGACTGGTTATATTATTCATACCACGCTGCATGACATTGTGGGTACAGGATTTGAAGACGACGATGGAGCAAAGGTAAACCAATAATTAAACCTATAAACTGAGCTGACGAGGCTGTGATGTTAAATGATACAATTTTCTGCTGATATTGATGGGTCATCACCTATTTCTTATGAATTTCCACGGAACCATACGGGGTCATGTTATTTAGTCTCATAGTCGGTGGTGCTGTGGCTACACACAATGGCCAAACAATGATCTTTGTTGAAATGTCAAATTTGTGTCACAAAGCAATGTTCAGCGTTTACACCTTTTGTGACATCACCCGGTGGACGTCCCAACAGAGGCTGTATGACCGGCCGACCCCCAGAGATCGGGGCTCTCTCCCGGAACAGACCCCTGGTGCATGTTAAAACGTTGTGCCAGTACTAAATAAATACTCATCTTCTAATCACGGTCTTTGTCTCCTCAGTCCAGCCGTCCAGTCCACATTAAAATGAACCATCAGCTGCTGTAATAATAATAATATTGCGGTTACCCTGGTAACTGACAACTAAAAATGATAACCCTTGCACACATATTAAGGAATTGCTACAAAGGTGTCATACTTTTTAAAGTTTACAAAAGTTTTTTTTAAGTTCATTATTCATTATTTCTCATACCTTTCTAAATATGTGTATTTAAGGAATGTGTATTTGCTTAATTGATTTAGTTAAGCATAATGGAGAACTTAGTGCTTCAGCTTTTATTTTTTAATGGAGCAACTTCTTATATTTTATTATTTTATAGAGCAAATATTGTACTATTATAAATCCAGGAGATTTGGATTTATTAGTAGTACTACTTATAATAATATTGTTCTTATATTATCAAATGAAAGAAAAAATATAGGGATTGATTTTTTTTGTTTGTTTGTTTTACTTTTTGTTCGTGCCAGTTGATAAATACAGCGCCAATCTGATCTGGGAACAGCAACAAGGAACTGTACGTGCGTGTACGTACGTACGTGCGTGCGTGTGTTTGTGACGTAGGCGGAAGTTGTTAGTTTCGCTGCAAACTTTAGCTCCGTTGTTTTTTGTTTTTACCTCCGTGCCCACGCCGATGGGGGTCGTCGTAACGGCGCTCAAAGTTCCCTCAGGTCTTCGACGCCTTTAAACCGTCGGAATACATCGGCCGTGTCGACTTTTGAGAGCCGAGGTATGTAGCGGTTTTCCTCCGAAGAGTTCGCCCTGCATGTCGGTGTGGTATCGAAGCTAAGAGGCTAACATTAGCAAACACGAACGTCGTGTGGCGCCGCTGTCCAGCCAGTGGCTCCGACCGCGGCTTTTTCCTGATGGTCTCACATGTTAGCGTGCTGTAAACTAAAAAAAAAATACACGGCGCTGTGTACAATAACATGTTAACCTTACTAAGATTGTGAACATGCTAAACGACGAACCAGCGTGGAACTGCAGTCTGAGATATGTTTAAGGTGACCCTCTGTGCAGTCTTAAGTGAGACAACAACCCCCCTCTCGTCTTTATCTCGGCTGAAGCAGGAAGTGATCTCGGCGAAGGAGGATGGATGGAGTCCCTTGCGGTTGGAGCACCGACGGAGCGCAGGAGCCTTTCGGCCGGTCCCGGCCCACGGCGGACACCCTGTCCAGGCTGGCCAAGCTGGTGGCCCGGGCAGAGCAGAAGCAGGACGGTCGGACCCCGCCGTCGCCCTGCGACTGTCCAGAATGTGGCCAGGGATTCCCCAATGCCACGGATCTCTCGCAGCATCAGGAGTCGAACCACACACTGCCCAAGCCTCACCGCTGCCTTTCCTGTGGGAAGGAGTTCTCCCTTTTATCTTCCTTACAGCTGCACAAGTGTGTTTGCGATTCCCCTCCATGTGAGGCGAGTGGAGCCTCGGACCCCGGCAGTCCCCCAGACAAGTCGCCGCACTGCCAACCCCACTTCATTGACAGTATTCCCTACGCTTGCGCCCCGTGTGGTAGAGGTTTCAGTCAGAAGCAGGCTCTTTTATACCATCAGCAGGCGGGTTGTAGTGAACCGCCTTCCCCTCTGGCTGTTGACGATGCTAGTAGCCCTTTGGCTGACTCACCTCAACCGGTTTCTGAGGCAGGCTCCACGCCCTCAGACTCTTCAGAAGTCCCGGGGCCAAGCCGTGATCAATCTACGGCGTGTCCATTCTGTCCCAGAACCTTCCGCACAGGAGCGGGACTCCACTGCCATACGCGGTTCTACCACACCGAGGAGCATTACATGGCTCGGGGGGTACAGAAAACCATAGGAGGTCGAGCTGGTAGCAATGCAGTAACAAGGCGTAAATCCAAATCAAAACTGTTGAGTTGTCGCTCCTGTGAAATGGTTTTCAAGAGTACTGCCAATCTGTACTTGCACAGGAAAGAGAAACACAGCAGGGAAAATGGAGACAAAAGTCTGACTCTGGTTTACCATAGCACTCATGTTAAACGTCGGAACCCAGAAGGGTATCCATGTCACATCTGTGGCAGAGTCTTTCTGCATCATCTGTCACGTAGGGCACATTCCAAACAGCATTTCACTCAAAACGGCGGCAGCGCCACCGTACAGGAGCACACCCAGCCTGGAGAGAATGCTGCCAAAGACCCCATGGTGTCAGAAAAGAAACCAAAAAGGCTAAGGCTCACGAGCAACGGGACAGAGAGGGCCGGTCCCGGCCGGCCCAGCAAGAAATTCAACAGGCTCAAGCGGGAGTTGAATCACCCAGGGAGAGCCAAGAAAGTGCCTAGAACTGAAGAGGAGTCCGAGAGCGAGTTCCCGTGTCCGTCCTGCACACAGGTGTTCTCTCTCCAGTCGGAGCTGAGGGAGCACGCGGAGCTCCACCAGTCCTCTGTGAGGAGGAGGCAGTGCAGCGTCTGCACCCAGGAGATGGACACCTCCAAAGGCCCGGGGTCCAGGAAACGGAGACTCTACCACTGCGTGCCCTGCCAGCAGGCTTTCTCGGCACTGGACCCTTTTCTAAAGCACTGCCAGGAGCACCTGCGAGTGAAGGTGGAGGAGGACTGCGCCACGGAGGAGTACAGACTCAAGGGCATCAAAAACAAAGCTACATTTTGAGCAACGTCATCTGTATAACATGCCTCATTGCCGTAAAGGGACAGGGAGTTTGTAACAACATTAAAAAAAAAAAAAAAATAGGTACTATGAAATATATAGATTCTGATTTTAATGTTCGAGCAGCCAGTCCAATGGTAGAAGCACCCTGAATGTTGGTTAAATATTGTCTAAACATAACATGATAACATGAGAGCAGTGTAAGTAGATGCTATAACTAGTGTGTTTTACAGTTACTGACTGGCCACTACAAGCATAGCTTGATCTGTCCTATCACTTAACTTGTGCGTAATGATTTAATTACTCACAGTATTTCTAATGCTCTGACTTACCAAGTCTTTGTCATCATTATGCTATTTCATTGATAAACATTCAGCTCCCAGTGAATCCTAAAATGGCAGAATATCTGCAGTGCCAACCGGTAGGATTATTATTATTTTTTTATAACTTGAAATTGGATTGATTACCATTCACAAATGATCTGCTTAAAATGCCTAATGTTTTAATTTTTTTTTCATGTGGATCATTGATTTGTTTAAATAAGTCAGTCACTGGAAAGTGTGTGTTTGTTGCTGGTGCTTCCGATATGGGATTTTGATCAATTGTAAAACTAATTTCAGGACATGCTAGTATGTGGCAAACCTAAACCATTTGACCAATCATGGAAACTGTCTTTTGGTTAGGACTATGTTTTGGTTTACCCAATTAAATTGAAAAAGGTTCAGTTAGGATATTGGGAGTAAATGAATGTAGACATTTTACTTTTCCATCACAGGGGTTTGTGATGGTTGTTGTTACCACATTCATAACAAATAATGTTTTGCGGCTGTAATGGAATACTAGATACAGTAAAAGATGCCTTTCACATTAACCTTACTTTGTGATACATTCCGTCTTTCGTAAATATTATCTAGCTATGCAAATAGATAAGGTAATGGAATTCTTCCGGCATGTCTGTCAAGGTAATTGTGTGGATGTACCAAGGAACAGCATCTGCTACTGTCTTCAAAATGCTACTGACGGAAATGCTCCTAACAACATTAAATCAGCCTTTATTTATTTTTTTGTTCATTTTTTTTTTTTTTTCTCAGATGATTAAAATGTCCTTGATTTTTTTTTTTCCTTTGGTTTTGTTTACATATTTCGAAATCTTTTACTCAAGTTTAACATTTGCAGTGTGAGACCACTTTTTTTTGTTATTAATAATAATAATAATAATAATTGGATAAGTGGTGGTGGTGGTGGTGGTGGTAACAGTTCCCCTCCTGGCCTGTGGGGGCGGGTGCCATGGGACGCAGCACTGAAAAACACGCGAGGAAGCTCGGCGCGTGTCTTCCGCGGGTTTGTAGAACGCAGAGCTGACGATCCACGCAGCGCGAACTTGCTCGGAAAAATATCCACGACAAAATGAGCAAAGCGCACCCACCGGAGCTCAAGAAGTAAGTTCCCCGCATCGCTCGCCTTCTCCCGCGTACCGCCGCTTAGTTTGCCGGTGCAAACTGCCGATACAGCCCGGTCCTGCGTTGTTTGTGCTAATGCTAACGAGTGTTTAATTCATAGAAGCCGTCGGTCGCGTCAGTTGTTTTTTGGTTGTTTTTTTTCGCTCAAGCTGACGCGTCTTTTCCCTTTTTTTTTTTAAACCAGGTTCATGGACAAGAAGCTTTCATGTGAGTACGGAGACCAAGAACGAGGCACTTTGTTCACGTGTTCAGCCATGTTATACAGGGGGCTGCTGCTCGCACTGTGAACGCTACCCACTTACTATTTACTTTAGAGCAGAATCTGATTTATTCAACCTACAGCACAAAAAGACACAAAAAAAATAAAAAAATACTGGCCGTCGTATCCATCCGTCAGGTCATATCACGAACCTTAACTGTTGTTAAATGTGAAATTGGACGTCCGCCATCTCTTCGAGGCTTTAATTGTTTCCGTGTTTCACCACAAGATGGCGCCACCCATTAATGTAGGCAGAGCGATGCCGGGGCGAAGCGGTTGCCCATGACAACGCCCATTCAAAAAATAACTGTCCGCTTATTGCCAATTTTGACCCATCAGAATGGAGTACTCCACAGATCTGTGTAATAATACCCTAAACCACCATTGTGGAAGGTGTACTACTGTCCTCGAGCGTGTAGAAGCAGGCAGCCTCCTCACGGCGTCTTCTCCTCCCCCCCCTCCCAGTGAAGCTGAACGGAGGCCGGCATGTGCAGGGCATCTTGCGAGGGTTTGACCCCTTCATGAACCTGGTGATGGACGACTGTCTCGAGATGGGACCGGGCGGGCAGCAGAATGGCATCGGCATGGTGGTCAGTATACATCCCAGAATAAATCCTGTCCTCTTGGTGGTTTTGTTGGAACTCGAAGTTATCGATCGTGAGCTAGTTGTGCAACGGTAATTGGAGGTCGTTTGTATTTATTCTCTATCACAAACCGGGTCTTGACCTACGTGCGGGCTTGCATCTGCATTTCTTGATTACATTTTATTGTTTAGATTAGTGCTTTGTTCATTTTCTACAGCTTATTTTAGTATTATGATTTTTTTTAACCATGTCTTCTTTGTGATAGACAGGAGTAATAGACAATTTTTGGGCTTTTACTTATTGTGAAGTTAATGTTGATTGCACGTGTAATGGTAATACAATAATGACATCAGCGTTTAGCTTGGTTCCCTATAAGCCTCTATTACTATGCAATTTCGACTGCCACCGGGTACAAATCCCTGTGAAAGTGATGGCTTTAGGGCAGTGCGTCACAGGAAGTGCGTCAATAATGCGAAACCATTGGTGGGAATGGTGGACGGTGGAGCAATCTACTCCACGTAGATCAAAATCTCTTAAATATAAAACAACTCATTGAAATGGCTTGAGAAATGTAAACATTATAGTGCTTTTTATCCAGAAAAACATGCAGCTCCCCCGTTTACTTGCTTGTCTTGCTCGTTCCAATATGGCGGCGACGTTGACATATTGCAGCAACGAGCCGAAGCAGTCAATGCAGCATCTATGTATATATGATTGTGCAACCCAAAAAAAAAAGGTTAAATTAAAGTTGTGACATTCTTCCTTCAGTGAGCAGTGCTTCTTCTTCAGTGTTATTTCCAAAGTGGTGAGGGTCATTTCCACGTAAAGCGCTCTAAGAATAACGTAAAGCAATTCAGTTGTATTGGCGACAGCGCCGCAAACAATAATACCATTCTGAAACCGTGCGGGGGGTTGAAAAGTTGTCTATTGCCTCTTTAAAATGCCATTGATGACATATATAGTGTTGTTTATAAGAGCCTTCTTATGTGTGCACTACTTTGATCACGTTCTCTCAAAAACATCCTCACCAAATCAACATGGAAATAATTTGAGCTTGTTTCTAAAGGTCATCAGAGGAAACAGTATCATCATGTTGGAGGCCTTGGAGAGGGTATGATGACCTGAATCGGATGTCAAGAGGATGGGATAATCCCCGTCGACACCTTTTTTTTACATCCCATTATTCTTTTGTGTTGAAGAGATGGTGAAAGTGTCTTTGAATTGTGCTATCTTTTTTTTTTTTTGTCTCTTTTGTTTGCAAAAAGTTTGATTTAATCGCGCCAATAAAAGTATCTTTTTTTCTTTGTAAACTGTGTCTGTGTTGCGTGAGAGCTCGATCGAGAAAATCTAGATTTGGAAGATTGTGTTGGAGTGATGGAATGATAAATGGATTTTATCTGTTCATCAAGGGGGAAAGTTTTCCCGGTTAACTTTTTTTTTTTCTTTTTTTTTTAATTTATTAAACCGAGCCATAGCTCGTAGACATTCTTAGGGAGGTGTAGACATACCTAGAAAGTGGGGAAACCGAATGAAACTGTTTAAGACATTTAGAATACAAACTGTAGAATTGAGGACAAACTGTAGAGGGCGCTCATCGCGGGGATCGCCCGCTCCTAATCGGCGGGGGGGGCTTTTATTTTGAAGCGCCACCTCCGTCACGACCAACGCCGTCCGCCGCCGACGCGCAGTCCTGCTCTGACGGTATGTGGAAAGTAGGGATGCCGGAGGAGATTGGAAAGGCTCTACAGTCCGTGGTGGACAGGGTGAACAAGGCGGCCGCGCGTCGCTCTAAGGTAAGCCCCTAAAAAAACAAAACAAAAAAAAAT
Organism: Zeus faber; assembly: GCF_960531495.2. Taxonomy (NCBI): domain Eukaryota; kingdom Metazoa; phylum Chordata; class Actinopteri; order Zeiformes; family Zeidae; genus Zeus; species Zeus faber. The sequence continues at coordinate 24,052,150 of NC_137194.1, read as the reverse complement.
GTCTGCTCAAAACAAGCACACACGGCGGAAAGTGGTCGCGCCGCGAACACGACTTGTTACGTAAGGCTGATAAACACCTCAACCTTTGGAAGGGAGGACACGCTGCTCCGCAACACCACAACACCACGCAGGGGTCCGACGGGCGGGGCCGGTCGCCGTGGCGTGACAGCCCGGCCACCGAAACCACCCCGGGCACAGTCGCTAGGCGCAGGCTCGACTTAGTTAACGATGCCTTTGGAGAAAACGTTGCAGTTGGAATCCGCTCTGAACGCAGGTGTGGTGCCGAATTCTGCCCACCCCGCGAGAAATGCGCGCACCCCGCGGCGGCCAAATCGTGCATCCGTCTCTTCAAGTTTCTTTTCAAGTTATTTTCTGGGGTCAAACGCTGTTGCCAGCTCATATTTTGGCCCGTTTTGACTTGAGATTTGACATTGAGAATTTCATACATCCAACACTCACCTGGTCCGAGAAAGGAGGTGGGGTGCGAGTTCCGGCAGGTTATAGAATAACACATCTGCCGAATAATGCACCCGCACTGCAACTTCATTTCTCTGTGAACCAAACCGTTTTTATCTGCATATATCTTTCTGCCATTTTGGCTGGACGCCGTGAATATCAGGTCAGTTATGACCCGAGCTGCAATAACAGCCCATAGCACTCACAGTGCATGAGGCCAAAGTCTGACATTGCAGCAGGCCCCATGTTAACGCTCCCCCCTGACCTTTAACTGTGTGAGTGACTCATCGCGCTGAGTCTTATTGCATGAGTGTGATTGCAGCGCAGGTTCACCTCCTTAAAACCATCGTCATTGCCATTGTTCTCGTTTCGTACGACCGTCTCCCTTCTTCCCGCAGGCGCTGCCAGCCTTGCCACCCTGCCTGGTCGCCGTCAGCAAGACCAAGCCCCCGGACATGGTTATCGAGGCCTACAGACAAGGGCAACGGAACTTTGGTGAAAACTATGTGAGCGCGACATGCTTTCTTTCTATCGGGGTAAAGGGGAAGGGACGTTCTGTGTTTGTTATTATGTGTTAAGTGTAACCCGCAATAGAAATGCATCTTTGTGCGTGTGTGCCCCCGGTCCAGGTCAACGAGCTTGTGGACAAAGCTTCTAATCCCGAGGTTTGTTCAAGTCTTTTAGATCTATATTTATTTGAACATTTTACTTTTAACCACCGCTTGTAACAGCCGTTTTATTTTATTTTTTTCTCCCCCTCTTGCCGCAGATTTTAGAATCTTGTCCGGAAATCAAGTGGCATTTCATCGGCCATTTACAGAAGAACAATGTCAACAAACTTTTAGGTGAGCGTGTCTGTCTGAGCCCGTCGCCCTCCTTGTGTTTCGATGTAATTTGCCAAAGCCACTAACCTACCTACCGCTATTAACCGGTGAATACTGAAACCCTGCATTCTCTCCGGCGCCCCCCATCAGGCGTGCCCAACCTGTTCATGGTGGAGACGGTGGATTCGGCCAAGCTCGCCGACAAGGTCAACAGCTCGTGGCAGCGTCTCAGAGTGGCCAGCACGGGGAGGTTAAAAGTCTTGGTGCAGATCAACACCAGCGGAGAACAGAGTAAAATAAACAATTTTATCTTTTTTTTTTGACGGACCCAAACTTTTTTTGTTTTTATTTTTTTTCACTGCTTTCAATGTTAAAAAAGACACTCTCGGTTTCTGTAGGTAAACACGGCCTCCCTCCGGAAGACACCGTGAACACCGTGAAGCACATCTTGTCTCAGTGCACCGCGCTGCACTTCTCTGGGCTCATGACCATCGGCCGCTACGGCTACGACCTTAGCCAGGGCCAAAACCCAGACTTCCAGGTAACAAGGCGCGTTTGCAACAGAGACTGAATGAAAATGGGTGATTTTTGGTCGTTTTTTTTCCTAATTTTGGTGAGTTTAAAATTAGAATTAAATCGATGTTCCGTAAATAGATGCTGTTGAGTCGGAGAAAGGAACTGTGCGACAGTCTAAACCTGCCTTTGGAGGATGTGCAGCTCAGTATGGGGATGTCCAATGACTTTGAGCATGCGGTGAGTTGCTCTTTTTACTCTCCTTATATCATATCTTTTTATATAAATACACTGTCTCAAATCTTCTAAGGCTGTATTGGCAGATAGAAGATAGATAGATAGATAGATAGATGGATGGATAGATAGATAGATAGATAGATAGATAGATAGATAGATGGATAGATACTTTATTCATCCCCGGAGGGAAATCACAACGTCCCAGCGGCTCACATCAAAGAACAATGGCAGCGATAATTACAAACAATATCATAAAAATGAGTGTCAGTATCTGAGAAAAAAGTGACCTATACAATAAACCTCATTAGTTATCTGTACACAATACAATTATGGCAGGATAATGGGAAATCAACCTGAAATTATGAGAATTTCGTAATTACAGGATAAGGTGTCAAATTTATTTTCTTTTGGGATTGCAATGCGGTTCCGTAATTTATCGACGTTTGCCGATGAAAATCCATCTGACGTGTCACTCCATGTCAGAACCCGCAGCATCTTGCAATAAATAATCGTGCTCCATCAAACAATAGTTATTAGGGGATATGACGCCATTGACAGGCAACCTAATAAAACGGACCGTTATCTGTTTTACAATTACGCATTTCTCTCGGTTTGAAAATTGTTGGAAATATTTGGGATAATGTAAGTATAGAATTCATCAAAATATATAACATAGGTCTAGTCGCTTTTAGAAAATGTAATGCTGAAAGTTACATATTGTACCTTTTTAAGTGGTAAATCAAATTACTGGCGATAAGCCTAAAAAACAAAAATTAACAGTACACAGCAAAAATTATTATAAACTTACTTTGTGCTCAGCTGCTTATGAAAAACGAAATAACGGCAAAACATTTATAATTATTATTATTTTCACTGAGGTGCAGTTCTTTTTACTATTTGTTCTTTTCCCCCTCGTGCTCTGAAGATCGAGGTGGGTGCCACCACCGTGCGGGTGGGCAGCGTCATTTTCGGCAACAGGGATTACCCCAACAGCGCCGCCAACACACCTAGCCCCAGCCCAGAGAAAAAGTCGAAGGTGGTGTCAGAGGAGGCGGCACAGAAGATGGAGCGTCTCACCGTGTCTGAACACTGAACCGAGTTCTCCTCCTACCTCCCTTTAACACACACACACACACACACACACACACACACACACACACACGAGCCGAACAGAGAAACGCAGCGAGGTATTTTTCTGCCGAGCCGCGTGACGATAGGACCGTATTATGTCTTAAGTAAGTAATTATTAAAGCGTGTGTCCGCAATCCTATCGACTTCTTTGTGTGCCCCTTTGTCATGTGGAGCCTCTAGGGTGGTACTACGGACGCCCAAACATTCGAACGTCCTTCCCCCTCTGAAATTAGCTCCACTTGTAGCCGTTAATAACACGTTCTAATTCATTGAGACTGATCACCACGCGTGTCGTGGAAACACTGGATACGAGATTAACCGATTTTGTGCCAAGATACAGAAACCGCTTTCGATTTTTGCTCAAAAATCCAAAGCGGCTTTAAAACTCATTATTTAACGTACGGAAGTGTTTTGGCGACGTGATATTTTCTACTCCTCGCCACACCAGATTGCGTGCCGATGCTAACGCGTGTGTGAAGTGTGCGCGCTGCCCCTGAAATATAACTTCTTTGTTCTACGGGAGAAAAACAAGACCTGGTTGTTTGGAAAGGAGGAAAAAAAAAAAACAAAAAAACAGTTATCCCTTTATAAATGACACGTGGTATTGTGAGTCAACGATATTGTTTTGTATTGTGTGTGCAGTCAAATTTCTATTCTTGATATGGAAACATGTACAAAGGCTTAATGTGAAGCGAGGGCGAGCGGTAAAAAGCAAGTAAACGTTACCTTGCAACCGGCAGATGAGGGAGGATCCACCTATGCAAAGACGAAATTCTGCTTTCATCTGTTGCTTTTAAAATAGGTCCGAAAACGGTCACCATGTCGGTGTGTTGCGTGTGGTGTCTGCTTGAAAAACGTAAAGCGTGGGTGACGACAAGTGTGAACAAAGTGCCCATGTCTTGTCGATGCGTCTCAGCGTTGTTTTAATCGGAATATTGCCTCTGAGGGGAGCAAAGCAATAAACTTTAATATTCAAACCGCCCGTCTCCAGCGCTGTCTTTTATTTTTTGCGTCGCGGAGGAGCGAAACGACAAAAGAGGAGAGACCAGCTTTTTAGCCCAAACGTCTTTTATTAAACACGAGGGGAGTCACGTGATCCACATCACGGTTAAAAAAAAAAAAAAAAAAAAAAAAAAAAAAGGTGTGAGACTCGATACGACTACATGCCAACATTAAATAAGAGCAAAGATCCAGAAAATAGAAAATAGCACAAAGAAAGGGGGGGGGGGGCATTCACTGAGCTCTCAGCTCAGTGGCATCCTCACAGAAGCATTTTTAAGGTTTCCATACCATTCATTACGCGTGTAAAAGGCATTAAAAATCAATCTGTCAATGAACTGAAACCATTATTTACAACTAACAGAGTAGTATCACAAACTGTATCTAAAGAGCAGGAATTTGGTTTTCCAGCCGAGGAGACTATACACGGCAAAGCAAAGAATATATAGGAAGTAAGGCCGAGGTCTAAATATATACAGTAATTCAAAAGTCAAAGTGAATACTTTTCCACCATGTTTGTAACAGAAATCAAACCACATACGTACCCGAGGAATGTAAACCAAAAAAACAAGAACAAAAACACAAAATTCCCCGGAAACGAAAAGTCTTGAGGCGGGAAAAGGGGGGGGTAGTGTTCCTGCTATGGCTGTAACGCCGCCGCCCTCTTTTCTTTTTTTTGTCTGTCCGTCCGTCTGTCGGTCTGTGCTGCGCTGAGCAGTTGGTAACGTCCCCCGGATGAGTGGGGAAAATGGGTGAAACTACACCAGCTTCTTGGCCTCGAAGAAGCCCTTCAGGTGCTTCATCTGCCAGATGCCGGTGACGATGAGGATGAGGGTCTGGGCGATGGACCACCAGAGCACGCGCTGGTTGGTGCTCTCACTCGTCATGCGGAAGCGCTCCTCGCGATACTGCAGAGGACAAAGTCATGGCGGAGGCCCCGGAATCTGACATTTTCCTTCTAAGCGTGGCTATCAGAAGGGCCTAATGGGTTGTTGTTTTTATTTATTTATTTATTTATTTGTACTCACCCGCTGATAGTTCTGCTCCTTCTGAATCTGTTCCACCTGATCCAGCAGCTGACGGACTCTCAGCTGAAGCTCTGTGAGTTTGTCTTTCGCTGCAATTTCGGGATAATTGTTGGTGTGTTCTCCGACCTGAATGTCCAAATGCACTCTCTGCAAGAAAAACAAACAGAACGTTGTTGGTTATTATGTGTGATTTTCAACATTTTGCCGTCGGGATTCCATTTCTTCAAGAAAACCGATGCTGCGTCAGAGATGGCATACTAGCATACCATCAAGTACGCCAAATTACGTTACATATGGCTGGAAGCTCAAATAAAAATAAAAAACTGAAATTACTAGTTACTAACAACACAACTAAAAATAAATGAAATACAAAACTGCAACCAAAGAATGGTGCGAGAAGTCATCCCTAAGAAATGATATTCAAGACCTGTTAACATGAGTCGTTCTAGATAGTATTCATCTAAAATTAGGAATAAAATAAAAACCTTCTAGGGACCCAGAGATTCAACCATGAACTGCAACATGACTCTCACCAGCTTTCCGCCTGCAAATAGGGCCATCTTGGTGGAGTTGGAGTGCAGGCAGATTTGGTGTTCTCCAGGGGTGTGGGACGTGAAGGTGAACCGCCCGTCGGACCCATACTGACGGGAGAGGATGATCTGGAGGGTGTAACGCACGAGAGACCCTGTCGATTTTTAAGTCCTTTTTAGGATTGAGTGTGTGTGTGTGTGTGTGTTTGCTCGCTTGCTATGAACTGGTTTTCCCCCCACTCACCTTGGTGTCGGGATCCTTTATCTCCACATGCATCCCCAGGCCCGGGGTGGCGGGGAGGAAGGAGTTGGTCTGCTTGTCCCACAGCTGGGTCCTGTACTTCCCTGACAAACACACAGATACCTGGCTTAGCTCATATAGGAATATGTTGCATTATGGCTTTTGGAGTACATTTAGATAGAGATCCTTGTGAGATAGGGGTAAAGGGGGTTTAAAGATCATTAACTACATTGTTCTATCAAATCAAAACAACAGGGGGGTCCACAAAAAGGGACGACAGTTGCATTTGCACGAGCACCATCAGTATTAAAGTGCCCCCTATTAAGAAGCCCTGTTCAGATCATTCCTCTTTGCACCAGGGTGTCGTCGTATCTCGATCCCAGAGCAATCCGAGCCGCTGCACCCGCACCCCTGGGCGTGTGTGGGTGGGTGGTGTGGTGTGGGCGGTGGGGTTGCGGAGACGCCGGGGCCTGGCTGTGTCCCGGCTAGCAAGCTAGCTAGCCGCGCAACCGACGCGAGCGCCGTTTATTTACCTATGACCATGGTCTCGTCGGGAATTTCCTCAATGAAGCACTTCTTCTCCGTCTCCCCGATGTGAAAGTACAGCGCGTAACCCGGAGAGATCCATGCGAGCAGAGAGATGATTCCGACCGCGGGGACAGTGAGCATCATGCAGCCTTCCGCCCGTCACATCAGCAGAGAGGAAGATACTGCTGCGTTCGGGGGGAAACTCGGAAATCTGTTATTCCGACTCGGAGTAGACCCCTAACCTCCCCACCTCTGCGAGCTTAAAACGCGCTGCTGTCTTTGTTCGGGAGATTCAAGCTATTCAAGCTCAAACAAAACAAAAAAAACCCCACACATGCAAAGGGAGCTACGTGTGAGATGTCAGATCTTCCGACTTAAATGGCCGTTTCCTTGGCGATGTTCCGAGTCGGAGGTGCGGTTTGTTCCAAGTTCGGGTTTCGATTGAACGCACCACTCTACATCACTTCGGCGATGTGATGACGTCATGGATGCGGCCGCGTAACCCCGACGTCGCCGGTGGAAGCGGAGACGGAGGTTTATTTATACAGACACGGGTCTGAGAAACAGACACCGATGGAAAAGCTGCGTCTTTGGGGATGTTCGTCTGTACCAACATGCACTTTGTGTTTCTGATTGTTCTGCGAATATCATTTGGGGAAAACCATGTACAACATGTACAACATGTACAACATGTACAACATAGTCCGTTGTTTAAATGAAATGCAGGGTTTAAAAAGCAGTTTCATTTAATTTGTAAATATGTTAACGCAATGCAATGATATATAGATAGATAGATAGACAGATAGATAGATAGATAGATAGATAGATAGGTAGATAGGTAGATAGATAGATAGATAGATAGATAGATAGATAGATAGATAGATAGATAGATAGGTAGATAGGTAGATAGATAGATAGATAGATAGATAGATAGACATAATTAATTTACACAGTGTGTGTGTGTGTGTCCGCGCGCGTGCGAGTGGCGCAAAAAAAAAAATCACACCGTGTGACGTCACTTCTACCCTGCGGAAGGAGGAAGGGGGAATTCCTGAAACTAACAACAACCTCCACTTGCGTCGGAGCCAGTCCTTGAACAAGCCTTGAAACCGACCGACGAGGCGCGGCGGGGGACCAAGTGATGAACGGAAGACCCGCCGCTCGCCGCTACTCGCTATGTCCCGGGAGTTGACCCGCGCCTCAGAAGCTGACTGAGCCGGGGTTGACGAGCCGTGCTGCTGCTAGCCAAGCTAACTAACGAGCCAATACCTGTCAGCCGGCTATCAGCTAAGCTAACGTTAGCCACAGCTAGGCTAACCAACTGGCTGACCTGACTGACAGATCGCTGCCTGGCGCTTCCAACATCACCTCGAAGGGGACATTGGTGAGAGACTTATTGTACATTTTGCCTCTGTGTGTAAAGTGTGTTATTTTATCGGCGCTTCTTATTTGTGTTTTTTTTTGTCGTTAGCCGGGGTCTAGGTTTCAGCGTGGTAGTCTGAGGATGACGTCATGTTTTTTTCTGCTGCCAGAGTCGTGGGTTATATGGCGTGAAATAGCTGTAAATCCACAACAGACGAGTCACAAGGAGTGGTGTGTGGGACGTGTGCGCTTATTGACAGAAAATAACGCCATCTTGTCATGTGTTCATGGCCAACTGGAATGAAAGTGAAAGTAACTCCTACGCGCCGCTTTGTGACGCTTTCGCGCGTGTGTGTGTGTGTGTGTGTGTGTGTGTGTGTGTGTGTGTGTGTGTGTGTGTTTTAGGCCAGGATGGTGCAGCCCCAGCCGGACGGCTCCATGCAGTGGGACATGACGGGAGAGGAGTGCAGCGGGGGCCTCCGGGTCCCACCCGAGCTGGCTGCCAATGAAGTAGTGACCAGGTTGCTTGGAGACAACCAGCAACTTAGAGGTGCAGCCTATCTATCTATCTATCTATCTATCTATCTATCTATCTATCTATCTATCTATCTATCTATCTATCTATCTATCTGTCTGTCTGTCTGTCTGTCTGTCCTATCTATCCATTTTTCTATCTATTTGTCTCGCTATCTATCGGTCTATCTATTTGTCTGTCAATCTATTAGCCTGTCTGTCTATCTATGCCTCCCTACCCACCTTTTTGACTTAGTTAATTAAGCAATCCTTCTGTACTATTTTGCCTCAGTGACTCTGAGCCATTTAAAAGATTTGTTCACTATTCTTGCATCACAACTGATGACCTTCCTATCTACTCTCTTTCTCCGTCCCTCCCCGCCTCCCCCCCGTCCCTCCTCCACCTGCCTGCCCCTGCAGAGACTCTCCGGCGCAGCAACTTAGCGCTACGCCAGCGCTGTGGAGAGATGGAGGGCCTGCAGCGACGGACCAGGGAGGAGCGGGAGTTCCTTAGCTGCCGCTTTCAGGAGGCCAGGGCTCTGGTGGAGAGACTGGCCCAGGAGAACCACTCCCTGCACGGGCTGGTGAACGGCCCCAGCTTGTCCGACCAAAGCTCCGGCTCCGGCTCCAGCTGCAGCCAGACGGAAGAGCAGCATGGACCCTCAGTGAGGAACGGACCAGAAGGGCCGCAGGTTATCCAATGCCGCCGTCTTGTCATGTCAAGTCAAGTCACACTTTGTTTATAAAGTGCATTTCATACCAGGGCAACACAATGCCAATGTCTTTGGCTTCCAACGCTATCATAAAGGAGTCTGGGTGCACTTCTCATGATCAAACATTTTTGACATGTTGCGACAATTTCCAGTGGCCGTCCCTAGTTAGCACTATTAAAAAGTGTCATATTATGTACGACTCAGTATAAATAAACAAAAAGTATTGTTTCACTATCACTATCGTTGCATCTCTCAGACTTTAGATCAGCGACAAAGGAAGCGGGTGGAGGAGGCTGACCAGCACACACAGACCATGCCGCCTCGCAGCCTGGTAAGGGGTGTGTGTGTGTGTGTGTGTGTGTGTGTGCGTGCGTGCGTGCGCGCGCCTGTCTCTCAGGGTGGGAAACGGACTTCAGGACGTTTTGGTTTGTCTTGGTGCATTGCTCATGCACGACTTTACTGTGTAACGGGTGTGTTTGTGTGTCTAGGGTGATGCGAGTGTGCATAGCTCCATGAATAGCGCCCCCCCCACTCCCCCAACCTCACTTACAGAGCCTTGGGGAGAGAGGAGGCGGGCGGAGAATGGCCAGGTGAGCCCGCCCAGTCTGTCCTGATTCAACCAATAAACTCCTTCCGACTGCGTCTGCTCCCCTCCCGCTGTAGGGTTACTCTGTCCTCCACTTGGCTGTCTGCACTACTTTTATCTGGCAGTTGGTCACACTTTTATCCACTTTCCCCATCACTCACTAAAATGTTCCCTCTAGGGCTGCTATCGCATTCAAATGCATTGACAGTATCCTCTAAAATGTATTGGTACCATTTGTTATCATACATTCTGTGGCATTCGATGCAAAATTTTAATCCCAAAGTATTTTCGTTGAAAGCATTATATGACTTTACCTGGTATGTCCTGTATAAAAAAGATAACTTTGGAGTATTACTTCGGAACTCTCTCCATCTAATTATTTCTTGCAACATCCAAAAGGTGCCAATAATATTGTTAAGACATTTCAGGATTTAGGTCTGTGTGGAATAAGCTAAGATCCAGGGGTTTTCACACTTTTTTTATTGAACTGCAAACCACTGAAAATGAATGTCGTAACCAAAAGATGTGTTAATTCCAACAATTTTCAGGAAGAATTGGTGCATTTGAAAAAAAAAAAAAAAAATTGAGGGGTGCCAGATTTTTCAGAACCAATGTCCGGTTTTTCCAAACTATACCCAGCCCTCTTTCACACCAATTTCTCCACTTCTTGATCTCTTCCTTTAAGACTGGGTTCTGCTTTAGCGTCGATCGTGGGGAAAATACTAACATGTTGGATGGTTTTTGTCTGTTTGTTTTTGTCCTCCGGGTTGAGTTTGTAGTTTATGGACTTGATCGTTTCAGCATGCCTGTGTCCGTTGATTAGCCTCCTCGTTCAGGCCTTCTTTCTTCTTGTCTCCATAGCCCGCCGAAGGAGCAAATGACTTTCTGCAGCTGCTGAAGAGCCACAAAGAGAAGTTGGAAGAAGGGATGAGAGAGCTGAGGAGGAGGAATGATGATCTGGAGCGGGAGAAGGAGGAAGGAGACAAAGAAAGGGATCAGCTGAGGGCCAAACTGGCTCAGGCGCAGGTAACCTCTGTCGTTGTTGCTGCTGCTTCTTCTGCTGTGTGGACAGTCCTTCCACCGCACATGTAGTTGGTGATGTAAAGCAGGGGTTCCTCAAACTTTTTTCAATATGAGATAACATAAGCAGAGGACCCCCTCTTACGTATAATAATAAAATAAAATAATTTGATATTCAGCCTTTCTCACACTTCTACAAACAAATCAAATTAATGTATTAGAAATTTTGTATTGCACCATTTCCACCAGAGGAGATAATTTCCATATATATTGCATAAAAATCTTAAAAAAAAAAGTTTTAAACATGTACCCCTTCATAGGGCACAAGTTATAACATAAATAAATAAACCTTTTTAATATTTGTATTTTATATATATATATATATATATATATATATATATATATATATATATATATATATTATTTTTTTTTTTTTTATTATTATTATCATTTTTTTTTTTTTGCACCGAAGAAATAGTCACTGGCCCTTGGCTAAGGGCCATGGACCCCACTTTCAGAATCCCTGATGTAAATGACTCTTCTCTGAATGTCTTTCCCTAGGCATGCGGCATGGCTGAGGAGGTTCTCCAGCACCGCTCGGAGGCGCAGCATTCCTCTGACAGGTATGACCTGCTTTCCCCCTCCGCACACGGACGGTCAGGGACTAACATCACTAAAGCTGCCTGGAGACTACTTTGCTGCCGGTTTTCACGAAACTGCTACGGAAACTAATGCTGCTGCTTTTTGAATCTTAAAACGATAGGCGTTGTGCGGAAACTCCCCCTCAGCAACTCTCGACACGAGCCTGTTTTTAATTTGAATCTCTTCTGTGTTTTTTTTCCGAGGTACTTACTCTTGTGAGATGTTTGTTTCTCCCTCCTTCTCCCGTCTCCTCCTCCTGTGCTCTCTTCCCAGCTCTAGCCTGGCTAAACTCACAGAGCAGCTCCAGGCCACACAGGGCAGGTGAGCCCACAGCGCTGTGTGGCTTTCTGTCTCTTCATCAATGTGTGGATTGTGCGCCTGCCTGCTCTGCCTCTTTTGCTTTGTGCTTCCTCCATATCGCTGCCTCTTCTACCCACCTGTGTGAAAGATTAAAAAAATAATTATATATATATATATATATATATATATATATATATATATATATTTATTATTATTATTATTATTAATATTTTTATTTATTTATTTATTTATTTATTTATTTATTTATTTATTTATTTATTATTATTATTATTATTATTATTATTATTTTTTTTTTTTTTTTTTTTTTGAGGGGAGTGGTAATTTTCATCTTGTACTCCATTTATGTATTTTATTTGCTTTTTGTCTCGCTATTATATTGGACGGGTATGTATTAACAGAGAAATGTCAGTCAGTATTATATTATAGATATGTGTACTATGGTATAGTATCATATATATATATATATATATATATATATATATATATATATATATATATATATATATATATATATATATATATATATATATATATATATATATATATATATATATATAGAATACTTCCATGATGAAAGGAGAGCTGTAACAACCTCAGTCCTTGACTTTCAATTAGAATTCCATCTTCAGTTATTGATTTGAACATAAATTTAGTCCTTTAAGTCCAGTGCTCCCATGACCCCTGTCTCACCAGCGCATACACATTTCTATATATGTATCTAACTCTTATCTGTCCTGTTTGCTTGAAGGTATCGGGAGCTGAAGGAGAAACTGGACTACCTCCAGAGGAGTTCAGCGCAGCGGGACCGAGCCGAAGCCCTGCTGGAACAAAAGGACAAGGACTGTGCCCAGGTGTGTACGGAACTCCAAAAGAACTACTCCTTACCAGCACTGGACAATATACAGTTCATATGTCGATCATATCGGGTTTTCGAATATGATCAAAATACTTAAATTAATAATGTATAACTCTCACTTTCAATTGCTCATTTACCGTTTATATTTCCAAGACGTAACACTGGAGAATAGACCCAAAACATTCTTCCTTCCTCTGCTTTGCCGCATTTCCTGGCATTTTTTTTCCCCGTCTTTGACAAGGTGAATTATTTACCGATTTAGTTTACAAAATGTAATTAATTGAGCAACGTTCTAAGATTGTTGAATTTCAATTATTAGTCTTGAAACTTCCATGTTATGCAGTATATCCAGATCTATAATATGAATGTATGTGGTTGAGTTTCTCCAAAATTGATTAAAATCCCGTTCGGGATAGTTTGTATTATGGCCGTTCCATGTTGTCAAAATTGCCCGTGCAGAGAACGTTTACCGGCTCATTCTGTTCATTCTGTTTCATGGTTGGGAAAGTCAGCGGTTTGATTGGAAAGTGTTTTAATTTTGCAGCTCGCCAAGGACTGTGAGGCTCTGAAGGCCCAGGCAACGTCTCTGTTGGGGGAGCTGAAAGAGAGACAGAGCTCTCTGGAGAAGAGTGAGCAGGAACGCAAAATCATAGATGAAAAGTAAGTCTTGTCCTTTCTACTTGCCGCAACGTATATTAGGAATGCCTCTTGCGTCAAGGGTGTTCAAGGTGGGCGATATCAATTTGGGTATCAAAAGAAATTTCCCAACACTGTTCCTTTTGTGAAGGAAATGGCATTGACTTTTTGAAACCAGCCATTTAAATGTTATGCTTTTTATTTGCCAAATATTCATCTAACTCAGCTGGTTTCATCTGGGCCAGAAAAAGGCCATTTTAATGGTACCTGTCATACATTTATTGTCCTAATGTTTTAAACTAAAAATATTACATTATCATATTATTTTTATCATCCAAAAATCAAAAAATTCCTAATTTTGGAAAGGTTTGTGCTTATCACCTGGAGGATATCAAGTTGTGGTGAATGGTCTCTTGGATCTTCATTCCAGACCGAGTGCTGTTGTGGCCTGGTTCTGTTACCACCAGTCCAGTGATGTTGATGTTTTAAACTGAATTGTTATTACTGTATAGTTCTAGGCAAATCAGAATTGTATTATTCCATGTGTTTATATACAGTATAATATATTGTTCAACAAAAATCTTGAGCTCTTCCCATGGCACATTTAAGGTGCATTGTTTTTTTATGGAGGCAGTCTCTGATTCAACAAACATTCAAGATTTTTTGCATATTTTTTTTGCAGAAAACTTTTTTTTTTCAGTAGCTCTCCCACCAAACAAATCAACCAGCTCTTGGTGCGTCTTCTTTGATTAAAATACATCTAGTTTATCAGCTTTACATGCCATCTTTGGAACTTGGGTAAATGTTTACAATCGAGAGTCTATACAATTCTTCTGCTGTTTCACTTGTTTCACTTTCTACTCGTACTGAAATAATTGAATTACAGAACTTTATTATTTGTGTGTGTGTGTGTGTGTGTGTGTGTGTGTGTGTGTGTGTGTGTGTGTGTGTGTGTGTGTGTCTGTGTGTGTGTGTGTGTGTGTGTGTGTGTGTGTGTGTGTGTGTGTGTGTGTGTGTGTGTGTCGTGTGTAATCAGGCTGTGCATTAAGATGGAGGCACTGCAGGTGGCGGAGCAGGAGCTGGAGCAGCAGAAGAAGCAGCACCACGTCGCTGTGGACAAGCTGCTGCTCCAGACCCAGAGCCTCGAGGCGGCTCTCAAGACAGAACGCCACGTCGTCACCGAGGAGAGGTGGGTCCCAAAAGACAATCAAGACAACCGTTATAATTTTCAAGTCATCAACCGTTAGGGTATAATTTAAATGTTATTAAACGAACCTCCCAATGATAACAGTATTTTTTTTCAAAAATAAAAAACTCAAAATGCGCTGTTCCAAATGATTATGCACAACAGATTTTTAGACATTTTATAGGTTGTAAAGAACTGAAAATGATCATTTATTGAATTTGCAGCACAAGGAGGTCATATTTACTGAAATCAAAAGCTATTTCAATCAAAAACATCTTAACAGGCCAAGCTACATGTTAACATAGGACACCTTCTTTGATATCACCTTCACAATTCTTGCATCCATTGAACTTAGTTTCTGCTTGAATTTCTTTGCAGGATGTCAGAGTAGCCTCCCAGAGCTGCTGTTTTGATGCAAACTGCCTCCCACCCTCATAGATCTTTTGCTTGAGGATGCTCCAAAGGTTCTCAATAGGGTTGAGGTCAGGGGAGGATGGGGGCCACACAATGAGTTTCTCTCCTTTTATGCCCATAGCAGCCAATGACACAGGTATTCTTTGCAGCATGAGAAGATGATTTTGCTACGGAAGGCTCGGTTCTTCTTTTTGTACCATGGAAGAAAGTGGTCAGTTAGAAACTCTATATACTTTGCCGAGGTCATTTTCACACCTTCAGGGACCCTAAAGGGGCCTACCAGCTCTCTCCCATGATTCCGGCCCAAAACATGACTCCGCCACCTCCTTGCTGACATGGCAGCCTTGTTGGGACATGGTGGCCATCCACCAACCATCCACTACTCCATCCATCTGGACCATCCAGGGTTGCACGGCACTCATCAGTAAACAAGACTGTTTGAAAATGAGTCTTCATGTATTTCTGGGCCCACTGCAACCGTTTCTGCTTGTGAGCATTGGTTAGGGGTGGCCCAATAGTAGGTTTATGCACAACTGCAAGCCTCTGGAGGATCCTACACCTTGACCACCAGCAGCTTCAAATACCTGTTTGCTGCTTTGTAATGGCATTTTAGCAGCTGCTCTCTTAATCCCATGAATTAGTCTGGCAGAAACCTTCCTCATTATGCCTTTATCTGCACCAACCCGTCTGTGCTCTTAATCAGCCACAAATCTCTTCACAGTACGATGATCACGCTTATGTTTTCGTGAAATATCTAATGTTTTCATACCTTGTCCAAGGCATTGCACTATTTGATGCTTTTCGGCAGCAGAGAGATCCTTTTTCCTTTAATTGGGCTCACCTGGCAAACTAATTATCACAGCTGTCTGAGATTGATTTCAGTGATCCAAAGAGCCCTGAGACACAATACCATCCATGAGTTTAATCGAAAAACAAAAAATTAAATGTGTATGGCACTTAAATCTAATTGGTAAATAAATGCCCTAGTCACTATTTGAGGAAATACGGTATATCCCAGTATCGTATCAAAATAGTTGGTGTATTGGAAAACCTAAAGTATTGCAGTAATATCGTGTCATGAGATGCCTGGGGATTCCCACCCCAATGTATGAGTACTATTAACCAAGTCTTCTGGTGGATCTTTGTTTTCTTATTTCAGGAAAAAGCTGACACAATTGCAGCACGCCTACACGTGTCTGTTCAGGGACTACGATTCTCGACTGAAGAATGAGGTAAGTGTGTGCAGTGCAGTGTGCAGACAAAGACAGGCCTTCTTAGGAAAGCTCTAGACCAGGGGTACCCAATACATCGATCGCAATCAACCGGTAGATCGCAAAGGTAGTGCGGGTAGATCGTGCGCCATTCCAAAAAAAAAAAACATGACCAACATGTTGAATGTGCTTAATTTAGAGCTGCAAGGAAAGGACAAAACCGTGCTAAACGTGATCAGTTCAGTTAATGCTTTCATACAAAAAAATGCAACTTCTTTCCTCAAAGCTGCAGCGCCATGATTTGGGGAACATTCAAAACCTCACATCAGAGCTGGAGACCCAAGGGAAGGCGTGTGTGCAACTTGACAGTGCGCGCTACACAGAGCAGATTGAAAATTGTCTGTCAGACTTTGACAAACAGTTTGGAGACTCTGCTTTACTCGAGCCAATCGCTTCCTTTATGTGCTTCCCATTTAGGGGAGATATTGAGGTTGATTTACTCGCATCGACAATTGCAGCACTGTTTCACCTGAACTGGTCTGCAGTGGAGGAGGAGATGTTGACACTACAGGCTGACATTCAGCTCAAGTCCAGGGTTCATGGACAGTTTTAGAACTTACTCACAGAGGAAAAGTACCAAACATGAGGAAATGCCTCTACTCAGCTCTACTTATTTATGCGAGTCAGCCTTTTCCCACATGAAGATTATTAAGTCCAAATAGCATTCCACCATGACTGATGATCACTTGGAAGCTGCTTGAGGCTGGCTACCAGCAGCTACTGTCTGGACTATGCAACCCTGGCCGACTCTATTAAGTGCGAGTCATCAGAGTAAGGTAGTGACCATAAATGTATTTAATTGTATTGTGCTGTAAGGGTTCATGCAGTGATGCAAGGTACACCAGCATATATTGTGTATATATAAAGTATACTCAGTATATATCTAAACAAATATATTTAGCATTTTTTTAATGCAGGTCGATCATTTTGACCTGGTCATTTTATAAGTAGCTCGCAAGCTCGAAAAAGGGTGGGCACCCCTGCTCTCGACGGACTGTTTGGGCTGGACCATTTTTTAATCGGTTCACTTATTTCGTATCCTTTGCGTTTCAGGGTGGAGACCTGTGCAGTCGACTGGAGGAGGCGGAGCGAGCTCTGGCCCTGAAGCAGGACCTGATCGATAAACTGAAGGAGGAGGTGGAGCAGCAGAGATGCTCCCTGGAGACCATACCTGTACTCACCGCGCAGGTCCGTCACACACAGACCGCAGGGCCGCAAAGTTGATTTGAAATGGATGTGGGCCTGTGAATCACCATAGCAACGCTAGTCGCATAGCCCACTTCTGCCGAGCCCAAATGCTCAGCCAGATGTCCCAACAGGCAGCATGCAACTTTCACCTCTGTGTGTGGTGCGTGTCCAGGCCGAGATCTACAAGGCAGACTTCCTGGCGGAGCGCGAGGCCCGAGAGAAGCTGCACCAGAGGAAGGAGGAGCTGCAGGATCAGCTGACTCAGGCCCTGGCAGAGATCGACAGGCTCAAACAGGAGGGCACCTCACGGTAAATTCCCACGGCACCTCATCCAGGTTTATTTATAGACAGATAATGTCTGAAGGAAACCCTTTTCTATGCTGCGGCGGTGTCAAATCCAAAGTGTGGAATAAAGCGCGGGCTCTGATCAGATGCTGTGTCGTAGGTGTGTGCACTGAGAGTGAGCCTCGGGTGCATTCTGCTCTTTTGACCGCATCCTTTGCATTGGAAGATTAAAAACATTGAAAGCAGTACATTTCCCTATCTCCAAAAATAACTTTGCATCTGAAGCTTTGTGGCCATGCTGTCACCATCCTGAGAAACAAGTTCAAGGTGTTTTGCCGTCAAACCGCTTTTTATCTTTTATTATGCTAATCTGGAGAGACATGTTTTTCATCTCGTTTCGATTGTCCAATTGTAGATTGCAGACTGGAACATAAAATAACTTTAGTCCTGGAAGTTACGAGGCGGGGCTCCCATGGATCGGGCTTGTTGTTCCAGCACATCCCACAGATGCTCAATCGGATCAACCCCTAACCCCGACCATCCACACGATGTAGAAGAAAATGTTATTCATCAGACCAGGCCAACTTCTTCCATTGCTCCGTGGTCCCGTTCTGACGCTCATGTGTCCATTGTAGGAGCTTTCAGTTGTGAACAGGGTTCAGCATGGACACTCTGAGCCTTGGGTGCCCATGACCCTGTCGCCTGTGCACTGGTTGTCCTTCCTTGGACCACTGTTGGTAGGTACTAACCACTGCATACCAGGAACACCCCACAAGACCTGTCGTTTTGGAGATACTCTGACCCAGTCGTCTAGCCATCACTATTTGGCCCACTAAGTGGCTCAGATCCTTACGCTTGCCCATTTTTCCTGCTTCCAACACATCAACTCCAATAACTGCCTGTTCAGCTGTCAGTAGTTTTCATGTTGTGGCTGATCGGTGTACTGTCCAATGTCTCCATGGAATGTCCAGAATTTCACATTCTGAAATCTATAATAAGCATTTCAAAAGCATAATAAAACCTGCTTGCTGACTGATATTGACTATGTTTCTCTGATTCAGCGCCCGCATGGAGGAGATGCAGCAGAGGCACCTGGACGACTTCAGAGCACCGCGGCCCACACACATTACGCCACAAGGTGCCACAGAAAACACACGCTACCATTCTCTTGCATGATCAATAGAGCTACTAAATTATTATTATTTTCCTATTGCTGTCTTACCATGAGCATGTCGACATACAT
Organism: Zeus faber; assembly: GCF_960531495.2. NCBI lineage: Eukaryota > Metazoa > Chordata > Actinopteri > Zeiformes > Zeidae > Zeus > Zeus faber. The sequence goes on along the minus strand of NC_137194.1, from coordinate 24,033,427 downwards.
TGTTAAACATGTTTATATTAACCCATAGCTATCCCTCTTTTTACCTCTCCATCCGCATCAGTTGTGTTCCCTGGCCCAGTTTTCAACACGGCGCCTCCCCCATCCTCATTCCGCAATCAGGGTCTGCCGCAGGTGGGTGTGGGCGCTGGCGCCGGGGCCGGGAACGAGGAGCTTCCAGATTATCGCTGTCCCAAGTGCCAGTACCAGGCTCCAGATATGGACACCCTGCAGATACATGTTATGGACTGCATACAGTAGCGCATGAGCTTGGATCAAGAAACACACACACACACACACACACACACACACACAAAAGATGCATACAGTGGATGACCCCACTTGGACACACTGCTCAGTTCTGGTCAAGAAGGAAGAAAGAACAGGATGTGATTAAGTTGGTGATTAAGTTGCCATTGGACATAAAAGAATGGAATCCACCACCTGGGAGCAGAAGAGGAGCGCGGCGGGCGGATGATGAGCAGAATAAAGTCATTGTCATTGAAGTGTGCCATGTATTCATCTTCTACAGTGGATTTTGCATTTGCCCGCCCGACTCTTCCATCCCTCCTAGATTTTATATCCCCCTCACCCCCCATCGACCCAACGCCGCCATTTTCTTATGCACATCAGGTCCGACCCAATTTATGATCCCTCTCTGGTCCAGCGGAGTGTAGTGTGGTCGATTGAGGGTGTATAGCTTTTTATTTCTTTTAATGCATTTCACAATGCCACTATTGCACGCAACGGGATTACAAATTGGTAACTGCAAAATAATGAATAATACAAATAACAGTGGTGTTAAAGTAATACAGGGGAAAATCTGGAAAAAATAAAATGTGTTGTCAAAACTTGCCCATTTACATTACCTCAACACGGTGATGTATTCTGTATTAGAGATCGGTATACTCTATAAGTGTAGAGGAAAAGTAGCCCATTCTCATTGTTCTGTGCCTGTGTATACTCCTGATCATGACTACTTCTTACCCTTAATCAGAGACCCAGTCGCAGAAAGACGTAAATGTGTCCGTATCCCATCTTCTGTACTTTTTGAGCACCTGTTTATCTTCGAGAATGTAAGCACATTAAGGTTCCATAACTTATTGTGTGAAATTGTCTATTATTCATGTGCAAAGGATTTCATTTAAAAATGTTGTATTATTGCAGATATACAAAATAAATATTAGTAATTGGCTAGGGCTGTAACCTCATATCCCCTCCTCCCACACACCACGCCCACCCCACCTACCCCAGCCATTAAACCGCACCCTAATTATTTTGAGCTTCCAGTGAAGCTGGCATGTCAAATCCACCTGACCATAATCACACACCTATCGGTCAAAGGCTGAATAACCAGTCCAGCTGAGCACGTATGCCTATACAGGTCCATAGGCCCCAGTTCTGCTATTTAACTCACAAATCATAAGACAAGGAAGCAATGGATAAAATCTTCCCAAGGCAGTGTATGACTCTAGACTATGGCAATATTTGTGTTCGCTGAAAACCTTGCAAGCAAAGACAGCACACCAGTTATCATTGACACATAATGTGACTGAGTAGGAATAAGCTTACAACAATGCCACTGCAAGGTAAGCACACAGCACAGCTGAGTGCAGGTGTCAAAATAAGGCTCACTAAGCGAGCAAACTGCACACAGAACTGCAAAAGCCAACATATGATGAACTTGACGAACCGACTCACACCACAGTGACGCAATACACGTGATATGCAAACAGCATATCAAATAAACCCATCCACTACATAAGCAGCAACACACAATAGATAATACATGTCATACATACAATCAAATGGTTGCTGCCTTCAGAGGTTCTTGACTTCATTGCAAACTCTGTGATCAAGTCTTCCAAGTCCAGCTCCCTCACGAGCTCAGACTCGGTGGCCATCGAAGAGTGCCGACGGCCTTTTCGGACCCATGATTGCTCCGAGTTCATTTTTTTTTATCCGTGTCCGTTGCAAAAATGCCCTCTCCTTCGCAGTTGGACACAGGCAGTGTGACAAAAAAACGCAAAAAGAACGTTCGGGAAGGTTGCCTGGAGTCCAAAATGAGTCTCCTGTTGCTCAGTGGATCAGCTTGTCAGCCGAGACCCCGTCATTGGATATAAAGAGGGGAGAGTGCCAGTTTACGAAGACCGGTGTCATCACATCAGTCCATGTCAAATACGTTACCAAAGCGACCATTTATGTCTCCGTACACTGAACAAAAATGATTCATTGGATTTACTCAATTGAATTGTGGACATTGGCTGCACACAAATTGTTTGCTTTGGGAGCAACTGAGACAACTGTGTTGAATCAACAAAAGTTATTGATGTTGATACAAAGTTAACAGAATGTGATTTAATAAAGTTCATGGAATTTGATTTAATAAAGTAAATTAAACTATTTATCACTTTACTCCAACACAACTCAGTTATTTTAACAATATTTAAATTACGTGAAATTAAATTATAATTATGATTTTAAGTTATAAATCTATATATAAATATGAATAAATAATATTTATTCATATTCATATTCGTTCTATTCATATTGAAAATGTTATACAGTATAATATACTGTATAACATTTAAAATTAAGGAATAAGCAATTCATCAATATTATTGTTGTCTAATACATCTTAATTGCCTATTTTGTGATCATTTTAAACCCTAACCACTTTCATTTTCATAAAACACTATGAGACTTCTATTTTAAACCTTTAGTCCACAAACTGGATGTCAGGCACAAGTGTGTCCCAATTGGACAAAAAAAATGTCAAAGATTTTCCAAAACTGAATTCAAACCAGGCTTTTCTTGGTTTAAAGGCCCCTGTTGCAAGCTTACTGTCACCATCTATTTGGATCTTAAACATTACAACACTGCACATTTCGTTTGTTCAGGTTGTAAAACCGTTGGAATAACAAATATTAAATGATAATTTTCATTATTCAATACTTCAGAAATAATAAATCTTAAAAGACAATCTTGATTCCGCTGTATTTTTGGAATATTAGTCCGTTGGGCAACCTTTTTACTTGCATTCAAAAACACACACACACACACACGCACGCACGCACGCAAGCACGCACACACACACAAATAATAAAGTTCTGTAATTCAATTATTTCTGCATTGCAGTACGAGTAGAAAGTGAAACAAGTGAAACAGCAGAAGAATTGTACAGACTCTCTATTGTAAATATTTACTCAAGTTCCAAAGATGGCATGTAAAGCTGATAAACTAGATGTATTTTAATCAAAGAAGACGCACCAAGAGCTGGTTGATTTGTTTGGTGGGAGAGCTACTGAAAAAAAAACGCAGTTTTCTGCAAAAAAAATATGCAAAAAAAAATCTTGAATGTTTGTTGAATCACAGACTGCCTCCATAAAAAAACAATGCACCTTAAATGTGCCATGGGAAGATCTCAAGTTTTTTTTGAGCAATATATTATATAAAAGCACATGGAATAATAAAATTCAGATTTGCCTGGAACTGTACAGTAATAACAATTCAGCTCTCTTCACTGGGGAAGCTTCATTTTCAAGCTTTGAGCCTTTCTTCACAGTTCACCCTCATCCACCTCCATGATGATCTTTTGAATTGCTTTAAAAAAAAGTCTAGCGGCGCTTTGTAGGGCACTGCACGTTCAAGGCCTAAAAGAGTCCAAACAACATTGCAGAGGTGAGGGATCGAGATTCGACCGAGATCCTGAAGCGCGGCCGCACCCTCGAGGGCTATTCCCACGTCAGAGGGTTCGCTGCTGATCTTGTCTTTCACAACATACTGTAGATCCCGGCCGTCGTTCTTTTATGGCACTGAAGATATGGGTCTCAGCCATTTCCTAATGAGAAAGAAAAGATCTAATTCTTTAGTGATAGGTTCAATTTTTGTTTTTAAACTCAGACCTCATCTGTGTCATTCGGAAATACATTGATCAGCCACAACATTAAAATCACCGACAGGCGAAGTGAAAAACATTGATCATCTTGTTTTCCAATGACACCTGTCAAGGGGTGGGATATATGAGGCAGCAAGTGAACAGTCAGTTCTTGAACTTGATGTGTTGGAAGCAGGAAAAATGGTCAAGTGTAAGGATCTGAGAGACTTTGACAAGGGTCTAATTGTGATGGCTAGACGACTGGGTCAGAGCACCTCCAAAACACAGCAGCTCTTGTGGGGTGTTCCCGGTATGCAGTGGTTAGCACCTACCAACAGTGTTCCAAGGAAGGACAACCGGTGAACCGGTGACAGGGTCATGGGCGCCAATGGGCCCATTGAGGCGCGTGGGGAGTGAAGTCTAGTCCGTCTGGTCCGATCCCACAGAAGAGCTACTGTCGCACAAATTGTTGAAAAAGTTAATGCTGCTATGACAGAAAGGTGTCAGAACACACTTCTTATGGAGCTGTGTAGCCACAGACCGGTCAGAGTGTACATGCGTTCACCACTGAAAGCTCCTACAATGGCCATGTGAGCGTCAGAACTGGAACATGGAGCAATGGAAGAAGGTGGCCTGGTCTGATGAATCACTTTTTCTTCTACATCACGTGGATGTCCAGGGTTAGGGGCCGATCCAATCAAGCATCTGTGGGATGTGCTGGAACAACAAGCCCGATCCATGGGGGCCCCGCCTCGTAACTTTCAGGACTTAAAGAATCTGCTGCACCGTCTTGGTGCCAGATACCACAGGACACCTTCAGAGGTCTTGTGCAGTCCATGCTTCAATGCTTCAGAGCTTTTTTTTGCAGCACGGGGGAAGCTTCACAATATTCGTGGTTATTAGATGCTTTGATAAATCTAACAGACGGCCAGTCTCCCCTATTTCAGTGTATTCATCTTGCCATTTGTTCAGTCCTGAGAGCAAACTGTCTCTGCAGTTGCAGATGTGGTCATGAGCTCATTGACGGTGAAAGTCAGTCAGCATTTCTGAGTGAAATGACGGCTGGGAAGTCTTGTTGGGTGAAAAACTGCCACAGAAAATCTTGTAACCATCTGGTGTGAAACTTCGACCCTTCTTCTTCTCCCTTCCTTTCTCCATTTTTGTACATTTCGTACATTTTTTTTCTATTTCTCTATGCAATTGAATGGAAGGGATCCTCCAAAAATGATGAGCGGAGTCCACAGCAATTCCCACAGCAACCGTCAAAAGTCACATTCCCTCAAGGCTTGGTCACTGATGCAACTTGTACCTCAAAGCACAAACACAGTCATAGCTTTTAGATTCTATTGATCAAAATTATACAAACAATATCAGAGTAGAAAATCAGCAGCAAACAGTTAATTGCATAATAGGAGTTATAATAAGCATAGGACTGTGATAAACACAATACACAATACACAATACATACAGCCCGACATAAAAATAAAATGACAAAAAAAATGCATACATTTTTTTCTCCCATCGCGAAGGGCCCTTCCGCGCTCAGGGGCCCCCGGGCACGACACAGGCTGCGCTCTCAAGTCAGCTTCACCATTGGCCGCTGACGTATATCGACGGTATGCGTCTGCGCGTCCGCCATATTGGAGCGGTCAAGATCCGCTAGTAAACGAATACGTGTGTTGAGAGATGCAGACTCCTCTTCCAAACCGACTGTAACTCGTTTAATTTTGAGCCGATTTTCATGAATTCCTTTCTTTTTATAAACCTGAGAAATTTAACTCGACGAGGGTTAGATATTTGAATGAATGAATAATCAAATCAACGAACTCCTCAAATAAACAAGACCATTTTTATTCCCCAGACTCCACAGAGTTGGACATCCAGTCAGTTCATCCCTGCACCCCAGTGCACAAACACAGACACAAACGCAAACAGTGCACAAACACAAACACAAACACATTACACAAACGCAAACAGTGCACAAACACAAACACAAACAGTGCACAAACACGTTACACATACACTGCGGTAACAGAGAGTCCTGCCTTAAATTGTCCAATATTCCGATGAGCCGCTAGGGGGCGACACGAAAATATATTTTCATGGAAGCGACCATTCATAACCGCATGTGGGGGTGTGAAATCAATCAAGCAACCTAATACATCGATTCTATAACTTTATTTTAATAATAAGAACGATAATACATACTATTTTATATTGTAACAACGTTTCATCAACAGTATCCACCACGAATAATGGGTGGTGAATTCATTCAAAACAGCGTGGAACCATTAAAGTGGTTCGTTCCTATAGACGAGGAAGGCGGGTTGCTCTTCCCTCACGCCGACACACGTCGCTGCCATTGTTCCTCGCGGCCGCATCTTCTGTTGGCCATGTCGGGCTCAACTCCCCCCACAACGCCGGTCGATGCCGCGGTAACCGGGGGATATTTGCCCCCGGAATACAAGGCTTTCAAGCCCGAAGAGCACGGACTGGAGCGCGGGTTCCGGCTCACCGCCTTCTCCGAGCTGAAGGGATGAGGCTGCAAGGTCCCGCAGGAGGCTCTGCTCACCCTCCTGGCGGGACTGGAGCCCGACCCGTCCGCCGGCTCGGCGGAGGCCGGAGACCAAGCCTCGGAGTTTCCTGAACAGCCCTCCGGCCCCCGACTCGGTAAAGGCGGCCAGATACATTATGCTTTACCGCTCCCGACATCTCGTCACCGCGGCTAGTCGTTTCGCTAGCAGGGTGTACCTACCCGTGCTGGGCAGGGTAGATGACAGGTGCTCGGGTTCTTTATTATTTTGTTTTTGTCTGGATTAGGCTGAGCGTTAATGGGTAAACTGTCAAACAGACTTCGGACGGAGTCCACCGCGTGTCCCAACAAAGGAAGAGCATTTGTCATTCTACTTCCGTATCCTTCATATTGGCATTTTTAATGTTAAAAAGGTGGAACGCTTAGAGCCGTGCGCACGTCCGGGGGGGGTACTTAATCGGGACAAAGCGTTCCTAAGCGGCCCGTGTTGTGATTGTGTGGCCAGGTATCGGAATGGACTCGTGTGTGATCCCCCTGCGGCACGGGGGGCTCTCTCTGGTCCAGACCACGGACTTCTTCTACCCCCTGGTGGAGGATCCCTACTTGATGGTGAGTGAGCACCGGACACACACACACACACACACACACACACACACACACACACACACACACACACACGCACGCACGCACGCATCCCATAACCGCCTCGGTTTATGCAACAACGGAGGAAGGAAAAGCCGAAGGAGTTGGCACACACTTCAAGTTCCCCAATCCACCTTGCATCTGTTGTGTAATCTGGTGAAGTTTAGACCTTTTGTTTAAATGTCAGTGTCATGTTGGAAAGCACAGGGTGGCCTTGGTGGTCGGGTCCGTCCGCTCCCCTTTTGCCCTTTAACAGTAAAAACGTCCACAACCCATTGAATTCCTCCTACGTTACAATGTAAAGTCACTGTGACTCAGGACTTGTGACAGTAAACGCTTGCACAAGTTCAGACCGGTCACCGTAATTGTATCATCGCTTGATTTCCTAATTGCACAATCCTGTTGTTCCATGAACATTTTAGGGGGGATTTTAAAGCCAATGTCGGGTAAAACCAATTATCTTGTCTTGAAGGGACTGCAAATCTCGTCTGGCGTTGTCATTAGATGAGTTGGGGAGAATGAACCATTTTACTATTTCATTGGCTTACGCTATGGCGGCGACATAAAATGAACAAAATAGACAAATTGTGAATCGCAATCATTTCTACGACAGTCGCCAGCTGTAGTATGGTTGTCGCGACAGCTCTGCCTAAGTTCTAGGTTGCCTTCTGTCCCTTTTTTGGATTGAAATTCTAGTTTATTGAGTGAGAGAGAGGCAGGGGGATGGTCTCGTATGACTTGAACATGAATTAATATTGAATGTTAAATAAATATTGACCGTTACAGAATTGTCTGCGATGGCCTGTCGTGCTGCCGTTTGTGCCATTTTCCTCCATTTCTCTCGCTCGTCGTCACTCAATCCAGCTCCACCCGTTCTCCCCTCAGGGTCGGATCGCTTGTGCCAACGTGCTCAGTGACCTCTACGCCATGGGCATCACTGAGTGTGACAACATGCTGATGCTGCTGAGTGTCAGCCAGAAGATGAATGAGAAGGTAATGCTGTCTGGTGGCTTGTGGGTGTCAAGTGGGTTGCCAGGACGATTAGTTAGTTTTATATGTGCGTAGTTTGTTAATTTATGGATTAATAAAGAAATCTGCTGTACATTTTTTTATTATTTTTTTTGTTTATAGTAAACAATTGTTTATCTGTGGGAGGGTGGGCGGGCGTCCAGTGTGTGTGTGTTAACAATTGGTTTCAGCAAAAAGTAGGAAGGAAGTTGTCGAACCAGTCATTTGACATTTATATTTGATATATTTTTCAGCTCTTTTTATATATTTATTTTGACATTATTTTCAATCAGATAGTTAATTTATTATGATTTATTTGTTTATTTATTTTAATCAACATGATTCAAGTTATGGTTTTTTTTTGTTTGTTTGTTTTTTGGCCTCTGAAATGCAGAGTCCACATGTTTAATTGGGAACCAATAAACAAAACAAAAAAAACAAGTTCACTTAACTCTAGAAGAAACTGTGATGGTTTAATGAAAGTTATAGTTCATGTTCTGCCTTGGCAGCATCTTGAAAACGCAATCACGATAAAAACAGTTTGTCCGAAATGACCGACCACCTCCAGTTAACAATGCTTGTTAAGTCCTTTTTTTTTTTTATATACGTAAGGTACAAGTCTTTAATATGAAACCCTTCATTGTTTCATGGCTTCTTCCGTACATGCGCGGACCAGGAGCGCGAGCGCGTCATGCCGCTGCTGATGCGCGGGTTCCGCGACGCGGCGGAGGAAGGGGGAACCTCAGTGACGGGCGGCCAGACGGTGGTCAACCCCTGGATCATCGTGGGAGGCGTGGCCTCGGTCGTGTGCCAGCCCAATGAGTACATCATGTAAGATGGCTGTGGAGTCATGCGAAAAGTGTTTTTTGCTTTTGTTTTGTTTTGTTTTGTTTTAAACCCCCTGAGTGGGCCGGGATATAGTGACCTCTGCCGCATAAATGCGATACCAATGCGGTTGCATTCTGTCGAAGTTTCGTGTTAAATCAGATTTTCATTTATTTTGTTGAAACAAAGCAGTGAATAAATCACGGCCTCCAAAATCTCTCTTATTGTTGTACTTGAAATTGCAGTACTCGTATCAGTAATTAATCGGCAAGATTAAATACCCTGTCTGAATTAAAACATGCTGTCCGTGCATATTTAGTGGCAATGATTTTTTTTGTTTATTTATTCAAATTACGTGACATGTAGATAATAAAACAAATAAATTATCATACGTTTGCGTTTTAATTGGCCAACGATCCAACACCACAGCATTCACTCACTGCACACACACCATTTTTAAAAACTATCTAGAGATGGAAAAACGTTGTTTCTGTACATTGTGATTACAAAGATATAAAATCTATTATAGAAGACCAGATCAGTTGGGAGATCAAATTTTAAAAGGCGTCTTTGTGTTTTGTTTCTGTGTTTAGGCCGGATGGGGCGGTGCCGGGCGATGTCCTGGTTCTGACCAAACCCCTGGGTACGCAGGTTGCCGTCAACGCTCACCTGTGGCTGGACCAGGTGAGAAGGAACATCCACTCGGCCACACACACTGTGATTCTCATGTAGCGACTCATTCGTAGGTTTCCTATGTATTTGTGTGGGGGAAAACTCGGTCGCACTCAAGGTCTCTACTACTGCTACTTAAATTCACACTCATTGTCATGTTTCTAATAGAAGGATAAGGAACCATTGTTCTAAGCCGATTTATCGACTTGACAGGAAATTATCCGATCAAATTCACATTTTATTGCAAATTTCAGACACAGCCATGGACCCACATTTGTGTTCTGTGGATGTTGAATTTGTTGTTTACAGAAAAAATTTTCGCGCTGCAGGAAATATGTAGGGTTGTACCTGACGCAGAATTTTGTCAGTCGAATCGGATACGGCTGTTCAATGCAAATATTCGACTATTCAGCAGGGAAGGGGCACGAGTGATCGCTTGTGGCTATGATTGGGTACCGAGACCCAGTATAAAACGGGCCCCGGGGATAAATTATTTAAGCCCATAGTATCGATAAGCTCGGACGTTACCGGTGCTGATAACATTATTGGAGAAATTAAGAAAATTTATTTTCCATTTATTTAGGCTATATTACCCGTTTCTAGCTCACAATAAAATGAAGATACTAGTCTGAGAAGCTTTTTCGCTAATTCTCTCTCTCTCTCTCTCCATCGCCGGAATGCACATATGCGCGAGGGGGGCGGGGCCGGCCCCCTCTGCCTGCCTTTCACACGCATGTTATTGTAAGCGATACTGACTGGTGAATGGGGGATCCTTTCCTCGCAACCGTTACTTGAAGGCCCACGCACAACTTACGATCCGTGGTCCAAAAGGTTTAGTGTTTTTGTTGTAGATGTATTTATTGTCATTGAAGGAAACCAAAAAAAACGCTGTGCGTAATGGGAACACTTTTTCCGAAATCTCCTTTAATATTCGCGCTGAAGCAGGATGTGTTGACATTTATTTATTTTTATTCCCGCGCCGCATTCACCGTTCCCGTTTTTCTGCCCTCTCTGTTCCTCTGTTTGTCCTCCACCCTTCTGTCTAATCCATCCCTCTCTCCTGTGTAGCCTGATAGGTGGAACAAGATCAAGCTGGTGGTGAGCAAGGAGGAAGTGAAAGAGGCCTACCAGGAAGCCATGTTCTCCATGGCAACACTTAACCGCACAGGTGAACACCCACTAAAACCACATTGTTCATTCACTGTGTATCCATTTGTCCATTCTAAGCGAGGAAATTACAACCCAATACCTAATTGGAATTTTCACTTTAGTGAGAAAAATGTAATTTCTTCTTCTTCTTCTTCTTCTTCTTCTTGAAGAGGGTGGTTTTGACCTAAAAACCTTCCTGGAATGAATGCATCATCCTAGCGTACATTTTCTCATTGCACTCTTTATTAGATATTATGTGTGTTCATTATTATGTTTCCGTGTCCAGCGGCTGGCCTCATGCACAAGTTCCAGGCGCACGCTGCGACAGACGTGACAGGCTTCGGGCTGCTGGGCCACGCCAACAACCTGGCAGCACAGCAGCGCAACGAGGTGTCCTTCGTCATCCATAACCTGCCCATAATCACCAAGATGGCTGCCATCAGCAAAGCATGCGGAACCATATTCAACCTGGTCCAGGGCACGTCCCCCGAGACCTCCGGTGAGTTTGAGTGTCCCAGGAGCCTTGGAGATTTGACCTTGGGAGTTGGTCGAGTGCATTCACTTCTGGTCATAATGGCATACGGTGTGCTTCCTTGTGTATAAACTCCCTCTCTTCCTCGCCCGCTCTTCCAGGCGGGCTGCTGGTGTGTCTGCCCAGAGAGCAGGCGGCCAAGTTCTGTTCGGAGATGAAGAGCCAGGGCTCCGGCTTTGGGGGTCAGGGGGCGCCGGGCGGGGCCTGGATCATCGGCATCGTGGAGAAAGGCGACCGGCGTGCTCGCATCATCGACAAGCCGCGCATAATCGAAGTCCCGCCGCGGGGAAGCCAAGCGGCAAGCCAGGACAACAGCACTGCCAACCCCGCCCCCAACCTGTCATAGTCACTACTGCTTACACTGTGTGTGTGTGTGTGTGTGTGTGTGTGTGTGTGTGTGTGTGTGTGTGTGTGTGTGTGCGCGTGTGCGTGCGCGCGTGGCTGTGTGAGGGGTTTTTATTGCAACATCAGTCTTATCCCGTTCAACAACAAATATCAAGAGCAAACAGACCAAAACAATCACATTGTCGACTGGCAGGAGAAAGTATGAGCACCATGTAGCCTGAGCTTTATCAATGCATATAAAAAAAAAAAAAAAAGTCATGTCAACTCAGGGTAGCTCGCTCTACTACCTATTTTTAGAATGTTTTTGGAAAAAAACATTCCCATTATGAACCTGCCAAATTTGAATGAAATATGGAAAATACGAGTGTGGAATGAGTTTCAGCGTACTGTGTTTGGAGTGTAGCAGAACTGTCTGTGAGTGAGAAAGGGAAGATTTTGTTGATTTATTCTTTTTTTTTTATCTTATATTTTCCTTTGATTGATTGCTGGTCCATGCAGTGAATGTATCTTGTTTTCTCCGTGGGATTTTTTTATCCATGGCTGTGCCACCCGTCTCCACCCGCCCGTCCCAGAGGGAGGGTTGAGCAGCTCCCTCTGGGCCAGCGAGCGGAGTTCAGGAGGCCATCTGATCCAGCTGAGCGGCCGCCCAGCACCAAGTCTGTTCCTCCCACTGTTTATGATGCTCTGCCTGTTAAACCTCGACCGGGGGGAAGGCAGAGGGGATGTTTCCTTTTGGGCAGGGACTGGCCTTGTGTGCTGCAGGCCTTAAGCTGTGTGTGTGTGTGTGTGTGTGTGGGTGTGTGTCTGTGTCTGTCTGTGTGTGTGTGTGTGTGTAAAATGCTTGTGCTTTTCACAATCAATAAAACAGTCATCAATTCATACTGGTTATCTCTCTTGGAGAGCGTTTTGTGGTTATTAACAACTTAACATAACTTACGTTGTGTTGCTGCATCAATAATTTTCATCAAGTTAGTTTGCAGAGACCATTATCGCTGGAATCCCACACTCCAAATTTTACTAATGAGCTATCTTAATCTTTTATTTATTAACTTGTTGGGTAATACATGATGAAAAGGAAGACCCTATAATTAAATTTGCCACAATTTATTAATATGAAAATATATTGAGTATTTGAAGACATTCAAATAGAAAAGGATTGTGAATGGAAATGAGGCAAGGTGGGTTAATTTGTATCACACATTTCATACACAAGGACAATTCAAAGTTCTTTACCCAAGACATGAAAGCATAGAAATAAAAGCTAAAAACAAATAAGACAAAATCACATTTAAAACCTATCCGGGTAAATCAGATGCATTGTAGGCAAATTGTCTATCTTCAATCATCATAATCACATCATAAATGTGACGGTATATGAATGTGTTCCCAGAATTGCATTGCAGCAAGATATTGAGGAGCGCTTCCTCTTCTGGCCAGCAGGTGGCCAGCAGGTTACGTGGTCTTCAGCGTGTTCTCAGCGTCGTTCAATTCACCCGAAGAAGAAGAAGTTCCACGGCGCGGATGTAAACAAACATGGCCGGCAAGAAGCGTCGCCAATGAAATGGTTTCTATTTAAAATCCGAACGGTAAACATTTTGCAAATAATGACTTTTTTTTTGGCGCCGACAGTACAACACAAAAGTCAACCTCGGTTATATAGAGATATGGTCTGGACTGAAAACAGTTCGTTAGCTGTGACATGATTCATTTCAGCTAACGCTAGATAGTTTCTCCAAGCATTAATATTAGGGTGAAAGGTACTACAACGTGTAATATTTTAGTTGTAATAGCGTGTTTGTGTACAGTATTTTTACATTGTTTATAAAGAGGTTTACTGTAACATTTTGGATTTATTGTGTATTGCATTTTTTTTTAAATTCATTTCTAGGTTGATTCTTATTACTTTATTATTATTGCCTTTTATAATTGTTGTCTATCTATCTATCTATCTATCTATCTATCTATCTGTCTATCTATCTGTCTTATCTATCACGATCAGCCACAACATCAAAACCACTGATGTGGAATGGATTGCATTGGGTTCCAAAGGCGCCCTTCAAGGGGTGGGATATATATAAGGCTGCCAGTGAACACTCAGTTCTTGAAGTTGACGTTTTGGAAGCAGGAAAAATGGGCAAGCGTAAGAATCTGAGCGACTTTGACAAGGGCCAAATTGTGATGGCTAGACGACTGGGTCAGAGCATCTCCAAAACAACAGGTCTTGCCGATTAGGGTCCGATCCGATGGAGCATCTGTGGGATGTGCTGGAACAACAAGCCCGATCCATGGGAACCCAGCCTCATAGCTTCTAGGACTTAAAGGATCTGCTGCTAACGTCTTGGTGCCAGATACCACAGGACACCTTCAGAGGTCTTGTGGAGTCCATGCCTCCACGGGTCACAGCGGCTTTGGCGGCACGGGGGGGAGCTACACAATATTAGTGGTTATTAGTGGTGGTTTTAATGTTGTGTATATTGCCTGTTGGTCTTATCTTGTTTATTTCTGTGCTTGGATGCAGCCACCATGCCTTATCTCGGCGGTGAAGAGATGGTGAGGGAGCTCAGGAGAGCTCTGTGCAACCCCAATGTCCAGTCCGACCACCTTCGCTACAGGAACACCATCCTGAAGGTTATTAGGTAGGCTGCACATTGTGAAGGATCGACAGACCCATTTACTGAAAAGGCATTGGAATTAATTACTGATGTTTGGGAGAGCTGAAGGTAAAGCGCCTGAGATCCAAATTGTACGGAAATCTGTACTGCTGCGGAATAGGAATTTATGCTGCCCTAAATTAATTCATTGCTACCCCCATTCTTTTAGGACTCTTCAAATAATAATAAAGCTTCTGCATAGACTATATCACATCATATATGCAATCCATAGTACCCTTTTACACAATTTAAACAAAGGTAAATATATACTATATAATCACCGTTCATTTTCCTACTCTTTTACTCTAAACCCTTCCTCCTTTTTCTCCATCCATTTCATTTCTTTCTGCCTTCTGCATTAATAATGATGATAACAATAACAATGGGTTGAACAGGGAGACATTCAAGGATCTGTCTTTCCTCAGCTAATAATTTCTCTTGATTTACTGCTCTGGAATTCTCAAGTAATTCTCAGACAACTCTCTCACAATTTTGCCATTTTCTTTCCTCTCTCTCTCTCTCTCTCCCTCTTTCCCTGTCCCTCTCTCTCGCTCTCTTTCTCTCTCTCTTTCTACCAGGGTGATGTCCCAGGGAGTGGACGTGTCGGGGCTTTTCAGCGAGGTGGTGAAGGCGTGCGCCACGGTAGACGTGGTCCAGAAAAAGCTGGTCTACGTGTTCCTGTGTTCCTACGCCAGCCTCAACCCGGACCTGTCCCTGCTGGTCATCAACACGCTGAGGAAAGACTGCCATGACGCCAACCCCATGGTGCGCAGTCTGGCCCTGAGGAACATGACCAACCTCAGGTAGTGCGCTAGCCGACAGCACTGCAAAGCCTTCGCCCCTGCCGCGGTGCTGTGCCGTGTGTCCTGAGCGTGTTGGCATGTGTGTCCCAGGTTGCCGGATCTGGTGGAGTATGTTGAGCAGCCCCTGACCGCTGGGCTGAGGGACAGAGCAGCCTGCGTGCGACGGGTAGCTGTGCTGGGCTGGGCCAAACTCCACAACCTGCAGCCTCATTCCGACATAGGTCAGGGTTCTTACCAGGTCCTTGAAATGCCTGAGTTTCACCCTCAGAAATTTAAGTTCTGGGATACCTTGAAAATAGCCCCTTTTGTGCTGAAGTGCTTAAAATATGCTGCTCTACATGTCAGAAGGCATTACGGGCAGTAAGTAAGTAAGCTTAAAATATCCTAGGGGCAAAAAATGCCATCATTGAAAACCTGCGTTATTCCCTCCGTTTTTTTAATTTAAATTGTAACATGATAAAACATTTCCAGAATCGCATTTATGACGGATTACGCCAGGGAAATGTAGGGAAATTTAATCCAGCATGGTTGGAAATAGACACTGATAAAAGTAGATGACAATGAAATTAATAATAGATATAATAAAATATATATATATAGTAATATAAATAATGGGAAATGAGTAAGATTATGACTTTTGAATTGATTAAGATCATATTGAAAATTCATAATATTTGTTTTGCTTGAAGTCCTTGAAAATGGAGAAAATAGCGCTGTAAAAAAAAATACTTGAAAGTCTTTGAATTTCATTTTGTAATGCCAGAATGAATCCTGATATGTACAAAGACACACATAAACATTTCTGCGCAAACCAAAATCTAGAGTGACACCCTGACACCAGAGATGAGCTTATCTAGCATGTATTCCCTTGTGGAGATCTTTCTGTTTTGAATGGGTTTTTTTTTTCCTTCTTTTGAATATGTTCTTCTCCATGTTCCATTTATTCTCATGCTTAATGCATCTCTCCTAGATGCTACAGTGGTCAATGAGCTGTACAGCCTGCTAAGGGACCCCGACCCCGTGGTGATGGTGAACTGTCTTCGAGCTCTGGAGGAAATACTGAAGGAGGAAGGGGGTGTCGCCATTAACAAAGCCATCGCCCACCACCTCCTAAATAGGTGAGCAGGACACCTGTCTGCGTACGCATGCATGACTGTGTGTGTGCATTTGCGTTCATGGACTTGCCTCTGTTGGCCTTAAGCCATCCAGGTACAAAAGGTTTGGCCGTCACAATCAGCAAGAGCTCATTGTTTCCTGATTTCCCTCAGCTGTCATCCTGCTGAACTCTACACCCCCCCCCCCCCCCCACACACAAAAGCTATTCATATTGATTACACCCAGACACACACACACACACTTTCAAATCACCCCCCCCCCCCCCCCCCCATATCCGGATTACCCAACCAACCCCCTTACACACACGAACTGCACTCCAAATGACTCCCAATGAAGTACTTGTACTTCGGGCAATGACAATAAAGTTGAATCTAATCTAATCTAATCTAAATTTCCTGGTTTTTAACTGAGTTGCTATGCAACTAATGCAAGTTGTCAAAGCACCTACATTTTAAAGAACCTTTTTACGGCTTTTTCCTTTTATGTATGTATAATATTTTCTTTTGATTGTTGCAGCATACCTGTATTTATAAATGAAATTGTGTAATATCAGAGGACTGAATAATGTTTTTTGCAATGAAGCATTATTATTTGAGACGAAACGCTATGAGCAACACATTCCATTGGTCTGCTCCCATATTTGATCAAATCATGAAGTTCCTTATTATTGGCGCCATCTGATGGGGGGGCTACTGTACAAGCAACAACAATGTTGAGTGTATAGCGGTTCGTGGAGCGGGGACTGTTATGAGATTGTTCTCCCTCACTCCTAGGTTACACTCCTCCTCGCAGGATGATGGACACTGTGCACTGTTGTGATGAACCTTTCCCTCTCTCTTTCCTTGTCCCTCGTTCCCTTCTCCCCCACAGGTTGAAAGAGTGTGACGTGTGGGGCCAGTGCGAGGTGCTCCGGGTACTCCAGCGCTACAAGCCCCAGTCAGAGGACGAGCTCTTTGATATCCTCTCCCTGCTGGACTCCTCACTGCTGAGCCCCCACGCCCCCGTCATGGCCGCCACCCTCAGCCTCTTCCTCAACCTCTGCTCAGGCCTGCCTGCCACGAGCGCATCGGCCCTGGAGCGAGCGCAGGGCCCCCTGCTGGCTGCCTGCGGCAGCGCGACCAGGGAGTTGAAGTTCACTGCCCTCTGTCATATACAGGTGAACAACGTTTACCTTGTTTTTTTTAATGTGTTTTGCATTGAAAATGAATGTGCGCCAGAGCACAATGTTAACATGCGGCTGGTGGAAATGCGAATTTAGAGATTGATTTGATTTTGTTACCCATTATACAGCAAATCAATGAAAAGAGAAATAAGGGGCTGCCTCTTCTTGTGTTCCAGCTGCTGCTTCGTTCCCTGCCTGGGTCAATGGGGGCGCACTACAAACGATTCTTCTGTGGCTACGCTGAGCCGGCCTTCATCAAGCAGAGGAAGATGCAGGTGATGCCCGTTCAATCTTTTCGACTTTCTTTCGCAATGCCGGATCGACTCAAGTTGGGCGTCGCTTGACTTCACTCCAGTAATTGTGCGTGCGGCTCCTCCAATGCAAGAGGAGCCGCTCTTATGGGGGGGATGCCGCTCTTATGAGACCATAGGAGTCAGTGGAATATACTTGCTGCAGAGTTAGGAAAAAAAAAAAAAGAACAATAAATGTCAGTTATGACCACACCCTGATTCATCCAACCACAACACACATCCCACCAAGCTGGTTTGTAATCCAGATTGGCCGGTTCTGTCGCTTCTTACTCTGGTTCTCGCAGGGCACGCTTCTTGCTAAACTGAATTTCACCAACCCAGCCCGGGCTTGTTAATTAAACCCTAATAATCACTCAGTAACTGTCTGAGGTCCTTAAATAATGGTAATTGACGATAACTTTGATGGGGATTTTCCCACGCCCTCCTTCGCTGCTCAGACCTGGCTCGGCATCACAGTTGGTGCATGTCGCCTCGAAGCCGACGAGATTTGCTTTTCCACACCTCATCACACACTTAAATATCTTAAGAATCAGCTAGATGTGTTGCAGTGGAAGTCTAAAGAAAACTCCCACAGTTGTGGCTTTCCAAATCCTACAACAAATATGGAAGAGCTTCTATTCCTTCCAGGTTGTCTGTTGTGAGTCTCTCGTGGATAATTTAACAATCAGGACCCAATTGTTTGTGTGTGTGTGTGTGTGTGTGTGTGTGTGTGTGTGTGTGTGTGCGTGTGCGTAGGTGCTGGTGGAGCTGGTGAACGACGACAACGTGGTGTCGGTGCTGGACGAGTTGAAGGGCTACTGCACCGATGTTAACACAGACACCGCCCAAGCCGCCATCTCAGCCGTCGGTAAATGTGCACTCTCTCTCACACACACACACACACACACACAACCACACACACACACACACACACACACACACACACAAACAAAAGGCTGCCCCGCTTTCAAACAGGAAACCCTTAACAGGCTACAGTCTATAGATGACACTTTTAACGGATGTGAAAGGTCTGACGGGTGGAGAAGTTGTTGTGGATTTCCACCTAGAAAAAAGACGTCTTTCAGCTTTTCACTGTCGTTGTTATATCAGCTTCCCAGCAGTCGGCTGGGAGATAAATCATTATTAACAAATCGTTTTCATTTGCAGCATGCAAGATATTGTCCGGTGGTGATACACAACCTCATAATGAAAATTAATTATAGGTTTGAACTGAAATATCTCAATACGTTGAAAAAGTTATACCTATTATACTATACTTTAAAATCAACTTTCAATAACCATATACAGTAGTTGTGAAGACACTCATTTGGTGTCTCTAACGGGGGTTTGTTGAATTCCTGAGCATATTTTAGGATTCATAGCGTGTAAAATTCCCCCCGATCGTGGGGTTACTGTAGAAACTCTGGAAATTGATGAAATACCTCGTTGGTCAGCTTCAGAGTCCCAAGCTTCTCAGGACAGGTCACTACCGATGTATGATCGGACGATCTCTGTAACACTTACATCCGTCCGTGTTGTTGCGCAGGCCGCATCGGGCGGAGCTACAGCGACCGGTGTCTGGAGATCCTCACTGGACTGCTCGGCCTCAAACAGGAGCACATCACCTCCGGTAGGAGCTGAAAACATCCATCCATCCACCCACCTTCACACAGCTTTCAGTGGCCCAGATGTACCGGTTTGAGTCTGATAAGTAGCTCAGGCTGCTCCAACAGCCCTCAGTCTCTGGCCATCTCCCACTTCTTCTCACTTTCATGTTCCACAGAAGTGACATTTCCCTCCGTTTTCTGCAGCCGTGGTGCAGACGGTGCGGGACCTGGTGTGGGTGTGTCCGCAGTGCAGCGACACCGTGTGTCTGGCTCTGGAGGGCTGCGAGGAGGCACTGCAGGACAGCCAGGTAATCGTCCACTATTTAAGTATTATTCCGCCCGTATGACACAAATCGCCGTCCATGATTTATCATTATTCTTCGCGGTGCGACCTCGCCCTACTCCTCCTCTTCCAGGGCAGACAGGCCTTGCTGTGGTTGCTGGGGGTGCGCGGCGAGCGCGTCTCTGGCGCCCCCTACGTGTTGGAGGCCTTCATAGACAGCGTGAGGAGCGAGCTCTCCCCGGGAGTCAAGACGGAGCTGCTCACCGCCACCGTGAGGATGTTCCTGTGTCGACCGGCCGAGATGCAGGACATGCTGGGGCGGCTGCTGCACTACTGCATCGGTGAGTTTACGCAGCTCAAAACCTAAACAGACCTCAAAATGAAGCCCGAACCAAACGATGAGCCCGTCAAGTTGTTAAAACGCTGCGTGATCAGACCAGATCTGTTTTGAAACCCGGCTGTGATGTGAACTTAAAAAGGACTCGTTTTGGTTTGTTAAAAAATAACTCACCACACTAATCTAACTCATCGAATTAATTTAGCTGAACTAGAGCCACTTCTCGACGTTACTGTCCCCGTGCGCTCCAGAGGAGGAGACCGACATGTGTGTGCGCGACCAGGCCCTGCTCTACTACCGCCTGCTGCACCGCGGCATCCAGGAGACGCAGCGGGTCCTCCAGGGACGGAGGTCCGACCCGTCCCTCGGCGTCCTGATCTGCCGCCCGGCCGAGCCAATCAGCCGGTGGGCACGCAGCTTCAACACCCTGGAGCCCCTCAGGCAGGAGCCCGCGGAGCCGGGTTCGTCCAATCCGGGGGTGCCTGACCGCATGACCTTTGACTCCAAGCCGACCAACCACCTCTCTGAGCACCTGGACCCTGGTCAGGATGAGGAGGGAGTCACTGGTGAGTTATGGAAAAAAAAAAGTTGGTTATCTTCTGTTTATCAAACTAAAATAACAATTATCAGTTTATCTTATACAGTGGGGCAAAAAAGTATTTAGTCAGCCACCAATTGTGCGAGTTCTCCCACTTAAAAAATTGAGAGAGGCCTGTAATTTTCATCATAGGTACACTTCGACTATGAGAGACAGAATGGGGGGAAATAATCCAGGAAATCACATTGTAGGATTTTTAATGAATTTATTGGTAAATTCCTCGGTAAAATAAGTATTTGGTCACCTACAAACAAGCAAGATTTCTGGCTTTCACAGACCTGTAACTTTTTCTTTAAGAGGCTCCTCTGTCCTCCACTCCTTACCTGTATTAATGGCACCTGTTTGAACTTGTTATCAGTATAAAAGACACCTGTCCACAACCTCAAACAGTCACACTCCAAACTCCACTATGGCCAAGACCAAAGAGCTGTCAAAGGACACCAGAAACAAACTTGTAGACCTGCACCAGGCTGGGAAGACTGAATCTGCAATAGGTAAGCAGCTTGTTGTGAAGAAATCAACTGTGGGAGCAATTATTAGAAAATGGAAGACATACAAGACCACTGATAATCTCCCTCGATCTGGGGCTCCACGCAAGATCTCACCCCGTGGGGTCAAAATGATCACAAGAACGGTGAGCAAACATCCCAGAACCACACGGGGGGGACCTAGTGAATGACCTGCAGAGAGCTGGGACCAAAGTAACAAAGGCTACCATTAGTAACACACTACGCCGCCAGGGACTCAAATCCTGCAGTGCCAGACGTGTCCCCCTGCTTAAGCCAGTACATGTCCAGGCCCGTCTGAAGTTTGCTAGAGAGCATTTGGATGATTTAGAAGAGGATTGGGAGAATGCCATATGGTCAGATGAAACCAAAATATAACTTTTTGGTAAAAACTCAACTTGTCGTGTTTGGAGGAGAAAGAAAACTGAGTTGCATCCAAAGAACACCATACCTACTGTGAAGCATGGGGGTGGAAACATCTTGCTTTGGGGCTGTTTTTCTGCAAAGGGACCAGAACGACTGATCCGTGTAAAGGAAAGAATGAATGGGGCCATGTATCGTGAGATTTTGAGTGAAAACCTCCTTCCATCAGCAAGGGCATTGAGGATGAAACGTGGCTGGGTCTTTCAGCATGACAATGATCCCAAACAAACCGCCCGGGCAACGAAGGAGTGGCTTCGTAAGAAGCATTTCAAGGTCCTGGAGTGGCCTAGCCAGTCTCCAGATCTCAACCCCATAGAAAATCTTTGGAGGGAGTTAAAAGTCCGTGTTGCCTAGCAACAGCCCCAAAACATCACTGCTCTAGAGGAGATCTGCATGGAGGAATGGGCCAAAATACCAGCAACAGTGTGTGAAAACCTTGTGAAGACTTACAGAAAACTTTTGACCTCTGTCATTGCAAACAAAGGGTATATAACAAAGTACTGAGATGAACTTTTGTTATTGAGCAAATACTTATTTTCCACCATAATTTGCAAATAAATTCTTTAAAAATCAGACAATGTGATTTTCTGGATTTTTTTTTTCTCATTTTGTCTCTCATAGTTGAGGTATACCTATGATGAAAATAACAGGCCTCTCTCATCTTTTTAAGTGGGAGAACTTGCACAATTGGTGGCTAAATACTTTTTTGCCCCACTGTACATATGTATGCCAACAATTTTTGTCAGATTGTTGATATAGTTTATTGTTAATTTTTAGGTTTATTTTATTGTTAATTTTTACTTTTATTGTATATTTCCATTTCTTTGTATTTTGTTTGTAAGGTTTTAGGTTTATTGCCAATTTATTTTCTATTTTTATTCAAATTACTATATTAATATTGCCTATTGTTTTTTTTTTTTATCTAAGCAGCTGCAATACTGGGATTTCCCCCCAGGGATAAATATAGTATCTGTCTGTTTCGAATGGCCAACTCCTATGGATATTAAAACATGTCACACTTGTTTCACTTTACAAAGTTGTAATTTGCCTTCATGTCTAACCAGCAGAGGAGGGTGAACGAGGAGAGGCAACTACTTTCTCCCTGTGTTGTACATTTTTCCTTCCATTCCTCCGTTCCATCTTCAACTCTGGTCTCCCTCACTCACTCACTCACTTACTTACTTACTTTCTCCTGACTCACCAACCCGGCAGAGAGCAGCGGCTTGCTGCTCCCGTGGCCCCCCGCCGGGCCCCGGCCGGCGCCCCTGACCCTGTCCCTCTCGCCGGCCCTCAGCCCAGAGAAGTTCGAGAGCCTGTGGCTAAGGAGACGGGACCCGCATGCTGGGCGAGGTAATGAAACGGAGCGCAACTCTATTGTCGGCCGTTGCTAGGCTTCTGGTGTCTCCCGCGCACGGAACGCACCCAGTTTAGAGTGGGGGAGGGGGTAGGCGGAACTGCGGGTGGAAGGAAGAGGGACTCGATTAGCTACGCTCGCTGACAACTTCAGGTTTTTCCTACTTCAATTAATCAGCGATTCAGCACGTAATGAACTTCTCCGTTTCTGCTTTATTCCCTCGTCACCCGCAGGCTCCGACGAGGCGAGAAAAGAGGAGGATTTTGTTTGCGCGGAGGAGCGCCTCCACTCTCCCGCGGCGCTTGGCTGTTCCCCCCAGGGCCTCCAGGCGGCGCTGCAGCTGGTCAACATCCAGATGCTGGCCTTCACCCCGCAGCATGCTCTCCCCTGGAGGGTGTACCTGTACACACACACCAGACGCGGGCACGCCAGCGCCACACCCGGCACCACCCTCGTCCTGGGGGAGCTGCTGTACAGCGGGGAGGCGGAGAGGAAGGACGGGGACGGGGGAGACGAGGAAGACAGACAGGCGGTGCAGGGTGAGGGCAAAGAGTGGAGGGCAGACGATTTAGGGGGCAACGGGCCGAGCGAGCGAGGGAAAGGGAGACGTGACGGCGAGGGGGGCATGAGAGTGAGGGTGAAGCAGCGGCCCAGGGATGATGAGGCGGTGGCGGCCTTCCTGTCGGTCCTAACCACTGTCCTGCGCACACTGTCGGCAGAAAGAGCTTGAACTCGTCCAGTAAAGGAAAAAAATAAACAGGCCTTCAATAAAAGTTGTTCATCGCAATTAAAAGGGAAATATATAAACATTAACGTGAATAAATTATGAAAATTGTCAAACCGTGAGGCCGTCTCTACATCGTTTTTTCTGCCAACTCAACTGGTTGATTGAATCAAGGTATGAAGGAATATTGAATTCAAGGCATCAGCAATGTGGTCACAGTTTAACAGCAAAGAGGAAGTACTGTATAAGAACCTACCCCACCTGGCTAAACAGCCTCACGGTAATTGGATCTTCACACATTGTTTTCCTTATTTCTTGGTCCCCCAGAGTGAGTGTGGTGGTTGTTGATATGATCTCTCCTCAATCTGTTTGCGCATCCATTACCACAGTTACGGTAGGGTATTTACATTCGGTGTAGTGGGGATATAGCCCAGTTGGGTTAATTAAGTGGGTATTAAAAAAGGCGAGTAGTGTTAACTTTGCCTGTATCTACATGTTAAAGTAATTTGCATTGATATATCTGATTTACCTATCTTTTCACCCTAGCTGAAGTCCAAAAGTTAAATTAATCATCTGAACCACAACCTTGAGGTGGAGGTAAAAGCTGCACGGTTCCTCATAGTTCCTTTCCTGAGCTTTCAATTTGAATGTTTTCTCAAAGCAATAAAAAGTTTGCATAGTTTTCCATAGCTGGAGTGGACGGACTGCAGGGTATTTCAGGTTTATTCAAGAGTGATACGTGAAGCCTGCAACAGCAGTTTAATGTCGGTTGAAATAGAAATTAACGTAAACAGTACATCAGCGCTTCTGTGGTAGTGCTTTCTTTTGGTCGGCATTCGATGGTTTGTTTTGATATCTACAGCATAGTCTGCCCGGTGTGACACAGGAAATCCATTGTTTAGTATACAACTTTCTTTCTAGCAAGAACAGAAGTCTTTGAAGGGTGCAAACTCTTCTTCAAAAGGTCCAAAGTCTCTGTCTCCAGTGAGAAAGCAGAGACGGTGCAAAAGACACTTCAGATGGCGTCTCTCTGGTGTCCAGCATGTCGTAACAGCGAATCTGAGAGAAGTGCTTCTTTCCTTTCCTGTGTAACATCTGAAAGGAATGAGGTGTGTTTTTTGACGATGTGAAAATGCAATTCAGGCTAGGAAAGGAGGAAGTGGTGGTGGTGTTTCTGAAAGTATGTTGGAGTTTCCGTAAGCATGCTTCTTTTTTTTTTTTTTTCATACTATGATCGCAAATGAACATCAACAATGTGCTTTACCATGCAGATTGTAAAACAAACGGAGACTTCAGTGAGACTGCGTATTTCAGACCCCAATTACATACACACATATTTACATACCTTTTGCATGGGTATCTCTTAGCATACCCGCCACAGGCTTACACTCTTCATCTTCCTGTAATACACACTAGTAGTAGTGTGGTTTAATATTCAACTTTTGCTTACAAAAGGTGCAAATCTATCAACAATCTACCAAATCCCCCATTGACATTATTTTATAAAAAAAAAAAAAAAGTTTTATCGTTTGTTTACTTATTTATGAATTTCCTTATTTTCTGTCATGTATATAATGTTACAATGTGGGATGTTCAGATTAGACATGGCCAAAGTGTCAATAAGGTAAATTAATGACAAAGTAGTCCCTGTGAACACAACACTTCCTGTGAACAACTTCTTCTCTGAACGCTCCGTTTCCGACAGTTTTATCTACTCTCTGCACGAGCTGATGTCTGCTCATCACGGACTTCCTTATATGGTCATCTTCCCCATCCCAACCACTGAGCTTGACTCCAAACAAAACCAATTAAAAGAAAGAGTTGTTTTTTTTTTTTTATTGTAGATGCGTTTATTTATTTTATTTTATTTTATTTTATTTTCCACCGTTCACATGAAACAAAAAATTCCCACGTCTGAGAGTCCCAGCACGTCGCGGTGCGGTGTCCGTGTCTCCCACAAGCTTGGAGCACACCACGAAACTAACTTCTAAATGAGGCCTTGTAGATCTAATGTAAGTGAGGTTTTAGCAGTTGGACTCAGAAACAGGTTTTGGTGGACTGATGAGATGAAATCAGTGAAAGTTGAGTCAAGCTCGAACCCCAGTGGCTCCGAACTCGGGGCCCAGCTGCTCATTCACAATTAAAGCTACAAACACAGAAACATGCCGTTTTAGAGGCATGTCACAATGGTTCGAATGCCTAATCGGAGCGGTGCTTTCAACAAGAAACTTTCAAAAACATATTTTGGGCATCCCGCTCCGCCCCTCCCAATCGGCATCGTGACATCATACTGTCACAGCCTGACAGCGTAACATGGGCATATAAAACAGAACAGGGGACAAGAAGAAGAACACGTAGACAACCAGAGCAGGCCTCAGACTCTGACTCGCATCTCCTTCCCTTCGCCCCGGGCATTGCCCTCGACGAAGCGCGATCTGAACGTTTATTCGTGCAAGCATACCGGGTAGGAGCGACCACAACGTATTGAGAGGTTATTTGAATAGCGAGCGACCGTTAACCCGCATACCTGAAGAGAACCCAAAGTCAGCTCCCGTCCCTGTTACAGGCCGAGCAGTATTGCACCTTGATGTGTGCCAAAACACACCTTAATGATTAAAAAAAATCACCCTGCCAAGGTTTTGAGAGGTCCCAGAACAGCGAATGAGTTCTCAAGGCCTGAAACCTGTGCTCCTCTTATAGCTGCTCTAGTCTAGTGGTTGGTTATTCTTAAAGGGGACTCCGGGTACGTTTTGGGAGAGTGTTTAGCTCGCTGCATAGCTCCGTTCGTCTTCACGTGGCGAGGAGCAGAAGACACAGACCTATAATAACATGTGCAAAAGGGAGCATAATGGGTGCCCTTTAATATTCATGAAAATATAGAGTCATATAATAAAGGACTAAAATAATAAAATAAGGTCAACGAAAACACACAAATGACTTTGCTGCGGACGGGTACCCCATGCAATTCCTTCCAGGACCCCAGCTTGGGAACCCCTGATTTAGTCCCAAATACTGCAGTTGCAATAAGGCTTTTTTTTTTTTAATATAGTACTTTATGGAGCAGCCTACCGTAACTGATCCCGTAGAGGCGCGGCTCAACTCTAGCCCCAGCGGGTGTCTCACTTTCCACGCCTGTTCTCACTGGGCGGCAGCGGGGAAGCGGTGAGGTGAGTTTGAACTGATGCCTCGTGTCGCTGGACTCGATTTTTCTCAAGTTTGCTGTCGTTCCTTTTTTCGATACGCGGCCAAATGCGTGGACGGCGAGGACTCCTTCTGCGGCAATGCGCGCGTCCAAGTCGCGGAAGGTGGAATTTACCGGCGCTTTCTGCGCCTGGAAGGTGGAGGAGTTTCCCCTTAAATGTTTTGGGATTCAGACTAATGTGACAGTGAGATTCGTTGCGTCTTCTGGTTTTCTATAAAGTGCTGGCTTAACGCACTTGACATTTTAATTCTAACCGTTTACTTTCCAATTTCTGGTGGTTCTGGAATTATTATTATTATTATTATTATTATTATTATTATTATAATTATTATTACTACCCTTGTTTTGCATCCCTGACAGACCTAATAATAATGATAATAGTAAGTGTTTGCGTTCATTCTTCCGAAAATGTTTACTTTGGTCGCTTTCCTTCCCTCGAACAAAAAAAACAGAACAAAAACTTACAGTTAAAGTTTCTATAGTACCTGTGGCCAAGCGACTCCATGTGACTGACAGGACCTGTTTGATTTTACCTCGTCACAACCCCCCCAACACACACACACACACACAATGCGGACCTGTTGCTGCCTATGCCCCCTAAAACATTTATCAACTGAAATGAATTATTTACTGTTGTGCTGACTGAGTTACACATTGACACAGTGCGTGCGTGTGTGCGGGGTGCGTACTCCAGGGGAGATGCAGCGTCAATTGAAGAGGAATGCTGTTCTGGGGGTTTTTCTGCTCGTGGTGGTGCTCTACCTCATCACCTTCTCCGACTTCCTAATTTCTGTGAGTACACACACTTGTTACAGGCCGAGCAGTATTGCACCTTGATGTGTGCCAAAACACAACTTAATGATTAAAAAAAATCACCCTGCCAAGGTTTTGAGAGGTCCCAGAGCAGCGAATGAGTTCTCAAGGCCTGAAACCTGTGCTCCTCTTATATCTGCTCTAGTCTAGTGGTTGGTTATTCTTAAAGGGGACTTATTATTTTCCTTATTATCTATCTATCTGTCTACCTACCTACCTACCTACCTATCTATCTATATTACTGGGGACCCAAGGACGTGCGGTGTCAAATTTGGTGTAATATTACTAAACAAGCGAACAGCGAGCGGCTGTGTGCCGCTGGGGCGAGTTGTGACATCATCATCCAATTATGTGAAGCGCAAGATTCAAGAGGTTATTTGCCGCATACATATCCATACGGTCATAAATATATTCAGTGAAATGTCATGACACCCATTAATTACGCTCCATAAGCTCTAGAAATAATAGTATGTGCGTAATCGACACGAGGCAGCGCTGGAGACGCAAGCCGAGCGCCGGGCGTGACCTTCAGCGGCGCACGCGAGAGGAGGATGGCCCTGCGCGGCGAGCGGAGCGCCTGGCAGTCCACATAAACTCCACTACATCACCGACTCAAGAAACCTGGACTCAGCTGATGCTCCTGTAATACGCCTATATTTCACATTTGATTTCATATTTTTTTTATTGCAAAGTTGTCCTTACATTTGTATTGTGCCATTTTGAACCGGCATGCAGGACACAGGACTGAATCATTGACATTTTGTTGAAATGTGACATTAAAATGTCTTGGTAAAGTCTTACATTTCAAACGGGAATGTACTAGGATATACAATGTTACCCAATGTGGGATGTTCATATTAGACGTGTTCAAAGTGTCAAATAATGAGGTGAACGAACGACAAAGTAATCGCTGTGAACAAAACGCTCAGGCTTCCAACCGCTCTGAACGAACAAGGGTCAATCTGCTCTGTCCGATCCGCCATGCGTTTGTCCAAACAAAACCAATAAAAAAAGTTTTTTTTATTGTATTTCTTTTTTTCTCCAGCGTTTACGCGAAACAACAAATCCCCGCGTCTGAGAGTCCCCGGTGCATCGCGCTGGTCCCCGTGTCTCGCACAAGCTTGGAGCACAACAACCAAAGTCGGAATGAACTTTTAAATGCGGTCTTTTAAGATTTAATAGGAGTGAAGATTCTGCCACTGAATCTTCACTCTGATTATTTCCTGCCTCCAATTTGTTCAGAAACAGATTTTGCAAACACATTTGTTCACCAAACAGAATGGGTAGCGATAAGGGGAAAGTTGACAGACTAAATACGACACCCGGAAGCCAAGCTCAAACGCCATTGGCTCACAGAACGTGGGGCCTTGGGAGGGTGGCTCCTCCCACAAAAAAAACAGCACGTTTTGGAACAAGAGGGTTGTAGAGGCATGTTAGGAAGGCTAGAATGCATCGTCTCATTGGTATTTTCAGCAACAAACTTCAAAAACATGTTTTGGGGACCTCACAGACCTATATTAACTTGTGTAAAAAGGAGCATAATATTTCCCCTTTAATGGACTCGGGTGTATTTGCGACAGGCCCCATCTCTTATAAAATGTCAATTTTTATGGCACTCGGGCCAATATATCAGAGATTATTGCAGTGATTAATATTTAACCCACTGGTAAGCGGATCTGCTGATTGTTTTCACAGCAAAAGGCAAGGTCATCACCAGGGGGTGAGCCGGTGTGGGACAGGCTCTCCTGGAAGAGTTGGAGTGGCAGTGACGCAGAGTCCTGGGTGGATCAGGGGGGGTACCTGCCGCTCAATGTGTCCTACCAGGTGCTGGCCGGAACGCCAGCAGCTCAGCAGAGTGAGACACACACACACACACACACACACACACACAGCTAGCCCTTGAACATTCAAAACCAAAAAGTTTCATTTGGTTTGACCATGACAACACTCCAGGGCTATCTCTGTGTGTGTGTCAAACTCTCTTGACTATTCTCCCAGAGTTCATCACGGTCGGTCTGGCGTCGATCAAGCGCAACAAGGGCAGCTACCTCCTCCACACCCTGAGGTCTCTCTTCTCGCGGTCGTCCCCCGAGGAGCGCTCCGACATGACCGTGGTGGTGCTGCTGGCCGACTTCGACGAGGCGTGGAGGGAGTCCACGGTGGGGGAGATCAGGGCGTCATTCCACGGCGAGCTGGAACAGGGGCAGCTGGTTGTCATACACGTTCCCCTGAAGTTCTACCCTCCCCTTAGAGGTGAGAGCTTGTGCGCCATCGCCGTCGCACTCGCACGCGAGGGCCGAGACTGTGTTGTATTGACGCGTGGGCGCTCTTCTCTCCAGGCCTCAAGAGGAACTACGATGACGCCCCGGAGCGTGTGACCTTCCGTTCCAAGCAGAACCTGGACTATGCCTACCTGATTCACTACAGCAGCGGCCTGGGCCTCTACTACCTGCAGGTGGAGGACGACGTGGTCTGTGCGCAGAACTTCCTGACGAGCATCAGGAAGCACATCCAGGAGCAGTACGGCAAGTCACTCACCTGGGCCACGCTGGAGTTCTCCGCGCTCGGCTACATCGGGAAGCTCTACAAGTCGGTCCACCTGCCGCTCCTGGCGCGCTTCCTCTTCCTGTTCTACCAAGAGATGCCCTGCGACTGGCTGCTCGCCCACTTCCGCGAGCTGCTCACCCAGAAGGAGCGGATCCTGCTCAAGCCCTCGCTGTTCCAGCACGTGGGCAGCTTCTCGTCCTTCCAGGGCACGTACAACAAGCTCCGGGACAAGGACTTCGAGGAGGGCGCCTACTTCAACCCGCCGGCCGACGTCTACTCCGACTTGTCCGTCTACGCCGACCACATCCCCAGGCTAGCCTGGGAAAGCGGCGAGGGCTTCTTCTGGGGGCGATCACCGCAGAGCGGGAACTACCTGACCGTGGTGTTCCGGGCGCCCGCCGTGGTGACTGGGGTGAAGGTGGCGAGTGGGAAGGAGGGCAAGGACCTGGTGGAGGCGGCGGCGGTGGAGCTGGGCCAAGGCATCCAGACCACAGAGAAGGGTGAGAAGAGCTGCAAGGAGTTCCGGTCGCTGGGGCCGGTGGAGAACGGGGGGTTCAAGGCGGAGAACATGCAGGACGAGCTGGGCTCCCCCTCGTCCTGTTTGAGGATACGATTCACAGCCAGGCAGAGAGACTGGGTGGTCATCTCAAAAATTAGGATAACTACAAAGAGCTGAACACATCAATTTCAGGCAGTGGTGTAAAAAAGATCGTTCTTCGCAAATTATTTAGCTTTGATCTGGCCTGGTATGCAAACGATTTTTTTTTTAATGGATTCCGTGTATTCCTGTTCACAGTGCTTGGCGTTATCTAATCGCCGTGTCCACCCAACGTTCCGATTTACATTGTTTTCCCAGCGTGAACTCTCTTGGATTGAATTACAAAAATCAGCAAACCAACACTTTCCAAGTATTTATCAGAAGTAGTCCCCACTATCAAATATTGCGGTCGACGGAGAACCACTGCTCATGCCGACAACCCATTTCTGGCTATCTTGCTCAAAGAGTAATTATTGACTTTCACACTCAGGGGGAAAGGCATTGAGACTAAGTTGTCTTGTGATATATTGTTGACTGATTTAATAAGGAACACAGGTTCAAGGAAGTTTTTGGGAAAATAAAAGATAAAAGCATTATGAAGCGTTAGCGTATCATCTTTGAGTTGACAGTGTCGGACAGTTTGAAATGTGCCGTATGAGATATGTTTTACTGTTCACATCCACCCAGTGAGCCCGACCTTGTACAGACCAGTTTGCTACCATGCTACCAAAGAGCCTTAGGGCTGATATACAACAGGTATAATGCCGTTTTGGGATGCGGCGCTCCCCCGTGAAGCTGTTGTGTTGGAGGAGCCGAATAAAATGACAAATCACATTGCACCGTCTCAGTTTACCATCACATGATGTCTATGTCCTCAGTGCCGTATTCTGCCTACTGAAGGCAACGTCGAACTCGAGGTCATGCTCAGCGTAGCAGCCGTAGAGGTGGAAAACTTCAGGTGCAGAAAAGTAAAAGTCTTGCCATGGTTTGGCCCTTGCACTGACCCAGATGTTTTCATTAGTTGCTATTTAGTAAATCCACCTGGTTGACTCAAAATCCCGTTGTGCAGTTGTACTTTCTGAAACCGCATTTTCCACCTCATTTGCTCACAAATAAAGTAGTGAGTACAGGGAACTGGTGGACTGCTTTGTGGCATGGTGTGGAAACAACCACCTCCTCTTGAATGTGACCAAGACGAAGGAGATGGTTGTGGATTTAAGGAGGACCAGGACCAAGCTGAACACTATTTCCATCCTGGGAGTAGAGGTGGAGGTGATGGAGGGTTACAGGTACCTGGTCGCTCACCCGGACTGGAAATTCAGCACTGAGGCTGTCTATAGGGAGGGACAGAGCATGATCTACTTCTTGAAGCTATTAAATTTATTTTTATACAGTACAGTAGTTATTTTATAGGTATATGTATGTAAACATGTGTATGTATCTGTATATACTGTATATGTGTATGTATAGTGTGTGTGGAGAGAGAGAGAGAGAGAGAGAGAGAGAGATACAATTGATTCAAAAACATGTTTTTGTAAATTAGGTGTTTTGTCATGTATGTCATTGCTGCTGCAACACTGGAATTTCCCTTCGGGGATTAATGAAGTATCTTTATCTTATCTTATACCTACATATTTAAATCTAAATTAAAAGATCTAGTATATAATAATAATAAATCATACTGTTATGCAAAATAATACTTGTCTTTCTGAGAAGTGCCGTAATCTGCCTTTGAAGGACGACATGCCCAGTAAGGACATAATGTTTTATATACAATAATAAACACCTTCGCAAAATACGCAAAACTCTCCTAACAACAGAAAGGCGAGTGGGAAGGAATGGAAGCGTCCTCAGCACGCCGTTCTCTCTGTGGCATTATCTAAAGTCAGTAACCAAAAGTTGGTTTGGTTTTGGTGCTGGGGACCGAGTGAGGAGATTCTGTGCCGGGTGCAACCTTTATCTCACCGCCCCCAGCTGTCATTTCTGTCAAGCAACCAAGACTTTCCCAGAGGCGGGTTCTGTAAATAAGAATGTGCTTGTCAATTCAGGGGCCCTAAGGGACTGCAAGGCAAAGGGGAAGGTGTCGTCGGCCGAGCTGCCGTGAGCTTCAGATCGTGTCCTGCCTCCCCTGGCTTCAAGATGACCGGGCTGATCCTATTTACTGTTACGATTTAGATGTCTGTGTTGTGTCTGGTCATTTGTCTTTGCCTGGAAGGGAATACTTTTCTGAAGCCAAACAGATGTTTGCATATGACCTTTAATAGAATTTCAGTGAACACTTGATGTACTTAATTCTCCCATATAATTGGCGGTAACCAATCACAATGGAGGAATATGTGGGGAGCTACGGTTAATATTGATAATTCCGACGCTGTCAAAAAGGGATGGGCGTGGTCATGTTCGGAAACAACCACAATCCAGCCGAACCGGTCTTCTGCCTCTTTATATTCTATGAAGAATTTAAGTAAATAGTGGTGCTTACCCGTGTGTGTGCGTGCGTGTGTAAGCGATGCAAGACTCGCGAAGGGGGGGAACCTTCAATTGACAAACTGAAAATAATTAACCCTGGCTCGCTGGAAGTCCTCCCACACTCCCCCTACATTAAAACCAACTGAATGGAAAGAACAAAAAGTCGGGAAATCAAACATCTTGCTTTACTGAGTGACTCCTGAGCAGGGCCACGACCAAATTCACGGTCAGTCTTGCTTCGTTTCACGGACGTCGATCATCAAAAAAAGAACACGGCTTGACGGATTTCAAAGGGAAAACGCGACGTTTCACGGCGGTGGTTGAACTTTTGAGGAGCGCAGGCCCGATCCGTTCTCATCGCATGCAGCGCCCTTTAATCTGGCGGCAAAAACAAAACAAAAACGTCTGATGGCGCCATTGTTAAGAGACGAGCTGAGATGAGCTGAACACGCACTCTACAGTATCAAAATCATTTTCATATACATTTGCCAAAACTGCAGATTAGGACTGCTGATTACATTTCCAGCATTCAAAGGAGGAACAGCCTTTTTTGGATCCGTTAAACGCCGAAGAAGAAGGATGTTTAGTAGCGTGAATAGTGGGAATTCACTATTGAGAAACTCGCAGCCAAATGATCCCTTTTTAACCAGCAAGTTCTTTGATATTGGAAACACCGTTATGGGGCAACACTCTGGTGGGGCAACACTCAACATTCTGGTGAATAACAAGTCGCTGTTTCACCAGGACTGGGGCATATGGTCAATGTCCCATTTATTGGGGAGGGTGGCATCTTGTCGGGTGGGAATCTTTATTGGTGTGTGACACAGTTTGTAATGTACTGTATGAGATGTGTTTGAGTGTTTGCATCCACCCGGGGAGCCCAGCACTCCGCTGTGAAGCTGCTGTGTTGGAGGAGGCGAATAAAATGAGGAATCACATCGCACCGTCTCAGTTTACCGTCACATGAAGACTATGTCCATGGAGTCGTATTCTGCTGTAGTTCAGCGTATCAGCAAGGCGGTGGTTATCTACAGGTAGAGGTGGAAAACCCCAGGTTCAGAAAGTAAAAGCCCTGCCATGGTTTGGCCCTTGCACGGACACAGATGTTTTCAAAGGTTGCTATTTAGTAAATCCACACGGTTGCCTCAAAATCCCGTCGTTGCGCAATTGTACTTTCTATAACCACATTTTCCACCTTGCCCTCCTGTGTTGTTCAGACAGCCACCGAATGTTTTGGGTAAATAGAGACTTCGCATGTAAAAAGGAGGATTTTGTTTCGATTTTTCTGGGCATTCAGAAGCACTGCGAATCCTGTCATCTTGTCAGTTGAAAAGGGAGCGTAGGCGGTGGAGTGTTCGGGAGGCCGAGGTTGACGTAGAGGTCTTCAAGGTGAGGGAGGAGGACAGACGGTTTCTCTATCTCGGTGTCCCCTCGCCGTCTTTGCGACCGGCGAGCTGCGTTTCTGCCCTCGCCGCCGCCGCCGCCGACGCCGCAGGGGTCTTCACCCCGTCCCTGCCGCTCGCTGGCCTCGTCTTGCCGGTGCCGGGCCTGGTCGCCTCGGAGTGCTGGGTCGGCGGGGCGTCCTTCTCGCCGCCCGCCACTGACGGGGGAGGTTTCCCCCTGCCTGGCGCCCCCTCCGCGTCCTCGTCCTCGTCCCCCTCCTCCTCCTCGGCTCCCTGCGGCCGTTGGCTCTGGCTGCCGCGTCCCTTTGCTGCGGTGGAGGGGGGTCTCTGGGACGCTGGCCGGGAGGGGGCGGCCTCATCTGGGTCCTGCTGGAAATCCCGGTTGACCCAAGGGCAAAGAGGAGAAGAGAAGTATGAGCGTTACCATGGCACTTTTTACACTTTTTACTTTTCAACACTACTGTCATGTTAACCACTGAAAACATCAGAAATATGTAGTACAGTGCTTATTATGGCCCGCTAGCAGTGGCACAAGACCTTGGAGTCACTCACAAACTAAGAATAATTTAAGGCGAAAAAGGTTTAGCCGTTTGGCACAACTGAACCAAACTGAACAAAAGAGTCAGAAAATAGAACTCTTTTTACTGAGTGACTCGAATCTGGAAAAGGGGTCGAACTTTTCATCACTATTAATAGTCCTCACTCTCAGTGAAGCCTGTTCTGCCAGAACTGATGAATTACATGAATTGGTTCAGCCTCGAAAAATTTTGACAATTTCAGAAAGAACTGCTCCATACAACTGTGTCAGACAGCATGGTCAAAAAGGATTAGCTATTAATTGTCGGGACAGATGGTGTCAGAGTTTTGCCGTTTGTTGCCTCAAGGTAATATTTTAATCTTGAAAAGTATAAAGGGCTCATTGCCTTCATCCATGAAACTTATTAATAGCTGCGTCAGGTCATATGGAAATCTTTCCCTTAAAAATTGACTTTAATGCCAATCATAGGGTATTCAACTCTGTTGCTAAAGACATCCCCAGCTGTGTTATTGGTTTAAATAAGGGAATTCTAATGAACCCTACTCCTGTCATACCTTGTCTCCCACAACTTTTAATTTGAGGATGCAATTTCAACTAAATAAAAATCCCAAACAAGACAATTTGTTCAGATTTTAGCAGCATTTTTTACCCTGTGATGTCCTATAGAAACTCGGTATTTCGGTAATTTTCCAAAAAGGATATTCACTATTTACATACTAAGTACTCTTTTACAAATAATCTATTTAGCATATGAAAGCGCTTAAATACATGAAAACTAAATTAGCATCAGAATTTCTGAGCACAATAGATTAATATTATTTGTACAAAAAGTTTTTTATTTTTTCTTAATTATTAGGGGTCCCGCCACAAAGGGGCGGGAGCCCTATTGCTGACATTAGTAGTCTATGGATGTCATGGATCTGCTGTACTCACAGACAAGATGAATTAAATGTGCATTCAGTGCAGTTCAGACATGACGTTGTCCAAGTTTGATCCAGATCGGTCCATTATTGTGGAATAATTAAGTAAAAAACATTTTTTACTTAATTACATTAAGGACATCACCAAGATAGCGGCAAGTGCAGATGTAACTGACATCAGAACTTTGTGGACGTCATGAATCCGACAAATCCAGAGACATCTCCGAATAAGATGTGTATTTGGGGCAGTTCCAACGTGGCGTTGTTTGAGTTTCATCCAGTTCGGCGGTTCAGTATTGGAAGAAGTTTGTGATCAACAATCGCCACCTCACCAAGATGGCGTCACGGACAGCGCACATGCGCAAGTTGATGGAGTACACAGATCATGTGTCAGATATAGTTGTGATTGGACTTTAACTAAAGAAATATTTTCATTCTTTTTTTGTTTTTGGGTTCCCTTCCAAATGCCTCAAAGATTTTTTATAATTACAACAAAAATGTGTAGCCCACTACACACAATATATTTCATTTTATTTCCTCTACAATTGAAGTCAATTAAACCATTTATGTTAGTTTATTTATCCGTAGGTTTGTAAACAATATTATTGTGAAGGCAGTTTTCTGTTAATTTACAAAGCGCCATAAAATAATTCTGTCCCACAAAATGAATTATTTATCATTATATATATTGTGATCACAATAATGACCATGATAATCGTGATTTTCATTTCAGCCATAATGTTATTCAGAATGATAACCGCCGTGAGTTGAGGCGTAAGAAACCCACCCACAGCCGCAAACACCGTCCGATCACAAAAGGACACTGTAACCAGGCCGGAGTGCATGAACTTCTGTCACAACACACACCGGAAGAGGGCCAAAGCACACTTTAATGAAGAGCTGACTACCCTGCATCCCACGTACTGCTGCCTGCAGCAATAAAAACTTTTGTTATTACGCTCTTTTTTTTCTCTTTCATATTTTCTTTTTATTTGCATCGGTTCCTGTGTTTAATATGGCATTGTAAAACTCTGAATGCCATAGTTTTGCATATTTCGTATTTGCCTAATGAAAGGTTAATAAAATAAAAAACTCCAGCTCTGTCGCCACAGAAACACAAACCGTAAAGTCGACGCGGTTCGGATCTTGCAACACAAATGCTAATTTCCATGATCTGTTTATTTTTGGATTTGAGAGATTTTCCTGGCACACCAGTGTAGCACAGTAGTTGAACAACACTGACTTCCAGCACCCTCCGTGGCCCACCTGCTCCTTGCCAGGCTGCAGCCGAGCTGTGTCACTGCTGCGCCGGGGGTCCAGGCTCCAGAGCCGCAGTCTGGCCGGGTTGATGCTGGGAGCTGGGACACGAGGCGGCAGATCCCAGGTCCCCTTAAAGTCTGGCCATGCGCTTCCTTTCTGCTTCACATGACAAAACAACATTATCCAAGCTTTTCATACTGTACCATAACAGCATACAAACAGGTGGACACTGAGAGTTGAGCAGAAAGAAAAGGAACGTCCGTGTCCACCTTGGCCACTCCTGGTAACAGATGTCCTCTGTCATTGGCAATGATTTTGGTGTGACCCTGTACGGGACCAGGCCGCTGTGAACAAACACACACACACACACACACACACACACACACACACACACACACACACACACACACACACACACACACACACACACACACACACACACACCAGTGTGTATTTTGACAATGTAAACGACAGTTTCTGATTTATGCTGCCTGCCTTTTACCTCTTACCTCTGTGTGGAGTTGAGAAACGCACCAATTCTGCAGCCTGTGCGACTTGAAGGCACCATCGTACTAATAAAAAAAAACATGAAAAAAAATGATCAAATAAAATATGGGAAAATATTATCAATCATAAAATATGACACACTAACATAAAAGTCAGCCCCCGGATTTTGATAAATAAAAAGCAAATCGTTACCTGGTCTGCTGAGTAATTGGTTGACATCTTGTCTCCCGTCTCGTGTCTTGTTTACTGGTTGCCAGGTTACCGGCGTAGCCACGTGGCCATGACGTAGAAACGTTGAGAGAGGGATCAGGTTAATGGTGAAACGGAAAGTTCAAGTTCAAGTTCAAGAGATTATTCACATACATACAAGGGAAAATGTTTTACAATTTCCTGAGTTTGTAAATAAAACGTCAGGTGTAAAATGTAATGTCCAGTTTTTGATGCGGCAGGTTGGACTTATTGTACCGATAGTTTGCACATGTGATGTAAACGCTGAGCAGGATATTTATGTGATTTTATTGAGTATGCATGAGTATGCAATATGTATAAGTGATTATATGCGTATATATATATAGTTATTATTTTGTTATTACTATAGTAATAATTATTATTATTATTTAATTAGTTTCATTTATGTTTTTATGTGTATGTATGTGTATGTATGTGTATGTATAAATATATTAGAAATATATTATGTTAGATATATACTTAATAATAATATAATAATTTTTTTATTTGGTTATTTATTTCCTGTTTATCTATGTGTGTACGCGTGTGTATATAATATAGTTATTAAAATGTATTTATTACTATAATGATAATCATAATCACAGTCAATCATAATCATAATAATACCTACACAATTCCTGGTGAGATCCTAAGTATGCTGTGTATGTGTGCGCGCGTGCATGTATGTGCCAGCATACTTAACATGTAAATGTTATTATTATATTATTATTATTATTATTATTATTATTATATTATTTCAAAATTATTGAAAATATGAACATATTATTATCAGATATTTTATATATCATTCTGGTAATAAATTATATTACCGTATGATATATAATCATTATTCTATCACTATAACTTGATGTGACACCGGCTGTCACCAACTCACGAATCGCGCCCTGTTTCTCCGTGGCGAACAGTGACGGCGGCTCAAGACCCAACGCGAAACGCTGCGCTTTATAGGGTTAGGGGAGTTGTGACGTCACAAGCGCATCACGGCCGCGAAGCGGTTGGGATTCCCCTGACGTGTTCACGTCGCGTTCGTTTCCATGGCGACTGGCTTTCCGTCTCCTCCGGCGACGACGTTCGCGCCGAGCGGCCGCGCCGCCCTCCCACCGACAGGGGGCGACGTGCGCCCCCGAGGCCCGCCCGCCATGAAAGCGGGAGGGAGGAAGACGAAGGAGGCGGCTGTTGTTTGTTATGAGGAGCGTCCGGATGGCGGAGCGGAGTGAGATGTCTTCACCATCCGGAGAAAGAATGCGCTCTGGTTACGAATAACGTTGTTTTTCTTCGTTCGGTGCGGTTATTAAACATCATACATCGGACATTCTGCCAGATCCGCGCGGGGCATGGAGGGGCCGTCTTCCGGGTCAGCCAGCGCCCCGGGGGGAGCGTCGTGTTCGGCGGCCAGGAGAGCGTCCGCGGGGGCAGCGGAGACCGACCCCGCCCGGGAGACGAGGACTCATTTCCGCGTGTGTCGCTTCATCATGGAGACAGGTCTGGACCCCCGCGTCGTCCACGTGGGTTGGGGTCAGGAGTGGGGGTTTGGCTCATGGCAGGAATTGACTAAAAGACAGATATCACATATTTAAATCATTATTTTCCCATCCCAGTCATGCACACACTATAGGATGCTATATACTATACTATATGTGCACACTATGCTAGAAGCCCAACATGTGTATACAGTATATAGTACACACTGTAGGAGAAGAAACGTAAGATCCAACACGATATCAAATCAAGAACTGACCAACATTACCAGATCCGATTCCCTCAATATGAATTTTCTTCCCATTTAAATTAGAAGATTTAGATAATAAAATTGTTTATTCTTCACACAAACCACAACACGTGCACCCATGCGGCAACCAACACACCACGCTTTGGTGGTCATTCTCTGCTTTTAACCCATCCTGGCTTGCCCTTCCTCCGGGGGGGGCAGTTAGAAATGTACAACGCTGGTCACACCACGATGTTCTGCATGGTTTTGGTGGGGGTCCTTCACTGATGTAACAAAGACGAAACTGAATGTGAGCACGGGGAGAACATGCACACAGAAAGGCCCCTCTGTTGCGACCCGGGCCCGGGCGGGAATTAAACCCAGGACCTTCTTGCTGTGAAGCAGCAGCGCAATGCGCTGTGCCACCGTGCCACGAAGGACGAGTTAACGTATAATGATATATTCTCAAACCTTTGGCGTCAATGTCGACCGCACAAGGTTGCGAGGAGCAGCCGATCGAAGCGGCCCACTCTCACTTCCTGTGCCGGCGTGATGTGTTTCAGGCGTGAAGCTGGGGATGCGCTGCGTGCCGGCGGCCACGGCGTGTGTGCTGTACCACCGCTTTTTCCAGTGTGTGAGCGTGCGCGTATACGAGCCCTACCTGGTGGCCATGAGCTGCATCTACCTGGCGGGCAAGATCGAGGAGCAGCACCTCAGGACCCGTGACATCATCAACGTCAGCCACAGGTTACAAAACTGCACGCTAGAATACTCTTTAGTGCGCCAACTTCGCACAGCAGCCCTCCCACTCTGGCTACCACTATCACTTTCCTCGTTCTTTCCTTCTCTCATCTTTCTGTTTCTCCCCCCACCCTGTCCAGGTATTTCAACAGTGGCAGCGCTCCTCTGGAGTGTGATAAGGAGTTCTGGGACCTGAGGGACAGCGTGGTACAGTGCGAACTCCTCATCCTCCGCCAGCTAGACTTTCATGTCTCCTTCCGACACCCACACAAGGTAGCTGTCGTTAAATGTAAAAGCGATATCCAGAGATTAAAAAAAATAAATAAATGTGAAATAGCCTGAAAACCCACTTTTGTATGCAATGGGATTGATTGTCAGATGCTCCGATAACGGCTATACAGGGCAGGGCAGTGTGTGTTGGACAATCTTAGCACTGTGTAGCGCCTTGGGGCAATTCAGATGCTCCCCAGGTAAGATACTAAATTTGAAATAAAGGCCCCGATAACCCGACTTTCATATTAACCTTCAAAGCCCTGAATATTCAGACAAGCCGCCTGTCTCACGGTCCCCGCGGTCTCCGAGTTCACATCGCCGCCTGCCCTAGTTCTGCTATGCGTCCTGAATAATGTATCGGACTATACCATAAAAAACATTGGACTGCACCATCTCTCTGTCCTGCTCGTAGTACCTGCTGCACTATCTGCTCTCGGTGAGGGCTCTGGTGAACCGCCACGCATGGGCCCGGACCCCTGTTGCCGAGACTGCCTGGGCGTTGCTTAGAGACTGTTACCACGGGTCCATGTGCATCCGCCACGCGCCCCAACACATCGCCATAGCAACGCTCTACCTGGCTTTGAACAGCTATGGAGTGAAGCTGCCTGTCGGGGAGAGAGAGTGGTGGCAGGTGTGTGTGTGTGTGTGTGTGTGTGTGTGTGTGTGTGTGTGTGTGTGTGTGTGTGTGTGTGTGTGTGTGTGTGTGTGTGTGTGTGTGTGTGTGTGTGTGTGTGTGTGTGTGTGTGTACTACAAAGCCTTCATTAGTGATGGAAAAAAGGAAAGATTGAGGAGGGTGGGTGTGTGTGTGTGCATGTGACTGCAGATAGAAAGATGGAAATACAGGCTACAGCTTTGTAGTGTGAGTTCTAAGTGAAGTTAATGCACATTCAAAAGCCATGCTTTGCATTAACAGGCAATGGGATTTTCTGTCCATTGAATTAATGTATTTTATTTATTGTGTTATGATTTGAAACATAGCTACATTCATATCACATGTCAAGTATAACAGGTATTTTTAGGACAAAAACAGTCTGAAATATTTATTGTTTTGATTTTATTCGTTTTTTTCCTCAAAATGTAGGTGCTGTGTGAGGATGTGACAAAAACTCACATTGAC
Source organism: Zeus faber (assembly GCF_960531495.2). Classification (NCBI taxonomy): domain Eukaryota; kingdom Metazoa; phylum Chordata; class Actinopteri; order Zeiformes; family Zeidae; genus Zeus; species Zeus faber. The sequence continues at coordinate 23,991,707 of NC_137194.1, read as the reverse complement.
ACTGTGATCTCCGACCTGCTTCAACTCTACGACATGGAAGCCAAATGTGTCTGAAGGACGCAGTTATTGGACCTTGCTCAGATGCGTGTGTGCGTGTGCACGTGCGCGTGCGTGTGTGACTGCAAGACCGTTACACTACCACAGATGGTCACCAGAGAGAGACATTTCTCAGCTTCTCCCAAACCTGTGCAGAAGAGTGTTACTGTGTTTTGGAATAAGTTCCTGGGATATTTAAAACCATCGCCGCATGGTTGTTGTTGTTTTTTTTTTTTTTCATCAACCCAATATTCCCTTTAGCACCTTATTAAAAATGTTCAATGTGTCTTCCAATTAATCACTAAATGGTGAAATGGCAAACAATTCCGTCTTGGATTTTTTTTATTGTAATGTACCATTGCATGTGTAAATGTTCCATATATGTGTCATGTTGTCCCATACCGTATTACATTTTTATTCAGAGTGTAGTCATGTGGTGGATCATGCAAGGCCTGTGCTACATTCTGCTGTCAGCGGTGTTATCTACCCCAGGGCTAAGATTAAAACAAGCGCGTTTCAAAACTCACCGTAGGGAAAAATGTAATGGCTCCATAACCAAAAGTGCAGTTGGTTTAGAGACAGCCCCCACCCCACAGTCCCCTTGGCCCTGCCTTATGTGGTTATTGAAAAGACGTCAATGTTAAAGTGTCACCTTGTTCCACTTAACTTGAGTTTGCTGCCCTCCGGTAGTCACTTCTGGTGTCAAAGCCAGCCGCTATGTATTAGGGCCGTGCTGCTGAATTTTTTAAATTGATAACATTTGATCATGAATATCGCTGTTGTTGCCGCACGTGCTTTATTTCTCTTATCTATTGCTGTCGTTGCCCTTGACATATTTTCTTTAGCAAAGGAGCGATGAGCGTTTTTTTATTTATCGTAGATGGAGAAATGTCCCACCGAAATATCCATATCCTTTCTTTCTCTCCGCTCTGCGTCCACCTCCTCTCTTTCCCCGGCAGCATTTCCCTGCCTCGCCTACTTTTCTGGTCCTCTCTCTCTTGCAGCTCCTCCGCAACTCTTCGACTCCTCCCGCTCTCGCCCCCTTTCATCTTCCCTGTTTTCCTCTTTCACACCGCTTCCCTCCATCCTTCAGCTCTCCCGGTGTCTTTCATCTCCTCCGCTGTGTCGGTTGCGCCTCTTTATCCTCTCTCTCTCTCTCTCTCTCTCTCTCTCTCTCTCTCTCTCTGAATCCCCAGCTTTCTCGTTCTCTCGTTCTCCCTCTCTCCGCCTCCCTCTGTCTTCCTAATGTCGGATTAATAATGGAGAAGGTGCGTGTTCCAGCCAGACTCAATGAATTAACCATCAGATGGGAAGGAGTCGGAGGAGCAGTGGGAAAGAACAGGGAGATGGATCGGTGCTGGTGGAGGGAGAGGGAGCATGGTGTCAAAGAAGAGCGAGTCAGGACGGAAATTGTAGGTAAAAGAGGAACTGCGGGAAGAAAGAAGCCAGGGGATGGCATGGAAGACCGCAGACAGCAATGTCCAAATACTGCTCCACAAATGTAATCTCCTATGTTTGCTTTTAGTATGCTTACACATCAGCATGTTTTGTTCTTTTTTTTGACATGCACTCAAAGTGCGGGTCACACAAACGTGTGTGTGTGTGTGTGTGTGCGCGTGCGGTGGTTGTGCACGCGTTTATGTCTTGCATTGACATGACAGTTTGTGATGTAAATGCTGCATCAGGTCTCCAGTTGTGGGGACTGATTGTCCTTGAAATGCTAAAAGGCCTGGAGCCCCCGTTGCCCTGGACATCCAGGTATTGAATGTGAACCTGGCTTGCCTAGCCCTCTAATGGATAGGTAATATACTGTAGCTCTACTGTTAAAGATAATAATAAATAAAAAAGTCCATAGAAAGAAAAGAGGGGGAGAGAGGGCACTATGGACCAGTGAGAGGATGGAGAGAACTTTCGGTTAAAAATCTATGAAGCCCTTTCAAGATGCACCCCTATTACCGGAAACATTAATACGCGGGCTGACCATTAGAACTGCCGTTGCATTAGCATCCTCAAGTAGCTGTAACCCCAAACCAAAGAGTGCCGTCCACACCAACATCACGCAAAAGTACCAAGCATTACGACTGCCTTCAAGTAGGCTCGCCAGCACTAAAATATGTGAAACAATCCGCCCAACGACTAGACTAGACCTTTATCCCTACGTCACCCCACACCAAGTTCTTCACTGTGGAAATATGAACGCAGCGGCGGAAACGATGGAGACCTTGTTGGCGGGGTGCTCGGTAAGTCAGGGCTGCTCACGTGCGGGTGTGCCACTGATGCCATTGAAGGTATTGGGTGGTAGGTGACCCAAGGCCAGACAGAGAAGCTTCCCTTTGCATGGGGTGTTTACCTATGAATGGAATTCTACAAAGTAAAAATAAACATGCATCACACCTAGATTTTGCTGCGTGTGGCTTTCTTTCCCTGTCTAACAATTTAATCTACCTTTACAGGCTGACAAAGCATAAAAAAAAAAATATATATATATATATATTTTTTTTTTTTAAGAAAGATTAACTTCTAACTAAATTATTTAGACAGTGATTCCCAACCTGGGGTGCCAGACACCCATAGGCTGTCACCAGAGATTGTAGGGTGGGTCGTGAGGACTTAGGCAATTGGAGACATATGAAGTAGTCTTATAATTAGTTCTTCTAATAGGTTTCAAAAAGTAAAATCTCACTTATGTGATAGTAGGGTTTGTTTTCTGATGGATGGATCACTCTTGTAAATAAAGCAGTTGATGCAGATGGATAAATTCAGAGCAGTTCTCCAATGAAATCTGTCACACTCCATCAAAAACCCAACCCCCTTCTTCCTCGTTGGTGTCTCTATGTCAATTAGAAAACAGAAAGGAAAATGTTGAACTAAATATACTAATAAACAAAGGAAATATATTTCATAAATTATTATGACACGCGAAGCATTCATTTGAATCCTTCAAAATGCTGTTTTGCTCAGGACCAGGTTAAATTCACGGCCCATGTTGTTACGAAAGATGGAATACAGCCAGACCTTCAGAATGTGCAAACGTCAAAGATTGGCCACTCCACGCACACCTACAGAAGTCAGAGCATCCATTGGGCTTTGTTCCTGCTACCGCAATTCATCAGGAACTTTGCACATCATACTGTACCATGTCATGCTGTCAGTTGTCAGCTGTCAGTGGACTTCTCAACGTCAGGATGCGTTCACATATCTGAAGGACGCCCTCTCTCATGCCCGTTCCCTGATTGCACACATTCTACCTCTACACAGATGCTTCCGGCACCACCGTCGGCCCCGTGCTTGCTCCGAAACAAGGACACCATGAGACGGCGGTTGCGTATGCCAGTCATGTTCTCACAAAAGCCGAAAGAAAGTGGTCAACATATGACCGATAACTTCGGAACATTGTTTGGGCGGTAAGACATTTTCGGCCACTACGGCTACAAACAACCCGTTTGTCATTGTCACAGACCACAAACCTCTTTTGGGTCTCGGTATAATCTCCATTGACAATGATGGAACTGGTAGACGTGCACGTTGGGCTCTTGAACCGGATCCTTTTGAGTGGACTGTAATTCACAGAGAAGGTCACAGTCACACCAATGCAGACGCTTTGTCATATCGCCCCGATGCAGACAGACCCGCAGAACAGATAACCTCATCTGCACCAGTCATCAGCCCAAAGGGGGGAGAGAGACAGTTTAGCCCTACAAGTCAGTCATGCCCTTCGTTCAGTCCATCACACCATCGTAGCTGTTGCTGCTGAACTGTGACATACTTGAACTGCCCGTCACAAGTCGTGGCAACAGGTATCCGCTTGTTGTTCAGGATTATTTCTCAAAGTGCGTCAACTTTTATCCCGTCCCAGATCAGTGTTCTACAACAGTAGCCAAGTGTCTCTTCAAGAACTTTATTTGTGAGCAGAGCATTCCAGAAACCTTACACACTGATCAAGGCTGTCAGTTTAAGCCTGCCCTTATCAACCACCTTTGGAAATTGCTTGACATCCAAAAGACTCGACCGACCCCACCACATCCGCAATGTGATGGCATGGTCGAGAGGTGCGACAGGGCTCTCATTGATCAGTTAGCGGAGGTCCCTTCTTCAACCGCCTGGAGAATGGGATGACCTCCTGAACCAAGTAGCAGTAGCCAAGTAGTAGGCCAACTAACCAATAGTTGGCATATAACACCAGCGCTCACACTACTGCTGGATTCACTCCCTTCTTCCTCACGCACCACTGCGAAGTAGGGACGCCAGCCAAACTGCTGTTCCCTAACAACATACCATCTGATAGTACAGCAGGTTCCCGAGCAGACTATGCAGTACAATTCACATGCAAACTCCAATCAGCCTTTGGGTCTGCTTCCCAGAATAGACTCCGCTCGGAGACAGCAGAAACAACAATATGACAACTAAATCAAGCCAAGACAATAATCAACAATGTATAATCCAGGAGACCAAGTGTGGTTAAATGACCCCACTACATTGAGGCAAAAACGTGCTCCTCTTTGGAAAGATGCCTTTAAAATACAGGAGTGCCTGGGATCTGATGAAGACAATCCCGGACTGACTTATTCTTTACCTCCTGTACCAGTCCGATAAGTCCACCACAGTCCACTACGATCGCCTGAGACCTTTTAATGCCCCTGCACCTGGCTGTGGTCAAAAATCACCTGGTGATGACTGGCCGTTGCATCCTCGACTCCCGTGTTTGACTGCATTGTACGGTGCTTTGCCCCTCACGCCCCCAAGATCTGCAGAGCCGCAACTAATCTGGCCACAGCCAGTTGTCTCCTCAGATGTCCCCGACCTGACTCACACTCCCAGTGTGCAACAGCTGACCCCTCTTCCCCCTTGTTAGGCAGCCGGTGGCCTCTTGTAAATAAAGCACAGGGTGGAGATGGAAACCTTCAGAGCAGTTTTTTAATGAAATCTGCCACACTCAATTACAACATCCCTCCCTTCTTCTCAGTTGGTGTCTATACAGTAGGTCTGTCATGCGATCGTATCAACCAATTAGAACACAGGAAGGAAAATGCTTAACTAAATATAGGGATAAACAAAGGAAATGTATGTTATAAATGATGATGTTTTATCCTGCTAATTAATATTTATTTTTATATGTAAATAATTAACTATCAACTTCCTAACACATTTTAATTCATTAACATACCTAGCTATTAATTACTTTCCATTCAGAATCTTACATTTAGTTTAAAATACATTTAAAATAAACATAATAAATATTATTATTATTATTATTATTATTATTATTATTATTATTATTATTCTGTTTCAAACAAGGACAGTTGCACGGCATGACCACATGGGTCAGTAGTTGACTTGGTACCTATTTTGCCCTTTTTACAGAGTAATCTTAAAAAACTTATGGCGGAAGTGTTTTTGTGTTTGCCGTTTTGGTTGCAAGAAAAGGTTCCATGCCTATATCCATCAAGCCCGCATCTTATTCAAAGCGCCTTGATCCGCTAGACAAAAGCTCCAACTCTGCGGAACGGCCGCACGCATGCGCGCGTCTAAAGTCCGTACTCTGCGACGAAGAGGACAAATCTATTAATACGTGCATCTGATTCATCTATAAATACGTTTATTCTCCTTTTCTTTCGCCTCGCACTCGTCCGCCGCATAACGAGCTCTGACAGCAGACAGTTGTGCTGGTACGTTCGGGCGATGGGGGTGGGGGTGCATGGAAAGTGTGCGTGTCTTTTGTTCTTCCGCAGCAGAGTGAGCGGGCTTTCAGCACGCCGGACAGCGCCCCGGGGCCTCCCCTCCTCCTCGTCCCTCTCTTCTCCCTCCTGCACCGCGCACCCACCGCTCGCGTGTCCCCGTGCAGCGCCCGTTGCACCCGGGACCGACACGGGCTTTTGAAAACGACCAGACCGCGAAGTGACGTCATTAGTGATCGCCGTTCACGTGCAGAGAAGATTGGGGGGCGCCTCGGGTGCATAATGCATATTAAAATCCCAGCGCGTCCATTGTTGCATGTCATTCTTCTCGCTGCTAAAGGGCCGAGAGGTCGGCGCAAGCTTTCCGCCTCCGGAGCGCTCCGAGCCGGGGCTCCATCCGTTTCGCACCGCGAGAGGTCGCGTCATTTGGCGCGTCCGCTTG
>NC_137194.1:23973054-23980554 GCF_960531495.2 Zeus faber | reverse complement strand
AGTGCAGACCAGGATGTGTTATCATTTTGGACTTGGACTGTGATGCATGACACTAGTGTTTCCTCCATCAGGTCCAAAGCCAACTTCACACCAACTCCGTAACCGGATCCGTCAGTCGGATCCCCCCGCCTCCCTGCTCTCTCCACCCCCAGTGGCCATCGGGCGAACTGCGTCTGAGTTTCGCATCACAAAATATGTCTGGGAAAATGGGAGAGCTGTTTTTTTTTTTTTTAGTACAAACAATTCACTTACAGAAAAATTGATCCATTGATAGTGAATATGGTGACATCCAAGGTTATTTACTTTGTAATACGTGACTTGTTTACTTCATTTAAGCCCAATCCCATTAAAAAAAAAACTTGACAACTTCCCGTAGTATTGTCGGATGCCGCATGAGTTGAGAATTTTGAGTTCATTCAGTTCATTCGTGCTTTCTCTTCCTCTCTCTCTCTCTCTCTCTCTCTCTCTCTCTCTCTCTCTCTCTCTCTCTCTCTCTCTCTCTCTCTCTCTCTCTCTCTCTCTCTCTCTCTCTCTCTCTCTCTCTCTCTCTCTCTCTCTCTCTCTCTCTCTCGCCAGGCCCTGGCAGCACAGCGACGGTGACCTCTGAGCTGGATCCCCTTCCCGTCCCTGGCTTCATCGGCGGCCTCATCCCTGCTCAGCCCTTTTTCTCCGTCCGTCCCTCTGTCGCGCTCTCCGACTCTCTTGCCGTCCGTCCTCATCCGCCCGTCCGTCCATGGACTGGCCGCAACTCCGGAGGGAGGGGGATTGAAACGAGGAAAAGGAGCGGAGTCGCTCGGAGACGGAGAGGGAGAGAAGCTGGATCCGGCCGGACACCAAGCCCTGAAACGTCCCAGCTCGTTGCCCTCACCCCCCACCCCCCACACCCCTCCCAACCGCAGCCCCCCCCCTCCTCATCCTCTTTATGGAGCAGGTAGAGGAGTAGCAGGTTACCAGGCCAAGGCAGCAAGAAAGGGAGGAAGAACAAGCACATCGCAAAGAAAGTCATATAATAATAGCACCTATTCACTTCAAATAAACCGACCTTGGGCAACGAAATTCCCGTTAAAATTGTAGAAAAAAGGGAAGCGAAACGGTCGGAGAAATTGAGTGTGCGTGTTTGGTTTTGACAGATGAGCACTTGAGCCAACCTCCGGCAAAAGGAGGACCCCAAAACGAAAGAACAGGACAACAGAATCAACTCAGAAGGGAAAGAAAATTATGTCAACGACAGCCACCATGGGCGAGATGGCGAACAGCGCGGTGGAGTTTTATCCCAAGGGAACCCGGGGTGGAGGAGCGGTGAGGGCGGAGGGCAACCACGCGGGTGGAGACTTTGGGGTGACAGTGCAGGACCTCAGAGAGCTGATGGAGCTCCGAGGGCCTGAGGCCTTGCAGAAGATCCAGGAGTGCTACGGAGACACAGATGGACTCTGCCAGAGAATACTGTCCAACACTAGTGACGGTGAGTAGACCCATGGATGGATGGATGATGGATGGATGTGGGGGTAGATGGATGGGTGGATGGATGGATGGACGGACGGATGGATGGATGGATGGGTGGATGGATGGGTGGATGGATGGATGGATGGATGGATGGACGGACGGACGGACGGATGGATGGATGGATGGGTGGATGGATGGATGGGTGGATGGGTGGATGGATGGACAGACAAATGGATGGATGGATGGATGGGTGGATGGATGGATGGATGGATGGACAAGCGGGTGGATGGATGGATGGATGGATGGATGGACGGACAGACAGATGGACGGATGGATGGATGGATAGACGATGGATGGATGGAGCAAAGAACAAATGGTAGAATGGAGCAATGACTTGACAACTAAAAGGATGGATGGAAAAATAGATGGTGAATACATTAGTGGAGGAATGAATGACTTGACAGATCAATAGACAGATGGGTGTATAGATAGATAGAAAGATGGATTAGTGAGTTGGTTGAAATAATGACTGAAATAAATATTGTATATATAGACAGAAGAACTAATCAATACATAGATGAAAGGGTTGAAGAGAAGAAAAAGGGTTGAAGGAATAGATGGATGAAAGGATAAGATGATGAATTGATGGACAAGGAGCTGAACTGAACCCTCGGTTGAATGAAGGACTTTCTTGATGGTTGCGGGGTAGGGTTGTGCATAGTCTTATATTCTGTATATTTCCCTGAAAAATGCACAAACATGCAAACACAATAGGTTATTTCTTCAATGCTCTGAACGTTATCTGGTCTTGGGGGCCTATGTACGTTCGTATGCGCGCATGTGTGAGTGTGCGTGTGTGTTTGTGTGTGTGTGTGTGTGGGGGTGGTTGTGTGTATTTCTAACTGGTTTGGGTATCCTACCCACTCCTTCAACTATTATGTAACCTAGCAACACTACAGCAAAAAATAAGTTGGCTTGGAAGAGAGATAGAGGATCACAAAAAGAGAGACAATGACAGTGAGAAAGATAGAGAGAGAGAGAGAAAGAGAGAGAGAGAGAGAGAGAGAGAGAGAGAGAGAGAGAGAGAGAGAGAGAGAGAGAGAGAGAGAGAGAAAAGTCTTCCTCTCTGATTGAGAACCAAGGTTATGAGAAATGAATATGTGTTGAGTGTTGTTGTATATGAATGCTGTTATGGTAAAGGAGGTGAGAAACAGAGAGAGGAACGCTTGCTGGTGTTTCATTTAACTAAGTCTGTGTTCATTGTGCCTATATTGATACTTTTTACTGGTAGGAGAGGAGGTGCAGGGTGCCCGCACACACACACACACACACACACACACACACACACACACACACACACACACACACACACACACACACACACACACACACACACACACACACACACACACACACACACACCTGTACTGGTATCAAAGCGAGATCCTCACCTGGTAAGTGAGGACCCATGTTCCTGGTGCACTTCTACACGAAAATATAGTAAAATAACTAATTCCAAGACCTTCCTCTCAAGTATAAAAGTCAATACATAATGGCCGTATTCTATTTGAATTTGCAGTACAAAGGGGGGGACACACAGACACACACACACACACACACACACACACACACTTGTCGCACTTTCCTGTTTGCCCCCTTTTCGTTGCTTTGATTAGCATAAATTACACAGGCCATTGTTTGTTCAAACTACCCAAAGTTAAAACAGAGGGAGAGGGGGAGCGGGGGCGGGGCGGGGTGGGGTGGGGGGGGGGGTGAGGCTCCCACCTTTTGTAGAAATGTAAAGTTATTATATAAAGGACCATCTGCGAGCGGAGCGCAAAGAGGGTTTTTCCTCTCTCCTCTTTGAAAGCACACAGATGTAAAAGCCCGATGACTTTAAGATGTACCGCCGGGGCCTGAGCAAAAATTATAATAGCATTGATCCCCCCGTCAGATATAAAATGCAGATGGGGGCGTCCCGGTGGCTCAGCCAGATACACGCACGTACCATATATGTAAAACCACTGCAGCAACTCTCCACTGTTCTCCACAATAAATTAAAAATATACAAATGCGGATGAATGGATGGATGGCATGGTTGAGGTATAAATTAAAGATTTATCAGCGGCACGATGGACAGGATGCAAATAGTGTTTGGGTGGTCGGATGGATGGACAGCATAATAGACAGATTAATGGATGGATGGGTTGATGGAAGGATGGAGGGGGGAAAAACAGATAGGTGGATCGATATGAGAAAGATGCATGGATGCATTCTCCTGCAGCTGCAGGCTAAAACAAATGTATCGCTGGCAAACATCATAACAGAATGGACGCTGATCATCACCTGTAACATGATACACAGGCCCGAGTGGGGGAATCAATCGCTGAACGCAATACTGAAGACACACACACACACACACACACACACACACACATAAAAGTGCAGTGATATGGATACCCTAGCAATAGCACTGCAGTATAAGACCATCACATTACACATCAGAGAGAGAGAGAGAGAGAGAGAGAGAGAGAGAGAGAGAGAGAGAGAGTGTGTATGTGTGGGGTGGTGTGTGTGGGGGAAGCTAGAACAGCTTGCCGCATTGTCAAGGACACATCAAGGGGAGATTGAAAGAGAGAGAGAGAGAGAGAGAGAGAGAGAGAGAGAGAGAGAGAAAGAAGGGAGGAAAGCCAAAGAGAGAGAGAGAGACTGCAGAAGAGGAGCAGGAAAGGGGGAACGGAGGGATGGATACGAGAGAGAGAGAAAGAAAGAGAGCGAGAGAGAGAGAGAGAGAGAGAGAGAGACGGGTATGCCAGAGGGATGGACTAATACATATAAGGGGAAGGCGGGGGGGCAAAGATAGCTCATATTACTCAGCATAAGGTCACTTTTTCCCCCCCTTCTTTTCTCTCTATCTTTCTCTCGCCCTCCGTCCATGTCTCCACCTTTACACTGCCCTCCCCGTCTGAATCCTGTTGCGCGAGGCTGTGTTGCTACACGGATCTTCGGCCACACAGCTACGCATGGCTCCCTGCACCAAGCAGACTTGACGAGGCTGCCTCAGAACACACACCAACACAAGCCGTCGCGCAGAAAAAACAAAACAAAAAAACACACAAAAAAACGAGATTGGCACCTGGCCTGGCCAATTACAGCAGGCTAATCCACAGCCCCCCTTCCCTTCCCGAAATGAGCCAATCGCAAAAAAAAGCTCAGCTCTAAAGCAGGGGTTTTGGTGGCGTGACATCACTTGTTGCTGGGCAGAAACTTTGGCGGAAACAGGAAGCCCTGGACCTGGATATATTTGTCTCCATGGAAACTGACTCACCAAAGTGGAGGGAGGGAGGGAGGGAGAGGGTGAGGGTGAGGATGGAGATGATAGAGGGGTGTTCAGTAGGGGAAGGATTGAGTGAGTGAGTCTTTAGTGGGCAGAAAGGAAGTACACGCGGAGATGAATGTGTTGATTGATTTGCAGTTTGATATAGTAAGGCTGTGTGTGTGTGTGTGTGTGTGTGTGTGTGTGTGTGAATGTGTGTGTGTGTGTGTGTGTGGTTTCATTTATCTTTTATCGTCTGGGTTAGCGTTGCCGTGACGTACGGCACAGTGTCGTCGTCCCCCCCCAACATCAACATTCAGCAGACGGCCTCACAGTGATACCGTGTTACATGCAAACATTACCTGGAGTGTGATCCACTTTATTAACGCCCGCTGTCTGTGAGAACAACTGCTTACGTCTCTAACTGTATCCCCCCGCCCCACCTGTCTACTCGTCTCCCTCTCTCGCGCGCGCACCTGCACCCTCAGGTCTGACGGGAGACCCCGCGGACCTGGAGCGACGGCACCAGGCGTTCGGCCAGAACTTCATCCCCCCAAAGAAGCCCAAGACCTTCCTGGAGCTGGTGTGGGAGGCACTGCAGGACGTCACGCTCATCATCCTGGAGATCGCCGCCATCATCTCCCTGGGCCTCTCCTTCTACCAGCCGCCCGGCGAGGACACCGAGGGTGAGGTGGTGGACGAAATGGATGGGTGGAGGTTTTTTTTGAGGGGTTGGGTGCAATGCTGTACGTTGTTGTCACTGTGTTCTTTAGCTAAGGCTCCGTAAGGTACAACAGCAACGCGGCGAGACGGAGCGACAGAAGGTCAGAGGTGGGACGGGGGGGCAGGGAGGAGGGAAGACATAGTAGGGGGCGGTAGAAATGAGGGAGTGGAGACAGTCAGGGAGACCTATTGCTCGCACAGAGACACTTTAGAGGGATCAGAGGGGTAAACGAATGGGTCCAAAGGCTGTCGAGAAAGAGGAGGATGGCAGGATCGGCGAAGGGGGAGACAGGGGGTGGGATTAAGGGAGGATGGACCCTGAAAGGAATTGGAAGTGGAAAAATTCTCAGATGTCGTACTGTCTCCGAACCTCTCCTTTTTCCGGACCACTTTCCCGTAATTGTAAAAATTCTACGAGGGCTCTGTCAAGGTTAGGGATTGGACAGGGATCGGGATCGGGTTCCGACTCTAAAGTCTGCTCTGCAATCTGTTCCCCGGAATTTAAGCGAATGGACCAGCAGGTCTTCATCATTTAGTCAGCTGACCGGGCCAAAGAGAGAGAGAGAACGAGAGGGAGAGAGGGAGGGGGGATGAGCAGGATAGTAAATGGAGAGAGGTTGGGTTTCAGGGAAGAAAAAGCATGACTAAGGCGAGTAAGAAGATGGATTTGTCACTCCTATGGAGTGTTTGCTGAGGTGAGAAGTCATATCGTGGACAACCAGGGCCCAGTGAACCGAAAGGGAGAGCATAACAAATACGGGTCAGGGCATCACTCTCTCAATGCATCCAACTCACACCCAAGCGTGACACAACCATGAACTAGAGCACTTTTTCTTTTACCTCATTGCACAACAGGGGCAAACTGTTTGTGCTAAAATAGGTTAGGTTAAGTGATTAAACCCGTGGTCCTTGATTACAGAATATGCATTGTCTATTGGTGTTGCATTGCTGCGACCAATGGCACAAGCAACAGTAGAAGAAGTTAAAATGAAGATGGAAGAATTGGTTACCTCCAAAATACCAAAGAATACCAAAAAAAACATTGTGTATCAGAAATACTTGACTGTAAAAGCTAAAGTTGGGGGGGGGGGTACTTACACTATACTCATATCTGAATTGTCCAAAACCACTTCCCTCCACCAGCATGTGGAAACGTGTCCAGTGGCACGGAGGACGAGGGTGAGGCGGAGGCGGGCTGGATCGAGGGGGCGGCCATCTTGCTGTCGGTGGTGTGCGTGGTGCTGGTGACGGCCTTCAACGACTGGTCCAAGGAGAAGCAGTTTCGGGGCCTGCAGAGCCGCATCGAGCAGGAGCAGAAGTTCACGGTGGTGCGCAAGGGCAACGTGATCCAGATCCCCGTGGCTGACATGGTGGTTGGAGACATGGCCCAAGTCAAGTACGGTACGGAGAGCAGCTAACCCTAACACACACACACACACACACACACACCCACACCCACATACACACAAGCACACACATAGCCATACACACACGTGCACACACACTTACACGCACTCACACGCACACACACACACACACACGCACAATGAGCACAACCTGAGGCTATTGTTCTGCAACACTGATTACAATGTCTGCTCCTCCAACCGGAACGAAATAAAGAGGCCAAATTGAGATAGAAAAATGGCAGAAGTGTGACAGTATTATACATCCAGAACATCCCTGACTCTTCATTCATTTCTTCCAAGGATTCCTTCATTAACAAAATGATGGGCAAGCTTTTTTAGCCATGTTAAATGGGCACCCCAAATAATTCTGTCCACTTCATTCTTTCTTCTTTCTTCTTTCTTCTTTCTTCATTCTGCGAGTAAGGAGCCCTCAAGGTGCTCATATGGTGTAACTGTGCTTTTTGCCACGTTGTCGATCCGACTTTAACATCAACCTATCAATCACCAGAGTGCAGGTTACTCCCTAATATTTTGAACTGAACGCTACCCCTCCTGTTCTGCAGGCGACTTGCTGCCAGCTGACGGTATCCTGGTCCAGGGGAACGATCTGAA
>NC_137194.1:23963054-23970554 GCF_960531495.2 Zeus faber | reverse complement strand
AATCTGAGAAATAGGCTGCAGATTTAATCAATTATTGAAAAAGCATGGGAGAGAGGGAGAGAGAGAGAGAGATTTAGGGAGGAGGACATTGGTTGGGCAGAGGATGAAGCATTAACCAACGCTCCAAATCTGGAAGTCATCGCAGAGCTGCAGACGGAAGAAACATCAACAGCAGCAAAACAAAAACAAAGGAAAAGGAACTACACAGTTTTAAAAAGCACTTAAAGCCTATAGCATTAGCCGTGCACTCAACCATACCTATGCCACACCAGGAGTGAGGGAGTCGTTCGCCGCAGCACCGGAAAACAGTGATGGATGGAACAGTTTAGTCCATATTTGCTTCCTCTTCTTCTCCTTCTGCTTCTCCTTCTTTCTCCTCTTCTTTTTATTTGATATTGCCGCTTTTTTGAGACACATGTTCAAAGTAATCTTGACACGCCAGGTCTCCCGTCTATGTAAAAAGTCTAAGTTATGCATGGGAATGTTTTTCACAGAGTGCAGTGGCCTCTCTGGGCTAGATCATCCAGACAGCCATTTACTGGATTCCATGCATAATTCATAAGATTTCTACAAGTGCCATAACTTGTTAGTTTTTCCTCATGCAATGAGAATTTGCTTTGGGCTTGTTTTACCCTCTCTCTCTCTCTCTCTCTCTCTCTCTCTCTCTCTCTCTCTCTCTCTCTCTCTCGCCCTCTGAATCTCCCTCTTTGGTTTGTTCCTCACTTTGAAAACAGAACTTTTTTTTTTCAAAATGTTTGATTATCCAAGGCTTTTCTCAAGAGTGCCCATGTGCTATACTGTGCACGCTCGTTCACTCATATTACATATATTTAAGTTTTTCATTATTTTTTTGCTCTCTTTTGTTTTCCTCCCCTTTTCCACCGAAACACCCCCCCCCCCCCCCCGCACATATACACACACACACCCCACCCCCTGAACCCCCACTCTCTCTCTCTCACACGTTTTCCCAAACAGAGGACAGTTCTCAGTTTCTCAACTCTGCAGTTGCCAATTATGGCTCGGTCACCAATGGTATGTGAGCCCAAAACAGTTGTACTCCCCCAATCCCCATCCCCCACCCCCACCTCTCACCCGCAGACAATCAATTGACCACCCCCCCACCCAATCCCCCCGTACACAGTGCAGTGAAAGTGACCCACGGACTCCCTCTGTTTGCAAAATCCGCCTCAGTCTCATCACCCGTCGTCCAAAGATGTGTGTGTCCCTGTCAGTATTGTTTTCTTGTGAGGTTTTCTTTTCTTTTTGCCGCTTTGTATCCAGTCTCCTGACATGAGCATTGAAGGAAAGATCCCTTTTAATTCTTCTCCCTCTCTTTCTCTTTCTAACTCTCTCTCCCAGGAAAACAACCCGACGGAGCAGTGGAAAACAATCAGAATAAAGGTAAAAGGTTGTGTCGTGTGTCGGTGTGTATGCGTGTGTGCGGCTGTGTGTGTGGCTGTGGCGGTGTGGGTGTGTGGCTGCAGGTGTTAGTTTTTTTTTCTGCATATGTTAGTGTTCGTGTGCGTCGGCGTGTGTTTATTTGTTTAGCATGTAGGCGGGCACATGCATCTGCGCTCGCATGCATTCGGGGTACAGGTGGACAGTGTTCTCTAGTCTGCGAGCGTCACGCTGACATAGTTGTGTTTATGTGTTTATGCTTTTGTGTGTGTGTGTGCGTGTGCGTGTGTGTGTGTGTGTGTGTGTGTGTGCGTGCACGTGTGTGCTCCCGCTTGTCTGCGTTAAAGCCAAGAAGCAGGACGGGGGCGTTGCCATGGAGATGCAACCTCTGAAGAGTGCGGAGGGCGGGGAGGTGGAGGACAGAGAGAAGAAGAAGACCAACGTTCCGAAGAAGGAGAAAAGCGTCCTGCAGGGCAAACTCACCAAACTGGCCGTGCAGATCGGCAAAGCAGGTGAAAACCCCCCCGAAAAACACATATTTAGCCCTTTAACCCTCATCGGATGGGACGGAGGATGCTTTGGGATTGGCTGAACAAATGAGTGACATGTTGACTGACCAATCTCCCCATCTCCTTGGGTTTCCTGCTCAGGCTTGGTGATGTCGGCCATAACGGTGATCATCCTGGTTCTCTACTTTGTCATCCAGACGTTTGTTGTGGAAGGTTGGTCTCACTGGACTTTGCACTCCTCAAAAAGTGAAAAGTGTCCTTCAGAAACACTGGGCAACACACACAGCATACACTCAATGGACGCGTTCCCTCCTTGACGCTGTTTGAACCTTCCCTCCAGGTCACGTGTGGTTGGCGGAATGTACCCCGGTCTACATCCAGTACTTTGTCAAGTTCTTCATCATCGGAGTCACAGTGCTGGTGGTGGCCGTTCCAGAGGGCCTGCCGCTCGCCGTCACCATCTCTCTGGCTTACTCTGTCAAGGTACGCCCGGCTTCTGAGTACACCTCCGCCCACGGTGGAATAGAAAGCATTGGTTTTCACTTTGATGTGGTATCCAGATGATGTAAAACCTCGATAATCTTCCGTAGCGATGAGGTTAAAATGAATGCTTAGGGTACGTGGAACTTATGTCTCTGAATCTCAGTTTTCCCTCTTCTTTCTCTCCTTTGTCACACTACTGGTCCAACGCCGTCCTCCATCACCCTCCTCCTCGTATGCCGGACACGCTCCGACCCGCCGTTCCGTTTTTGCAGAAAATGATGAAGGACAACAATCTCGTGCGCCATCTGGATGCGTGTGAGACAATGGGAAACGCCACGGCCATCTGCTCCGACAAGACCGGCACGCTGACCACCAACCGCATGACCGTGGTGCAGACCCACATAGGTCCGTGTCTTCAAGGGGGCCCCTGGAGCTCCGCTGAACAATGACACAAACACAATACAAAAAGGAGCCAAACCTCTCGTTCATTGCGCTCCGTGTTCCCGCCATTTGTTTTTCCCAGGTGACGTCCACCACCGCGTGATCCCGGGCCCCGGGCAGGTCAATGCCAGAACCCTGGACCTCGTGGTCAACGCCATCGCTATAAACAGCGCCTACACCTCCAAGATCCTGGTGGGTGACGTGGCAGTTTACCTTTTTTTCTTTCGTCCCCTTTCACCTTTTTTTCCCAATTATTTTCACGAACCGTCTCTTTTTTCCTCCGCCCCCACCCCCTTCCTCTCTCTCTCTCTCTCTCTCTCTCTCTCTCCATGCCTCCGACAGCCGCCCGATGTGGAGGGGGGTCTGGCCAAGCAGGTGGGCAACAAGACAGAGTGTGGGCTGCTGGGATTCGTGCTGGACCTGCAGCGTGACTACGTCCCGATCAGGGAGCAGATGCCCGAGGAGAGACTCTACAAGGTAGGAAGGCGTGCACGACATCAAGGAACTTTGAGGTAACGTTAAGGAATATAAAGTCAAGTAGGTGTAGATGTATGTGAAAGTGGAGTAGGCCTGGTAAACTATTACTAATAATGACTTTCAACAACGTGTCAATTTCTCTCTCTCTCTCGCTCTCTCTCTCTCTCTCTCTCTCTCTCTCTCTCTCACTCTCTCTCTCGCTCCCCCTCAGGTGTACACGTTCAACTCCGTGCGTAAGTCCATGAGCACGGTGATCCAGCTGCCCGACGGCACTTTCCGCCTCTACAGCAAAGGAGCCTCCGAGATCCTGCTGAAGAAGTGAGGGGCGGGGGAAAGTCATCTTTTGGGAGGGGGTGGGGGTCGGGGACCAGGAGATGGGAGAATGGGTGGGATTAAATGCAATCGGATGGAGGAAGTGAATCTCACATAAAAGTCTTAAGAGGTTGATTTGGGGGGATTTGTTGAGAAGGAAATTCTCTCGCTCTTTCGCGTGTGATTCTTGTCATCATGTTATTGAAATAATATAATCATATTATTTCATAACCCCCCCCCCCCCCCCCATCTCTCCAGGTGTTCCTACATCCTGGATGCTAATGGCGAGTCCCGCGGCTTCCGTCCACGTGACAGAGACGAGATGGTCAAACAGGTGAGCTCCCAGGCTAATACTGTACTAACAAATATTTCTTTATGTCTTTAAGATTTTTTGGATTGATTAATTGATTGATTGATTGGTTGATTGATTGATTGGTTGATTGATTGATTGATTGATTGATTGACAGGTAATTGAGCCCATGGCATGCGAGGGTCTGAGGACCATCTGCATCGCGTTCCGGGACCTGCCGGGGAATCCGGAGCCCGACTGGGAGAACGAGCAGGAGATTGTGACCGAGCTAACCTGCATCACTGTGGTGGGGATAGAGGACCCTGTGCGACCCGAGGTACGGCTGTGAGATCTGGTGGTCGCTTTAAGGTGTATTCTATGAGTCGAAATTGAGTTACTTGCAGTTTCGGCAATTTCTTACGGCTTTATGCTGTCCTGCTATATGAGAACCGAACCACTTGACTCTTGGGACACTGATATCTTATTTATTGGTTGTTTACGGACCCCCTTTCCTCTCTCTCTCTCTCTCTCTCTCTCTCTCTCTCTCTCTCTCTCTCTCTCTGTCTTTCTCTCTCTCTCTCGTGGGCGCACGCTCTCTTTCTGTTTCTTTCCAAGGTGCCAGAGGCCATCCGTAAGTGCCAGCGTGCGGGCATCACAGTGCGGATGGTGACCGGCGACAACATTAACACGGCCAGGGCCATCGCCGCCAAGTGCGGCATCATTCACCCCGGGGACGACTTCATCTGTCTGGAGGGCAAAGACTTTAACCGGCGGATCAGGAACGAGAAGGGGGAGGTGAGCGGCTGCTATGTACACCCATATCAGCACACTGTTGCGCTAAAAGCTTTGTTTACCCACTTTGTTTTAACAAACTTTTTTTTTAAGGCCTTTGAATTCGCGTTACTTACAAATGACCGACACGGGACGTGGGAGGTTCAGAGTTGGATTTTGTAATGGTGAAAGTCAAGCTCATTTTCAAAAACGTTCAAGCAATTTCAGTAAATACAGCTCTATACATGGGCTTTCGGGAATAGAACACATAAAATGACAAAAGGTTCGTAATGGATTTCAGCCATCATGAATGATGTCATCTTCCTCCTACTCATTTACTTCTACCTCCTGCCTTCCAATGATGGCCAAGATTCGTACTTATCTCCGAGTTAAACGGCCAATTCCAGTGTATCAATCATCGGTCGGAAGGTCATTACTACCCATTTCCGTGGTAGCTGGAACACACCACGACTGGAACTTGTGTATTGCTTGGTAGCCAAACCATGGCTTTGAAACAAATACAAACGTAAATGTCTCCCCTCCCCAAGCATCACCCATGGCAGGAGGGATCCGTTTTAAACCAGGATGGTTTTGCTTGATCACTTCTGTATTGTCACTTTAATCTTCAACGGAAACGCTCATCGTACTTTGTGCTGACTAATGCATTTTGAGGGATTATTCCAAATCACATTTTGGACGGGAAGCGCGCTTCAATCACCGCACAATCTAAGGCGGCACCGCGTTCAAATGAACATCTAGAGCGGCGAGTCTGGCGTGTCATGAGACATCAAGTCGTTTGACGCTCTTCTCCTCTTTCAGTCGAGAGTCTAAATCAACAGTGGCTTCTAGCAAAGCCAAGGTTAAGCTGATAGATCCCCCACGATCACAATCTCCGTTCTGCTCTGTGTCGACCCCGCTATTAAATCTCTCCCATTTACAGATCGAACAAGAACGCATCGACAAGATCTGGCCCAAGCTGCGTGTGTTGGCTCGCTCCTCGCCCACCGACAAACACACACTGGTCAAAGGTGAGCGGCAATAAACACACACACACACACACACACACACACACACACACTGATAAACACAATATGGATAATGACATTATGTACTCCAAGATTCATCGCATACGACACGTGACTAATTCTGTGTCCTGATTACATCCAGGCATTATTGACAGCACCGTGCTGGAGCAGAGGCAGGTTGTCGCGGTAACGGGCGATGGGACTAATGATGGACCGGCTCTGAAGAAGGCTGACGTGGGCTTTGCCATGGTAACTGCCCGTTTGAGATCATAAACAGTGTTGAGTCCCTCTGTTACATGCTCCTAGCTGTCACACTTTGAGAGTTAAGAGCTAATCCTTCAAAAAAGAATAGCAGGGCTTTCAAATTACTCTGTATCAAAATTTGAAAATTGAAAGAACGAAAATGCACCCCCCCCCCCCGGCTATTACTCAGTGCTCCAGAGAATTATGTTTTATATAATGTTAGAATTTGTGTGTATTTTGTCATGTGATATCATAAGTTTTCTCCTGCTAGCGTATTGAATTATTCGTTATTTCCTTCGACATTATGACTCTCTGTTTCTCGTGTCAAAGACCAAAGCACTATTCACTACAGGATTAGTTTTACCTGGGGGCCTAATATGATTAGGGAATTACCCCCCTTCTCGGCGTTATGAGTGACTCATCCGCCCAAGGATAAGCAAAGTCTGTAATCACTTAAATCTACAAACCGGTTTCCTCATACGCAGTTGAAATATCCGATGCAACTGAATCTGCTGAGAGACGGAACATTGCATCTGAGGGATTCAGAATCTATGATTTTGTCTCCAAACTCCATAGCCCTCTGACGGAAATAGTTGAAATAAGTCAGAGAAAATTGGGAGATGTTCCTCAGGGAGAAAACACAAAGTGCTCCCAAATTATGGGGAGAGTAAAGATTCTGGGCGAAAAATGATCACTGGGCCACGCTGTCCTCCGAAATGTGACGGGTAAATTGCCGCGTCAGAGTCTTTATATTTATAATCATGGAAATGTCCGATTTGCACAGGATTAAGATCGCTGACGACCCCTGCACTCATTGCAAATCGCCAGGCGGGCGTGGGACTATTCTGGTGCTAATGGGGCCGCTGGCGGCTGTGTCAATACAAAGGCGGCCGTGGTTAAACACATTTAATGACTGAATCATCCTACGAATCTCTTTTGATATTACCATCCCCCGCTTCTCCTCTCCCCTCCTCTCCTCTCCTATCCTCTCGCTCAGGGTATCGCCGGGACAGACGTGGCCAAGGAGGCGTCCGACATCATCTTGACGGACGACAACTTCAGCAGCATCGTCAAGGCGGTGATGTGGGGACGCAACGTCTACGACAGCATCTCCAAGTTCCTGCAGTTCCAGCTCACCGTCAACGTTGTGGCCGTCATCGTGGCCTTCACCGGCGCCTGCATCACCCAGGTCGGTACACCGATATATGTGGATCTGAAAGCCTTGTAGGTGTCTCCACTGGAAGATCATTTTCCATGGCGGTCCTTAAAAAAAACTTGGGCTACCACCTACACCTTCAGATGTTTAGTCCAGACGCCAAGAGTTTTTACATGACTTCAACAGAAGGGCTTTCATAGGAGCTGACATTCGTGCATGGAGGTGCCCACTCAAATGTAATTGCGTTAGCGCTCGTGTACAGAGCAGATTACAATAGTGCAATCACTCAGAATGTGCCGGCCACATTTGATAAATGTGATTGGCTGGTGAGGCTTGGCTTAAAGGGAAAAGTTGGGAAAGCGTTCTTCCTGGCCCATTTCCATACCGCTCATTTCC
>NC_137194.1:23910554-23960554 GCF_960531495.2 Zeus faber | reverse complement strand
GGCTCTGGTGTCTCTTCGTGGGAGTGGGAGAGCTTCTCTGGGGACAGGTATGTCGGGGTCTCGCAGCTCCGTCAACACAACTTTGGAGGGACGTAACCTTCGTTAGGGGTTGGGTTTCTGTTTTTTGGTAACATCCCATTTTCCCGCTAGAGCAGTACAATGCCTGACCGTTGTCTCTTTTTGGCGGCAGCTGATCGCCACGGTGCCGACGGAGAGGCTGCCATGTCTGAAGGAGGCGGGACTGGGACTGGAACCCGGGGAGGAGGAAGGGGAGGAGCTGGCGGAGGATGAGGAGGAGATCGACTGCGCCGAAAGGGAGCTGAGGCGCGGACAGATCCTCTGGTTCCGAGGCCTCAACCGCATCCAGACCCAGGTACTGTGGCCCGGGCCGACCCCTGAGCCAGAAGCTCTGTCAGAAGCATGCCGACTGTGATGTCACTTCCTGCTGCTCAGATGGCCGCGGTTCCCCTGGCAGTTTAATAGGACTTTTCCCTCTGAATGTGCTGAGCGTGCAGCGCAGATAGCGGTGTCACCCCGGACCTAGCGCTGGAAAGTTCTGACGGAATGATGATATGAAAAAATCAAAAACCACAATGAAAATAAATCATTTTGTTGTGCTGTTAAGCTGTACGAGCAAAACCACAACATGGAATGTACTGTCCTGCACGATGCATTCCAGGGAGTGAATTATCTCTAAAGTCTAGAATATGCATTTCATTGTGATTCTTCTCAAACCTCTGCAGAAATAGTGTAGACACGGTCTGTTTATTGCCTCTTTTCTTCTGTCTTTCAAAAGTAATCTCTCTCTTTCTTCCTGTCCTATTTTACTGACTTGTGCCAAACATGATGACTAATGATTTTTCCTTCTGACACAGTGAACTAGAGCATCCAATGTCTGTTTATAACTCTCCTATTAAGGTGGTATCATCATAGCCATATAGTAGGAGACATAGGGTCCATAATGTAGAGTACACAAATGATTGTACAGTATGTGCTTGATTGTGTGTGCGTTCTAAAATTGACTGAATGGAGAAGGTGCTGACGATTAATCAAATGATCAAATCAAACACGGCTTCATATAAAAGCGTATGTCTGAGTAGATAGATGAGGTCAAAAACCACTACAAGCCGCATTGTGACCGTCATTAGTGCGAATGCCATCGACCAAAAGTCTCCAGGCCGTGTTAGAGAGGCATCTCACGCTTGGCTTGAGTGCCTTCATTTGAACAATGTGGCTGATTTCCCTCATTAGACGGCCTGTAGGGCTCAGTGTGTGAACACACAAAAGGCAGAAAACACACACACACACACACACACACACACGCACACATCAAAACATATACTGTATCTGCATTGAACTTAGTAGTTAGTATCTCTTTACATTGTTAAATTTTGTCAAATTTAACAAATTTGTAATTACCATGTACACCAATCACACACACCCATATTTACCAGTAACCTGGGTGGATGTAACAATCCTCAATTTTTGCTGAGACCTTACCGAGATGGTTAATTCAGAATAAAAAAAACTGATGACCCGTTATTGACTATGTCCAGAAGTCCAACACATAACAACGGAGCATCGTTGATGACTATAAGGAGGAATCGAAATCCGATTTTACCGTGCGGATAAAACTGCCACATACCCGTGTATGTGCAAAGACACACACACACATGCGCACACACACATGAGCACACACACACACACACACACACACCCAGAACAACCTGTCTGCCCGCACTGAGTGTTGCTGTTTTGTCTCTGTCCTGCAGATGGAGGTAGTGAGCACGTTCAAGCGAAGCGGTTCGTTTCAGGGCGCGGTGAGGCGGCGCTCCTCCGTGCTCAGTCAGCTCCACGACGTAAACACTATCTCTACCCCCTCTCATGTAGCTCTCTCCACCGCTACAGCCAATACCAGCCCAGCCCCCGGGAGTGAGTCCGCCGAACGCACGTACACGAGCATACACACCCAGATGAAAACACACACACACACACACAAACACACACACACACGCACACACGCACACAGACACACACACACACACACACACATACATATATACGCATTGCTGCACGGCACGTGGACTGCAGTAATGTTCTCTATGGTTGTGTTTTCCCCGCGGTCCCCCTCGCTGCTCGTGTCTGTGCATCGTCTCCTTCTCTCTTCTTTACCCTCCCTTCTCAAGCAGCACCCCAGTCTTGACTGGCTGTGCCCCGGGTCGACTCCCCTCTGGTCTGGTCCGGTTCGGTGTGGTCCGTTCTGGTCTGGAATGGTCTGGTCCGGTCTGGTGTGACCCCAGTCCCAGTCCCAGTCCCAGTCCCAGTCCAGAGTGTGTTTTGTTGTTCCATGTTGGTTGTTGTTGGGGGCGTCTCACCATTCTCTTTCTGTCAGAGAGCTGTTATGACCACTGTTCTGGAGCCAAAACCCCAATATCAGAACCAAACTCAGAGTTCAAGGAAGAGTAAATATTGTCAGAAATTTTTATTTCTTTTAGAAGGGAATAAAACAGGAAGCGGCGACCTGGCCGGGTGTAAAGAATTGGATACAGCCGAGCGTTCAGAGTGAAAATGGTGACTCCTCCCGCACTACGTGTTACTTTCTGTCTGTGAATGAGGTCAAGCGTGGTTACTGAGGTTTACCATCTGAAATACTCGCCCGCTTATTCAACCGTAGAGCGGTAAGCGTGATGTGATTTGACGTGATTCGCCCGTTTTACTGTGGTTGCCATCATGAGAGTGCTGAGATTTGATCTTTGCCGACGCTCCTAGGCGGTAAACCTTTGAGTATATGCCAAGCCCCATGATGCACTGCTGTTTCCCAGGCTCTCACCTCTGAAGTTCCCCCCCTCTCCAAATTGCTCCGGCCTCCTTATTTTCTCTTTCTTTCTGTTTGACTTGTTTAAGTTTGGTGCTTTGTTTTATGTAACAGTGTTTTTTATGTAACAGCTCTGACGTCACAAGTTTGACTCTCTCTCTTCCCCGATGTCTGCAAAGCCTCAAAATATTTCCCTCTCTCTATCTCTCTCTCTCGCTCTCTCTCTCTCTCTCTCTCTCTCTCTCTCTCTCTCTCTCTTTACCTTTACCTTTCTTTCCATCAATGTTGTCTCCTTCTCGTTTCTCTAAATTTGGGCGGTTTTTCAGGTTGCCAGTTGGCTTGAAGTCAACCGCAAAACATGCTTGGAAATGTGTTGTAATTGTAATTGTAAATGAATAATAGAATTGTTCTTTTGTAGAGACTTTTTCGAGGTATTTAGATTTTACCGGATCTAAATACAGGCACTTGTGTAGCATATTGATAAGGTTTCTTTAGTTTTCTTCATTTTTTTTTTTTTTTAGTTTACTAATTAGTTTCATTTGTCATTCTCCTCATCCCTCTTACTTTCCTTCCATCCATCTCCTGAGTAGGGAAACATCGGCCCATCTTCCATGTTTTCTTTCTTTTCCCTTGTATGTCAGTTCTGCGTGCGTCTGTGTACGTGTGCACGTGGAACCGCTGCCGTGTCCCGGTAGTGGCTGTGGATTGGTTTCTGTGTGTTCTGTGTTTCAACGTGTGAGCGTGTCTTTGTATGTTTGTCTGTGTGTGTGTGTGTGTGTGTGCGTGTCTGTGTGTGTGTGTGTGTGTGTGTGTGTGTGTGTGTGTGTGTGTGTGTGTGTGTGTGCCTGACCGGGAATATGTGTACACACGTACACCTACAGCTGCAAATTTTGTAGACGTGTTCGTGAATGTGTGTGTGTGTGTGTGCGAGTGTGTATATGTGTTTGTGCGTGTGTGTGCACGCATGTGCGTGTCTGTGCGGCCTCCTCCATCCGCTTGTTTCATCTGTCCAATCACGGCTCCTTCTCAGTTGCTTCTCCCTCCCTCCCTCCCTCCGTTGCTCCACACTTTGCTCACCGCCAGTGTAGTTCCAGGGTTGGCCACCGGGGGTAGGGGTGGGCGGGGGCAGCTGACACCATACCGGGTAC
Source organism: Zeus faber (assembly GCF_960531495.2). Classification (NCBI taxonomy): domain Eukaryota; kingdom Metazoa; phylum Chordata; class Actinopteri; order Zeiformes; family Zeidae; genus Zeus; species Zeus faber. Next base: position 23,956,591 of record NC_137194.1, on the reverse strand, counting down.
CAGCTGTTTTCTCGATAGATATTTTCCCTATAGAACGTTGGGAATATCTGGCCTTCAATGACGTAATCAATCATTCTCTCCTTCCTTGATGCTTGATTACTAAAGTATGACAGCAGAGATACAAATCGGGACTTTACGATGAGATTGACACTGAGTTGACAGAGGAATGTGAAGGAGAAAAATATTAGAACTGGAATTCAGTGTGCCCCAGGCTCGCTGTTTCCTGATCACTTCCTATAGTTTTGAGGCAGATTTTGGTCCAATAGTATTTGCAATAGAAAGGAAAAAGTATGGTATCAAACCATCAAGAAATCCGGAAGTGGGAAGACTGCAGGTTCAGAAAATAAAAGTCCTGCCATGTTTTTGCTCCAGCCATGCACTGATCCAGCGGATTTCATTAGTTGCTATTTAGCAAATGCCCCACTTGACCCCAAATCCGAGTGCAATTTATCTTTCTGAACCCGGATTTTCCACCTCTAAAGAAATCAGATGGGCGGGGTTTCCGCAGATGTTTATGAATCACTGACGACTTTAGGATAAAACAAACCGAACCAACTTCCCAGGCTTGAGGTGCAGTTGTCTGTGGCAGGCCACACCCACATGATATCCCAAAAGAAACCGTAACAATTATTTGTAAATGCTGTCTGTCCTTGGCCTTACCCCGGGTAGCGACCAGGGTTGTTCAATCGTCCATATCAAAGCACATTGACCTCTTCCGTTTCCCCCGGCTGCTCAGCTTTAGAGTGTGTCAGGGCTTTCCAACTCAACCCCAACAGTTCATTGCTGAGCCCACTGCGGCCCTCAGACCCGCCACTGTGCCCCATGACAGAACGAAGCCGATCTGTACGTCCAGATCTGTCATCTTTAGGTAAGGAAGGAGCCCCAAGACAAGTGTCCTCTACTATCTTGTTTTTTTTCTTCAAACTTCCTGTGAGTAAACTTCTCTCCTTTTCACATAACATTGCTTTTCTCCACCCGATCTGTGCCGGCCTTAGCGAGGCCTCTGGATCGCTTTGGCAGATACATGGATCCAGTTTGCTTTCATTCCAGACAGGGAAAATGCACCTTCTTCGCCCATTGTTATCTGGAGGTTTGGGAGGGATGTAGATGTAGTTCATTCATTTTTAGCCTTTAGATGGTTGGAGGTTGAGGGTAAAAAAAACAATCTCATGTCCAAACCAGCTCAAATTCTTCACTTGCATTATTCCATAATGGTGACAAAAAGTGGCAGGACTACTTTGAGGTATGAAAAGTGCTTGGAACAAGTTAAGGAAAGTTCCTCATTCAGATGCCGTCTTCTGACGTCCTGTTGCGGGGCGGGCAGGGTGCTTGGTGTTGGGTTCGCACGTTGGGAGATGGTAGTCATCTACCTATCATCCACCTCACAGCTTCTCCAATCCCTGCGTGCGTTTGTGTTGCTGTTTCCTGTTTCTTCTCTTCAGCCTTTGTTCTGCACACGGCGGCCTCTACCTCCCAGTGCCTTTTCTTTTTTTTTCTCCTTTTTTTTTTTTTTTTTAATGCCCACTCCAAATTGTTTTTTAACCATCACGTTTTTCCATTTAGCACTGCTGCTGAAAAAGTGAGCAGGGGGAGACAGGGACAGGGGGAGCGAGAGAGAGATGGAGAGAGAGAGAAAGCGAGGTAGAGAGAATTGCTCAGCAGTGCACTGGCCTACAGGCCTCTCTGGTCACACCGTGGGTGTAATATACTCGAAAGTTTACTCCTTTCTCGGAGGCAAAATGCCAACAGAACAAGCACCAAACCAAGGGAGCAAGTAACATTCTGAAACCTTCTCAGTCTGCATGAGTTGTTTTTCTACTGTCTGACAGGCTCTTTGGAAAAACAGATAAGCACTGAACCTACTGCTTGACCGTCTGTCTGTCCGTCTGTCTGTGTCTGTATGTCTTGTCTTGTCTTTCTGTCCGTCACATGTGCCAGAGTCATATATAGAGACCGCATCCCCAGTTTGGCCAACTGCAGCACCGAGCTCCATTCAGCTGCTGTGTCATGACATTCATTCATTCATAACCACAATTTGGAATTTCAGTCGGTGTCCAGTCAGTGTTGCAGTTGACATAATGCTTCTGTGTCAAACCTCACTTGGCCAAACTGTCTCTATGTACGGTTCCAGCTGTTCCTGTCCAGTGTGTCGCTTTTGTTTGCATTTGAACTCTTTCTGTTCCTTTTCTCGAGCTCATGCTGCTTCTTTTCCTCTGTTTTGGGCTTGAGGGCGGAGGGTGCATGGACCGACTGCCATGGCAAAGGAACGTGTTTATGCACACATACATCACAAAACACTGCATACTATGCCTTAAAGTGCACTCATGACCCTTACTCTGAACTGTTGTGTTTGTGTGTATGTGCACGAGGGGGACAGAGAGAGAGATAGAGATAGAGAGAGAGTGAGAGAGTGTGGAAGAATGGGCTGATGTGGCATGACCCGGCTGCCTTTCCTTGTGTGACAGGACTGATGCCTGCGCTGGCCACTGAGCATTCTTAGGCAAAGCAACTTCCACTCCCGGCGACCAGCCTGATCACACACAAACTCTTCTAACCCATCGCTTCTCTGTTGCGCCCCTCTTCCATTTTGAAAGACTTTTCCGTTTTGATTCAGTTTTGTTCTGTGTCTTTCTTACCCTGCAGAGGCAGTCTAACCATCATCACCATCCTCAGCAGCATCACCAACCATCTTCTCTCTCGCTTTCTCTCCGTCTCCTCTCCTCCACTGCTGCATGGCTGGAGCACGTTTTGCGTGCATATCTATGCGCGTGTCAGCAGACAGGCTGACTGAGTCACTGCTTGCCTCTAGGTGTGTGCGCATATAAACAAGCTTTCCTTAAATAGTCAGCATCGATGACTGACACCTTGACGGTGCATGTGGATGTCAACTCCCAAGTCACATGTTCTGGAACGGGGGGAATACCTACCTACCCCCCACCCCCCCCCCCCCCCTCCGCCGGCGCTTTGACTTCTGCTGCATGAATATGTGTTTGGTTGGAGTGTTTGTATGTGTGTGCGTGTGTGTGTGTGTATGTGTGTGTGTGTGTGTGTGTGTGTGTGTGTGTGTGTGTGTGTGTGTACATCACTGCTCATTTCAGCGAATTACGTTTGGGTCACCGTGCACTGATCTGACACACTCACCATCCTCCATCTGCGTCTAACCAGCTTCACATGCACCAACCAGCGGGCTAATGTATGTGCGATTGAGTGTTAAACACCTCCTCCCGCGCTATAGCACACTTGCACGCATGCACACACCGATGCAAACACACACACACACACACACACACACACACACACACACACACACACACACACACACACACACACACACACACACACACACACACACACACACACATTCACACACACTCACACGCAATCCAAGTGTGGATGATGTGGATGATGTGTGGTTTCTGTGGTCTTTGTGTTGGTGGCTCGTGAATGCCCCTTGTCTTGTTTGGTCTGACTGACGTGAGGGAACTGACAAATAAACAACACGTGTCATTAGCCAACTCAACTCAACTTTTGTTCATTGATTTTTCTTTTTCACTTTTGTGTTTTAGTGACTCACAGGATCAGGTGGCCGGCATGTAACAATGAATTATGATAGATCTCCTCTTGTCATCTGTCTGTCGATCGACCGATAGATAGAGGGAAAGATGGGTAGATTTCATTGATTGACAACATCGAAGGTAAGTTGAAAATAAGGATGGAAGTCAATATTTCCAATTACAGCTCATATTAGGTACATTCCTCCGTTGCCACTCAATAACAATGCAACTTTCGATAGGTAGTTTAACTGAGGTGTCCTTGAAAACCCTTTCTGTCTCCACCTGGTCCTGAGTGTCTGTCTGTCCGTCACTGAATCTGTTTGTCTGCTGGAGGATGCTTCCGTCTGTCTCTGGGTTTCCTCTATGCCCTTTCTCTCCCTTTCTGTCGTTTCACTTTCTTTTTCTTTCTTTCCCATATTCTCTCGCCCTCTCTCCCCTCCTTGCTCTCTCTCTCTCTCTCTCTCTCTCTCTCTCTCTCTCTCTCTCTCCCAGATGCGAGTGGTGAAAGCGTTCCGTAGTTCGCTGTACGAGGGCCGGGAGAAGCCGGAATCCCGGAACTCCATCCACAACTTCATGGCCCACCCGGAGTTCCTCATCAACGACCTTATCCACAACATTCCGCTGATCGACGACACTGACGTGGACGACGAATCAGAGCTCAGCAGATACCAGCACCTGCACCCGGCCCTCCGCAAGCCGCCGCCCCCACCCACCCAGCCCCAGCCCCCAGTCCGCACTCGCCCCACGCGCCCATACCGCCAATACAGCCTCCCAGTGACCCCCTGCAACAGGAACAACAACAACAACAACAGCAGCAGCAGCGGCGGCGGCAGTGGCGGCGGCGGCAGCTCCATATCCATACACGGCAACAGAGGCAGCAGCAAGGCAGTAACTCCCAGCAACCCGAAGCCTCACCACCATCATCATCCACACCATCACCAGAACCACCACCACCCCCTGCACCATGGCAGAGACAGGCCGGTGAAGCCCTCGCCCTCTCATCCGGCTTCCCCCTACTTCTGCGTTGAGACCTCCTTATAACCGGGCAAGGGGGAGGCGGTCGCAAACAGGGAAGAGAGGGAATATAGTGGGGTGAGGCTCAAGGGACGGAGAGGGGGAGGCTGAGGAGAAGGAGCGAGAGATGTTGCTATCATCCGATTTCCCATGATTAAACTGAGGGGAGGGGGGGGGCGAGGCGCAAGCGAGGCAGGAAGAACGGAGTGGACCATTGTTTTGACAAGACTTCTTCTCGCAGCTCCTTGAGAACTTTTCAGCTTTCCCTGCCGTTGCCCTCGACCCCTCTCCCCCCAACCCCACCGCACCACCCACCCAACCACCCCCACACCATTTCCCAAACCCTCCACCTTTATCTCCCCCGGTATTTCACCTCTCCCGGAGCACACACACACACACACACACACACACACACACACACACACACACACACACACACACACACAAACACACACACACACACACACACACACACACACACACACACACACACACACACACGCGCGCGCGCACTCTGTGTGGTTAAAGACATCCAGGGATGGGGGTGGAGGATCGGGTGGGATGCGGTGCCTCCATCCACCGGTTGCAGCAAAACAACGCATCAGCGGGAACAGGGCTGTGAGGCTTTTGGGGGCTGACTCACTGTTTTCGTATCAGTGTTCATCATGAGTGTTCTAGTCACCACCCCGGCCTACCTACAAGTGACGCCGCCGTCATCTTCATTTACTGTACCCACAGTCACTACGAAAAAAACACTTACTTCTTTTGGATTTAAGTGAAGCTTAAGTTCACGCTTAAGTTCAAGCTTTAACCAGAGTTTGGTCTAATTGATTTTCTTAATTATTTTGTCCATTCATTTATTGGTGCTCACTCGGTTAATTCTTTTAACCTTGGTTATTTCATTGTTGCTTATTTGTTTTCTTGTTTTTACTCCGCTCTCGTGCAGAGCTTTTACATCAGGCTTTTTTACAGTTTATTTTGTAGGGTTTCGTCCTCGCTTTCTTTCACACTTTGTATGCGTGTGTGTCTTATCTGGTCTCTTCGGGGGGGGGGGGGGGACTGACAAAAAGCAAACATAAATTACGAGTAAAGTAAATGGTAATTTCAGCCTAATAGTAATCAAATAATAGATTGCTTACAACATCAACAAAGGAAAAAGGATAATTTCACAGTCTGGGAAGCAACAGCGCAGAGAAGTATTGATGACCGTTGCCATCTTTTCTCCAAGTTGATTGGTAGCCCATAAGCTCACGTAACTTGTCAGCTCCGGGAAAGAGAACCCCCAACCCTGCTCAGTTAATGGATCTATTTTAGGTTACCATCTTTTGATTTCTACCTGGCACAATCTGGTCTCTTAATCTTCCTCTTGATCTTCCTTTTCTTTTGCGGTTCCTTCATCCTTCTGCTGTTGTTAATCTTTTTCCTCGACTCTCTTCTTCTCTCTTTGCCTCTTGATCGTCTCTCCCCGTCTTGTTGGATGTCGTGGCATTTTGTCTTTAGTTGGTTTTAAAGCTGGATCCTTGCAGAGCATTGTCCCTTTAAATACCACCGATCACTCAACGCACAGGCGATGGCCCTTTAAAACGAACATGCACTCACTTTAATGTTTGAACCTGCTCTTGCTCTTGCATGTCTGCTGTGGACTTGTTTCAATGGTGTGACACTGTCATTTACTCATCTTCATATAAATACGTAGTGTGCATATATGGTAACATAAACCCTGTTTGCTATAGGCTGTTTAATTATTGACATTGAACCTCAAATGATCCGCATCAATATAAAACAAAATGCATGGGAGTAAGACCAGTGCATCATTTTGCCATTTTGCTCTGCTCTTCAGCCTCAAAGCCCACTCGGGTCAGTCGTCTTGACCAACGAATGTCCCAAGTCATAGTCTCCTCGTCTAACTTTGGCTGCACGCACCCCGTCACCATGACGTCGTAGACCGCTAGAAGTTACGGAGCACAATACCGCATAGCATTGCGTACAGCTTGAATGGTGAGCCCGGCGAACAAATCACAGGAGACATAATGATCCATCGACGACACGGAGCAATAACGCCATTTTACATTCCATCCTCATCCAGCTCCGGTCCACCCTTACATTCCACGGAACATTCGACATTCCAAATGACCTCATCACATTCCAGACTGATTGTGAGAGCGCCCTCCTGTGTTCCCATGTTGCACTAGGCGTGGACAAAACCTATGACATCATGTCACCTCGGCGGTGCGACTGCAAAGCAATGCAACCCTTGAGCCCTGCAGCATCTCCTCACCAACCCGACCCCTTGCATTCCCCAAGCGATTGACTGCTCCTTTCCTCCCCCGGTGAAAGGCAGGGGCTGGCAATATGCAACAGACTGCCACGTCCACAGGCATACCCAGGCGTAGTATTAAGACACTATATGATATACCACACAGACCTTTATACATGCAAATACCGCCAGAGAACTTTTCTGTTTCGCTGTCTGCTAGTTCTATTTCTGGATGCATGCAGGGCTCTCTGGAAACTCCATTACCTGGCTGTATAAAACTCTTTGTCTTCTAGAATGCCCATTTCTCATCGTCACCACCCTAAACAGGCCTGCGCGAGAAGGCAGGCGGGGCTGTGACATTGTATTGGTCTGTCTGTTTTGAAGCATGCATTTGGTATCATTAATGTCACTCTTTATGTGTTGGTAAATCATTTAAGCTACTGTTACTACTGTATGCTACAATCTTGTCACATATACTTCCCTCCCCCTCTCTCTCTTTCTCTCTCTCTGTCACAAACACACACACACACACACACACACACACACGCAAGCACGCAGGCACACACACACACACACGCACGCACGCACGCACGCACGCACGCACGCACGCACACACACACACACAGCTCCTGTCCAGTTCCAATCTATTATATTTGAGAATTCTTAGAACCGCTCTATGGATGATTTCTACAGTACAGTCTACTATACATACACACAAACACACACGCACACACACATACACATTCACACACACACACAAATAAACCACAATGATGTAAATTCAACAGTCTAGTTCCAGTCATCTCTGTCTATTTGTCCAGCCACGAAACATCATGTTTTGAGACGAATTTCACAGGAGGGAAAACACAATGTGAAAAATAATATATTATATTTACTATCAAAGTTATAAATTATTGTACAACTGCGCCACTACTGTACAGATTGCCCAAATGTGCATCTTTGATTTACAGGTTCCTCGGTTCCTGTTACATTTGTTTTTCCAATATATATTTTTTTTATTATTTGAATCTTATTTCTTTTTGTAAAGAGAGGGAAGGCAAAATGGAAGCATTTGTATATTATTGTTATTATTATTATTATTAGTATTATTATTATTATTATTATTATTGAACTTTTCCACCGGTGCTCCCACTGATGGAAAAAAGGGACAGTTGCACATTCTCCCAAGCATACTCCGAAGGGCTGCGTTTTCTGTCCAGTGAACAGCCCCTGATGTGTGCAGAGGTGTGAATACACTTAGCCTCTTCTAAGAACACAGACACCACCCTGTAAATAGAGACCGGGAGATACCAATGTACCTCATTGTGATCTACCAGACCGGGCAATGGGGGGACCCTGGGGATGGAGAGCTCCAGCTGTGGAGGGCGAGATGCAGAGCTAGAGACTGCAGAAGTGCAATGCACCTATAAGTGTGCATTGTTTAGGCTGCCCTTTTAGATCTGCTCCAAGTATTACTGCCAAGTGACGCGGTGGGATAAAAAACAAGGTTTTCACATGTTCCCTATAAATAACGTTGTAAATACTGTGTGAAAAGGTCCCTTCTTCTGGCACATTACAGTGGTGTTGCCCAGACAGAAAATGCAGCCTTACCTGTGCTGAAATGAATAAAAAAGACCAAAAAAAACAAAAAAAACAACAATATAAAGACTATTGAATATATTAAAGAGTTACCTGCCTGTTATTTAAGCGAATAAATATCTATATATGAGAAAGAACACACCTGTATACTGTAGACTAAAACTGTATGGAAATCTAAGAGAATTTAATGGGAATAAGTCCAACACCTTTTGTCTGTATGAAAGAAAAAAATACATCAAAGTATTCTACAATAATAACTTTAACAAAGTCTGTGCGACTCTTGTGTTGTTTGTTCTTATCGGTGCACAGCTACACAATATCAACCAGGATCCCGTTGACAGTGCGATAGACGGGGTTTTGCTTGTCTCTGTCGCCAAAAAAAGGTAGAACACGATGCGCAAGTGACAATGACTGCATTTCATCAAAGGCGATCTTCCATATGGCGTAGTTACTTAATTGCCGCAGGCCTCCGGAATCGGGGAGCTTTTGAAAGCTGGCAACACTAGTAAACCCGGAGACCAGGGCTCAGCGGGAAGGTGACCTGGCGGAGCGATGGTTCATACCTGGCCTTCAAGCGCTGCTGTTAGATGTTCAAGTCCTTATATTTACAGTCAAGTCCTGTTACTTTAATCAACTGATTGGAGATGACCAAGCTCCATAAGACTCAGTGCCGCTCTAGGAGAGCTTCAGGCTTTGATGCCCCGGTGAACTTTTGAAAGCTGGCAACACAAGTATGCCTTTAGAAGCCCCCACGGAGACCGGGGCTCAGCGGGAAGGTGACCTGTTGGCGAGATGGTTCTGACACTGACATCACAGTTTCAAATCCTGAGTTTTACATCCAGGCTAAGCTTTATTGGACTCAGTGGTGCGAAGAGATACATCCTTGAATGGGACCTTTCAGTTGGAGGACTTCAGGGTTCAATGCCAGGTAATCTTTCAAAAGCCAGCAGCACAATTGTACATTTGAAAGCGCCTGAAGACCAAGGCTGAGTGTGAAGGCTCTAGGCTTTCTTTTCGTTCCAGATTGGAGTCTCAGTTCAGCCCTTAGGTCGCTGCAGTTAGAGTCACCACTGAATGACTCCCTTACTGGAGTTACCCCCGCCCTTCTGAGTGATAGTATTATATATATTCCTAATCTTGTTCCATTGTCTTCTTCTAACTGAGTGACGAGTTGAATTTTTCGAGTTTGAATGGTTCAGTTAGGATTCTCGTTTAGCGTTCCACACTGAAAAGAGCTCTCTCTAAAAAGTTTTTGTGTACTTGCCATGCTTGCATTAAGTGAGGTGGAGAAGGGCCTCACAATGGTCCTGTCAGGGGCCTCCAAATAGCGCCTTTATACAATAGACCTGTATTTCGGATGCATTTGACAGTTATGATCGAAGTACAGGACTATCGCTTACATGTAATATTGTGTTTATAGGCTTTTAGTAACTATACAAATAACAATGGGGTATATAGTCTTTGAATGGAAGCAAAGCTGTATTTCTCATACTGTCAGTGGCATTTGGTGATGTCACGTTGAAGTGGAGCAACAAACGCAACTACTTGCTAGGTGTAGTAAATACCTTCTCGACATCATCTCTTTATATCTGAAAATATCCACTGTTTGAAAATGTAATTGAGTACTGTAGTAATTGAGTACTGAACTGTACTACAACTAAAATAATAGACTTACAGTCCTGTACCTGCAGTGTACAGGAAAGTATCTGTACAGTATCAGATTTTCAACATCACTCCACTACCTTTTAAAGCAAATATTTATACCACTTGCTCTCCTACATTGCTATGCAGTAGTTTTGAATTGATCTTGCCAAGGATCAGAACCAATCAGAGTGCAGTATTCACTCTGCCAATCAGAGTGCAGTCTCCCACCAGCCAATCAGAGTGCAGTATTCCGCCAGCCAATCAGAGTACAGTATTCAGTCAGCCAATCAGAGTGCAGTATACACCCAGCCAATCATAGTGCGGTATTCAGATCAGGACAATTACATCTCAACTATCATCCATCAAAAGACACAATTCCTTATGACACGAATAAGAGCAAATTATTTTGAATTCAATGACAAATCAGGTAAATTTCTTGCCAATCAATTGAAACCTGATAGAGAAAAATCAATTAGTACAGCCATCAAAGATTCCCAGGGTAGAATAACATACTCGCCGCAAGACATCACTAACATATTTAGAGACTTTTATAAGAACCTATATCACTCGGATAATGAATCGAATATATAAAACATTCACTCATTCCTTGATGATATTGAGCTTCCAAAAACTCTTGATGGAGCAGGCTACCACCTTAGATCAACCACTTACTCTTGAAGAACTCAGGAAAGCGCTCTTCTCTATGCCCGACAATAAATCACCTGGATTAGATGGCTACGCAGTGGAATTTTATAAACACTTCTGGCCACTTATCTCCCCATTATTCATCAGAATGGTTACAGAGGTCAAGTCAACCTCCACCATGCCTCCGCACATGAATACTGCTCTCGTTTCGGTTTTGCTCAAACCCAAAAAGGACCCAACCCTCACCTCCAGTTATAGACCCATAAGCCGTATTAATTGCGACCTTTAGATTATAAGTAAAACACTAACCAACAGAATTGAAAAAGTAATTCCATTTATAATTCACCCAGATCAAACAGGCTTTATCAAAGGCAGACACTCATCCAGCAATATGCGTTGTTTATTCAGTCTGATGAGCATATCTAAAAGGAACAATTTTAATACTATTATTGCCTCTTTGGATGCCGAAAAGCATTTGATAGAGTGAATTGGACATATTTATTTTCAAACCTCAACAAATTTGGCTTTGGAGAGTTCCTTATTCAATGGATTAGAATCCTCTACAACTCTCCATCTGCTTCTGTCATCACCAATGGTTACACCTCACAGCGTTTCACTCTACAACGCAGCACAAGACAAGGATGTCTGCTCTCCCCTTTACTATTCGCCATCTTTATTGAACCCCTCGCGGCGGCTATCCGTCAAAACAGTAATATTATAGGCATACAAAAAGGAAACTCTGTTCACAAAAACAGTTTGTATGCAGACGATATCCTGTTGTACCTACGGAACCCAATTTCATCCCTACCAGAGGTGTTCAATCTTATATCTAAATTCTCAGCTATCTCAGACTATTTAATAAATTGGACTAAAACCACAGTCTTACCACTAATGGGGGGGACTGTAATGCTGCAACCCAGAAACTTCACTTAATCATCACAACGGGCAATATTAGATACCTTGGTATTGATATCTCCCCCAATCTATCAGATTAGTTTACCCTTAATTTCACTCCATTGCTGAAATCCATTGAAGAAGACCTCATTCGATGGAACAACCTACCCATCTCACTAATTGGTAGGATAGCAGCAGTGAAAATGAATATACTTCCGAAAATAATCTATACATTTTCAATGACCCCAGTGCAACCAACAGTACATTGGTTTAATACTCTCAACTCAATAGTCAACAATTTTTATTGGAAATACAAGAAACCGAGAATTAAATGAGCAACACTACAGAAAAACAAAGACTGTGGAGGCCTAGCAGCCCCAAACTTTAGATACTACTATCTAGCAAACCATCTTCAATTTAGAATTAAATGGTTACAAGCAGAGCAACAATTGGCCCATGGACGGCGAGACATTGAACAATCTGAATGTCAGGAGTTGTCATTAGCAGATCTCCCATTCTTTACTGAATCTATAAGGAAAAATAATTGCTTTAAAAACCCACTTATCGCAACAACTCTGTCAGCCTGGTGGAAATTCCTCAAACTCAGTGGTCACACTCTATCTCCAAACAATTCACGCCAATCTGGCACAATCCAGATTTCCTGGTTAAAAACAGACCAATACTCTTTAGGTCTTGGAAAAGACAAGGAATTACTCATCTGGAACACATTTTTGAAAACAATTCGCTTATATCCTTCCCAACCTTAACCCAAAGGTATAATATCGGTGGCCACAGCTTCCTTCAATTCCTTCAATTACAGCAGTCTCTAAAAGTTAAAATCAAATTGACGAACAACATCCTACAACCACCTGAAATGATTGAACATCTCACTCATATCGGTCACTTGAAAAATCCCTTTTCCAGAATATACAAACTTTAATTAAAAATAGCAACACTTTATCTTTACCTACAATGAAATGGGAAAGAGACCTTGCTGTTCCTACCAATATCAACCCGTGGAAGCTTATTTGCAACAACACCTTTTCTATGACCCGCAACTCCAAAATGCAACTCATCCAATATAAGATTTTGCACAGAGCCCATATCACGAAACACAAAATGTTCAAAATGGGTTTTGTGGATGAAGACATTTGCTCCCACTGTTCCCTTGATATCAGAGATGACTACTTTCATGCCTTCTGGCTCTGCCCACCTATCCTAGCATTCTGGACCAACATCACCAAGAAGCTATCAACTCTTCTGGGTCGCAGCATTCCATTCTCCCCGGGCTCCGCGGGGTCTGCCCGGGCTCGGCGGTTGGGTGGCTGCCCGGGCGGCTGTGGGGACATCCGTGGTGCGTGGGCCGGTGTTCTTGGGGGATCCCGGGGCCCCACGGGGGAGTTGGGTTGTCTGGGTGGTGGCGCCCGCTCCTTTACCTGAGTTGAGCTGGCCTGTCTCCGGGGGGGGGGGGGGGTAGACGTGCTACCAGGGAGTACCTGCAGCTGGCGTCCGTGTGTGGGTTCCAGGCGTGGTTGTGGGTCTGGGGCTCGGGTTGGAGACGGGGGGTGTGGGTCGTTGGTTCGGGTTTCGGGCCCCGTGGTCAGCGCGCCTCTGGGGTCGCCCGCCCCGCGGGCGGGGTGGCTGGGCCTGTGTGTCCCCCTGCATCCCGTGGGGGGTGGTGGCCCGTCGTGCCGGGGCTGGTTATGTCTGGTCCTGTCAACCTGAGTCCTGAATCTGGCTGGCTGTGCTAGGCGCTGGGCTCACCATGTGGCCTCCTTCGTGGGTGGCGGTCTCCTGTCATCACACCGGGCTGTCGAGGTACCTGCCTGTACTCTGATGCTCTCGGTGCATGGGGTACTCGTCACTGGGGGGTCGGGCTGTGGGTGGGGGTGCCGTCTGCCGCCCTCTATTCTGTAGTCCGCATGCTTTGCGGCTGGGGGCTGACTAGGGGCCTGATGGGGGCGCGGAGCTGCCCGACATGGCGGAGGCGCATGGCGGAGGCGCATGGCGGACGCTCTGCGCCCTTGGCTGATCGCTGTGGGTTGGATGCCACCGGGTACGGGAGGTGGGCACACTGGGGCGCGGTTGGGTCCAGGGGGGGGGGGGGGGTCTGCGTGGTTGCTCCCCAGCCTGCTGCACCCCTGGATCGATCTGGTCATGACTCGCCTATCTCTCCCAGTGCCAAAATAAATACTCAGCACATATACCACACAATAGACCGAGGGCTTTCAGGATGGGCGGCGTGCAGGCTATGGGGGTGGGGATGCAGTGGGCAGCTGCCATGCTCCTGCCCAAGCGTGCTTCACGTCCATCCCAAAATTGTAATCCCACTCACATTAGCTTAGAACACATACACTGGCACACCAATCCTACTCTGAACAACACTCCATCAGACCAGGGCCTGCGGGACAGGAGGGGTGCGAGTGATCCCGGTTCGACTTGCCTGAAGGACTCACACCTGCGGCCTGGCGGGGCAGCGGAGAGCGCCTGGGGGGACTGCTGTTGGGGGTGTTTGTTGGGGTGTGGGGGGCAGCTGTTGGCCTTTTGCTTCTGTGACGCAGCTTCTCTGTGGCGGGCGCCCGGGTGCTGGGGGTGGCGGAGGTGCCTGTGTGCCTGGCGGCCTGACGGGGCGTCTGGTAGGCTGCGGTGGGGCGGGCCTCCCCCTTGTGCTGGGCATGGGTGGGCGTGGGGGTCCTGCCGGCCCACCCATGGGGCGGGCGGCTCGGGCGGGGTGTCGGTCTGTCACCGTGGGGCCGTGATCCGGGCCTGCGGTCCGTGCCTTGCGCCCATGGCCCGGGTTCTGTGCCAGCGGCTGCGTCTTGTGCCTGCGCCCAGGGGTTGGTTGTATGTGTGCGCCCCTGGGATGCGGGGTCTCCTCGTTCTTCCTGAGACTGGGTCGTGCTCCTCGAGACTGGGCGTGGGAGTTGCTCCAGGGCCCTCTGGCTTCTCTGGGGGGGTCTTCCGTGGCCGCAGGGCAGGGTACCCGAGGATCTCCTGCAGCCGAGGGTTGTCCGCGGGGCTGCTTGGAGGCATAATAATACTAACCTTCTACACCAGTACCAATGGGGATAAGTCATGTACACTCACCGGTGGACATCTTTCACACACACGCATACACGCACACCTGCTTGGAGTGCAGGTGGTGATTCTCCCCCTCTTGGAGTAGTGATCAGTTGTTTATAGACCCAAACATGATAAATAGTTCTCCAAAGAGGGGGGTTGGTGGTGGCTCTCCATAACCAAAAACTGTGCTCTTGTCATTCTACAGGTCGTCCACAGGACAGAGTTGTTGCAGCAGTTCTTGACGATTTAAGAATAGATAAAGAGTTGCATTGCAGGTTGAGAACTTGAACTCCACTTGCAGACTAACTCTGTCCTGAATGCAATGGCATACAAATAATCTGTGTTGTATGCCCAGCATGCTGACAGCACAGGTTAAAAAATTTTTTTTTAAAAGAGTGCTGTATTCAGTCAACCAATCAGAGTGCAGTATTTACCCAGCCAATCAGAGTGGCATATTCAGCCAGCCAATCAGAGTGGCATAGTCACCCAGCCAATCAGGGTGCAGTTTAAACCCAGCCAATCAGAGTGAAGTATTCACCCAGTCAATCACAGTGTAGGATTCACCCAGTCATTCAGACTGTAGTTTTCAGCCAGTCAATCAGAGTTGAGTATTCAGCATGAAGTCCGCTAATGAGAGTGTAGTATTCAGCCAGCCAACTAGACTATAGTATTCAAGAAGCCAATCAGACAGTAGTATTCAGCTAGCCAATCAACGTGTATTATTCAGCCAGCCATCAGACTGTAGTATCCCCCCAGCCAATTGGAGTGTAGTATTCAGCCAGCCAATCAGTGCAGTATTCAGCCAGCCAATCAGAGTGTAGTATTCACCCAGTCAATCAGAGTGCAGAATTCAGTCAGCCAATCAGAGTGCAGTGTTCATCCAGTCAGTCAGGGTGTGGTCTTCAATCAGCCAATCAGACTATTATTCAATCAGCCAATCAGACTATTATTCAGCCAGCCAATCAGACTGTAGTTTTCAGCTACCCAATCAGACTGTAGTATTCAGCTAGCCATCAGAGTGTAGTATTCAACCAGCCAATCAGAGTGCAGTATTCAGCCAGCCAATCAGAGTGTAGTATTCAGCCAGCCAACCAGAGTGTAGCATCCATCCACGCAATCACATTGTAGTATTCACCCACTCAGAGTGCAGTATTCAACCAGCCAAAGTGCAGTATTAGGCCAGGCAATCACAGTGCAGTATTTACCCAGCCAATCAAGAGTGCAATACTCACCCAGTAAATCAGAGTGCAGTATTCGGCCAGCCAATAAAAGTGCGGTCTTAAGCCAGCCAATCAGAGTGCAGTATGGAGCCAGCCATATTTTGTTCATAGAGGGTAACGTATATCAATTGTTCGTTGTAATCGGGATATCTATGAGCGCTCACATGCAGGGAAAAAGAGTTGATGCGGTTTTATTGTCACTGTTCTATCAAGACACTGAGTATAAGTGCATGTGTTTTTAATACACAAGTCGCCTACAATAAGCAAGTACTTACATATTTCCTGTCACTTTAACTAGTCATTTGGGTATTTGCACTTCTAGTTAAGTAAAAGTCTATTTAGATGCTTATTAAGCACTATTAGGACCAATTATAAAGCTACCATCATGTCAGAGGAAAGGAGTCAAACGATAGGATGTGAGCCGTGAAAAGTCATCCTCGCCCTAAATAAAGCTGCAGTGACTGCATATACCATGATCTCATAGGAAGTGGATCATCCTGAAAGAGGAAGGTGTTTTGTTTTTTTTAAACGCCTGCGGATAACCACTGAAAGAAATGGCTTTTCTAGGCGTCAAAACTAGTCAATGAACTACAACAGCTGATTTCAGTAGAAGTTTGGTTGAACGCCATCGGGGTCAAACAGATTGTGACCCGCAGCTGGAGGAACACCTGGAAGACTCAGCTGCAGCAGCTACTTAAACCTTCATTGCTATTAAATCCAGCTGTGACGCGCTGCCATCCCTTTCCTATAGAAAATCTTTTAACAGTAAAATAAACAATGTGGCGAGGTCATCGATAGGGATCTAATTTGGGGACTTCGCACTTGAAGTCACTTCCACTTGAAAGCTCGCACAAAGAACATCGCCCACCCCCCGGCACTTGAATGGAGAAGCTAGACTTTATCCCACAGCGTCTTTTAGTTCACTAGAAGACATTCCGGTATATTGTCAGTTTCCTGTAGTTTTTAACAGCATGTCGAACATCACCTGTTACCGTTACTTCGGCAGAGTACAGTAATGACACAGCGGGAACAGCGCTTGCAGTTCGACGCTCCTCCGCCAGGTGCCGCTCGTCCGTCTTCCGCGGAGCGTTTCATGACCCGACTTCAGGTTTCACGTTATATTCGATGGAAGACTGGACAGTGCTACTGAATCCACGCTTGGACCCAGATCTAAGCAACAACCTAAATCCAAAGTCTTCCACTTAAGAGACAGGTTTACCTGATATTTCTAAACTTAAGACCCGTAGGAAATACTGGATATACGCTGACAGTTGCTCAACGGATTGTATTTGTGCCGGTGACATTACATATGTGGCTCATGATTCTCAAACCGAAAAAACTGATCACGTGGAAATGTATTTGGCAACAATGGAACGTCTTCAGCAACCACTTCGCTTGACAATCCTTCACACTTTGAGGAAACCAGCTCGATTACATAAAATTTTTTATTATTATTATTTTTTTTTAAATTTTGCTGGGGCCCAACATACATTCTAGAATACAACTTTAATGAGCATCATGCTGCGCTGTCTGCACCAGATGAGAGACTGAACATCTAATCTGAGGGACATGAGCCACTTGCAGCGATTCCTCCCATTAAGAGCAATGATTATCCTGCATAAAATGAAGTGGAAACAGGTTAGATCCACTAATGTTGATGTGACTTAATTTGGGACCTGGAGCAATGTTTTGTAGTGTCAAATTGCAAAGAACTACCACTTAATGTCAGTATTCTCATGACTCCAATGTCTTTGGTCCATTTATGTCGTATGACCAGCTAACCATCGAGCAATTTTAAATCAAACTAATATCAATCCTTAACAGGACCCTTAATCAGGTCTGTTTCCTCAACTCACGTAAAGGCTTGCCCTTTCAGCAGCATCCACTTAAGGAACCGACCCCCACTGTAACACATTCTATATATTTTTTAGAAATACAAGGATCAACACATTATTTTAGCACAATTAAATGTGAGAAAGATTTACAAATACAATGGGCAAAATAAATACAACTATTTTGCATCTCAATACGTGGCCTTGACCCCACAAAGTCTGAGAATGACTCAAATGTGCCCTCAATGTAAGGTGGAGCAACTCCCAACTGTACCTTGATGCCATCAAATTATAGTCGCATTGTGTTATTTTGTTGCGATGGGAGCGACTTGTTCATTTGCACGAATATCCTTTTGTACATTTTCCACCAAAAAGGCATTGGACTGACATGTGAATGCTGAAATCCTGTGGCGTTGAGCTCAAAATGCAATGACACCTTTAATTATATGATCTTTGTTTCCGCTTTAATGAGGTCTCGGTCATTTCTTTAGAAAACCTTTACCAGACTTGACCCAAATGTTCAGGGATAGTTAGTTCTTTATCGGCAGAGCTTGCTGTTCAGAAAGAGAAAAAGAGATGCATTAATATCAACAGCACAGAAATAGACACAAAATATGTATTTTAAACTGAGAAGTATGATGAAAATATGATTTATTTGTCCAACATTTCCCCATAACATGCTTATTCAGCTGAAAATTATATATACACATAGATAATAACAATCTGTTACACTTTTCTATACAAAACGGGTGCTTTCACCGCTGCCATTTTGGAACAGTTATGAAATTGCATTCCAAAATGTCCATCTGTACAATACATAATTACGAGACCATTAGGACTCATCTATGACTGTAGCAGTTAATTAGGCAGATGTTTTCACCCCCATGAGCTATGGATGTGGTGAAGTACTGGTTTAATGCAGTCACTTACAACATTTGATACCGATACTACCTTTAAAAAAAACCAGGCCACGTTGGCAGCAGCTTGTCCAGCCTCTTCAACTCCCAACAGCAGAATCCACTTTAGCATAAAGAAAAATAGGGGGGCGCTAAATGAAAGGTGATCTTCTTGACAATGGTGACGGTTCACAAAGAGATAATTAACCCAAAGTTATATTTCTTTTTTTTTCTTTCTTTTTTTTTTTTTCCCCTGGATCGCTTCACTTCCAGTTTGAAAGCCAATTCAAAATTTAGAAACTCTTTGTGAAACGTCACCTCGATCATAAGCATTTTTTTTTTTTTTTTTTTTTTTTTTACATCTACAACCCTTATTTACAGTTAGCCATTACTTGCAAAGAACTGAGGTTACAAAAACAAAGCAAAAAGGAAACTTTTCCCAAAAGTTCTCAAGTTTAGCTATGCTGGAAACAGGAACTAGCGTCTCTGAAAAAAAATAAAATAAAAATCAAGTACTAAAGTCGTTGCCTCAGGCCTTTGGAAAGAAAAACAAAACAAAACCAAAAAAAAAAAAAAAAGGTGTCTTTTCTTTTCTGATCCTTACCATGGAGTCAAGCAGGCAAAGGGGTTCTGAAAGCCTTTCATCCCGCTTGGTAGCTCAACCATTAACCTAGAAGAAAACTGTCAACAAGGTTTAGCAGTAACGTGTACATCAGATCATGGTCTTCATTACACTGCACAGACATGCACCTTACACAGTTCTTAGGCAATTACCAGAGCTAATGGAACAAGTGTTCATCAACCCCCATGACGTTCATGACACTGGTGCTTATCAAGTTCGGTCTCAATATGTGAAAACAGAGGTAAGTACTTGAACCCTACATTTTGAGAGACGTGCTCGCGCTCTCCGCACATTTGGTGCAGAACTCCACTGAGACGTGGTTCTTGTCAACGTGCAGACAAATGCCGCCGGCTGTCTCCTTCTCCTCCAGTTTCACGCGCTTCCGGGGCAGGGCGTAGTCATGGTCGTTGGAGGCGGCTCCCTGGAAAAGCGAGGAAGAGAGTTTCATCCCGTTCACGCCGCTCAGCCGGGACAGCAGCTGGGACAGCATGCTCTCGTTGGCCAGCACGGCCCTCAGGTACCTGGCCTCGTCCTCCAACTCCTCCACCCGCTTGCTCAGCTGGGAGTTCTCCCGCCTGAGGGCGTGGTTTTCCGTCGACAGAAACCCGGCCTTCTTCTCCAGGCTGTTGACGTACTCTTTCTTTTTGAGGCGATTGAGTCGGGCGGCAATGGCGTTTTTGTTCGTCAGGGAGCCGCACCGCGTCTCCCTCTTGGCGGGCCTCTCGTCCGAGGGGCTCCTCTCCGGCGACGGGCTCATCGGCGCCTCCGCACTCGGGTCGTGACCCTTGAGGCTGTACACGCCTAACTCGGCCAATCCGATGTCGAAGAGCGAGGAGGACGCATCGCCTCCGTCAACCGTCCATTTCAGGTCGTCCATCCCCAACAGGTCGTCAAGCTCCAGCCCCGTCACGTCCACGTCCTCCGCCGTCGGGAACCCGGGCCCCAGCCGGTCTTCCACCGTCTCCACCGCGTCGGTCACCTCCACCTCAAGGGGCTGCGCTTCGACGCCACTGATCGCCCGGCCCCGTCTCCTGGTGATCATTGTGGCCCAAGGTCGAGAGTGCGCGCGCGCACACACACACACGCACTTTGTCAAAAAAAATATTTTGCGATCCCTTCCTTATCTGTTGGTGAGGAAGGAAAAAAACAAAAACAAAAACAAGAAATGACGTTAGACACGTGACATCACATTGTGTTGTATTATTGTTTTTTTTTTGTGTTACTCTAGACGGCCAGGTATCAGACACATGTATAAAAGGTTGGAATAGAGAAACAGTTGAACGGCGCCGTTTTCCTCTTCTCTGGCAACACCTGGACTCAACGAAAACCACATTTTCTTACGGATTAGTCAGTAGACATGATGACGCGCCAACCAACGTGGTTTCAACTCAGCCCGCAACGCAAAACAGTACTGACTGAGGAGAACAAACATTGCATATATAAAAGATATACACGCTACACATTCAAGTCTGTTTGAATTACGGCCAACACCAAATTGGGGAAATCGGAGAATAGGTGAACAACTCGAGTTGAGGACGCAGCGCCAGGCGGGTAGAGGCCCGGGGCCGCCATGCTGCTCAGGTAGCAACGCGGGATAAAAATAAACACAGATTTCTGGGTTTCTTTCGAGCTGAGACAAGAAATGAGCCCCTAACCAGACGTCGGTAACACCTAGTTTCTCAAGTATGTACATCTAAAATAATTTCAAAGAGACGTTAGCTAACCTAGCTAGCTAGCTACTTAGCAACATGCTAGGGAACCGACCGTGCGAATGACGCAGCAGACTGCACAGACTGACGCAATAGTTCAGTTGACCAATATTTACCGTCTCGTGTACAAAAAAAAAAAAAAGTAAACTCTACTTTATCAAACGGGAGTCCTCGGCTGGATTGCGCCCCGGTCCCTCTGCCGGCGACCTTCACAATTCTCCAAAACGATGAAGACGGGAACAATGGCGCTCGACCGCGCTGTTTCCATCTGCTCGCTCTCCGGGTGACCAGCGCCCCTTGTGCACCGGAGGACGCAGCCGCCCGGCGGAAAATGTGTGGAAAGTCGATGATCTTCTCACTATTCTTCGACCTTCTCGTCACTCTCCAAGCTTTTCTGACAGCGCGCCGCTATCTGGGAAGAAGACACGTTTGTGACGTCATAAAACGCCACAAACGTCGCGGTACTGTGCTTATTATTATTATTATTATTATAGCCTAGTTATAGTCAGTGATTTACGTCCAGAAACGGTCTCATCTTTGTTGGTTATTTATTTACACGTAACGTGATTTTATTGTTTATTGTTTTGGAACACGTCTTTCCTTTTCTTAAAAATGTCGTATACGTAAGTGCAAATTCACAAACCAAAAACTTGCAATTGTTATTTCGAAGGAAAACCGTAAAAACCTCCAACTATTAAACAGTGTACGTACACACATTAAGACACAGCTCTGCTCTCTCACTTTTTTTTTTCCTCTTTCCTATTTCATCTTTTACATATTTGTTCCTACTGGATGTGTCTGACCTTTCAGTCGATCAAATTAAATAATTGTGACCGAATTAGAGGATGTTTGTGAGAACTCCCATTGACAACTGGGAGCTGAACAGACTCTTGTGATTCTGGCTCAGCCCCGCCACCCCTGCTCACTGTGTTAATGCTCAAGAACCGAATCACAAAAATAGATCAACCTAAGAACAAACCTTTCATCACTACTGATAGCTCTCACCGTCAGTGTGAAACCTGAGCTTGTTCCGCTGCCATTCCGTCTGGAGCTAATGAATTAGTGCAGCCTTGCAATTTTGATCTTGCAACACAAGAACTAATTTCCTTTTTTTTTTTTTTTCTTTTAGTGGAGTTTGACAGATTTTCATGGCACACTAGTGTACATCAATCAGTACAGTGATTGAAAAAATGTGACAAATGGAATAAATGGAATAGCAATGACAAAATATTCGATCTATTTAATAATTGGTAGATCACAGCATCCAAGAAGAAAAGCAAACGATAAACTATAAGCACATCAATCATATTTTATTTAACATTCCTGACGCAGAAGTGATATGACATAACTACTACCATGGTACACTCGCCTTGTAATACAAGCAATAGAGACTCAGAAGTGCATGATAAAGTGAACAATAGAAAGTAAAAACACCAGAGATTAGGCTGAAACAAAATCTCTGCCCTAACTATTTTTAATTTTACCCCACGTGACAACCACTCAATGTCAAAATGTGTTTAACAGACTGGAATTTTAATGAAGACTAAACAATGGTGACTAAACATTATTTCTCATTTCTTTGCACACAAGCTCTGGTAAATATTTGTTTTCACGTAACATATAGGGCCCCACCCTCTTACTTTTTTTCCTGTTAGAATCAAAACAATAAAAGATGAGAAGAAACTGTGCCTGCTGACAGGACCTAAAAGAGCTGCAGTCCAGATTTTAATTTGGTCACGTCGCTGTGCGTCCAGAGGAGCCCTTCAGTGGTTCTCAGCGACGCTGAGGTACCTCCAGCCTTGGGCAGTGCCGTGGCCTCCAACTCCACTGGCTGCTCAAGCACCACCATGGTGGAGTAATTGTCCGCCACGAGAGACGAGGGGTCTTCTGACTGTCCTGGAACTTTACCCAAGGGAAAGTTCTTCCATTGAACTTTATCGGTACACACCTGCCAAGGAGAACCCTTGAGCAATTTTGCCTTTTCTGCCTCAAGGTCAACATCAATTTGGTCACTGCTCTCAGACTCGGCTCTGTGCCGCCTCGGCGCCAGCCGCAGTTTCTCATGTAGGCTCTCTAATGTGTATATTGGCTGGTGTCTTTGCTCTGGATGGGGCTCTACATCCGCATGTGCACTCTGTGTGTAGATGGTGCATAGCTTTAACAGATTCTGCCGGGTTTCCGATGGCAACGGATGCTCCATGTCATCCAGGATAAGCTGAAGCAGATGTGGCGTGCTAAAACAGGGAGCATCCAAACAGGCAGAGAGAAGTTGCTGCCACCGCAGCTGGATGCGGTTGACAAAAATCTTGTCCCTTACTCTGGTTTTCCTTTGGACTTTTGTTTCAAAGTGGTGCTCGTGCCTATTGATGTTGCAGGCGATGACTTCCGAAATCCACGCAGAAACGTAGAAGGTCCTGTGATTGTTTGGCTCTTTTGAAAGCTCCTTCAGTTCCAAAAAGAGCTTCTCCAGAAGGAGATGAATGAAGAACGCAGAGTTAAACGTTTTCAGGAGGGGCAGCCAGAAATGCAGAAACGTTTGAGGGAGCTGGACGGTGGCACCGGCACAGTCGCGATCGAAAGCGTCACAGTCTAATGACTCCAGCTGTGCGACGGTGGGGACGAGAAACCCGTCTTCCACCAACACATCGAAAAGGGTCTCACAGGACTCGCGCGCAAAGTCTTTAATCTGGGCCAGGATCCAGCTCAGGTCTTCGGACGGGGCGAGCCACGGGGGCTTCTGATCATCCCTGGGCAGCGAGTCAAAACACTGGTACTGTTCCTTCGTGAAGGATATCAGCAGTTCCCGGGCTGATGTGTAACACTCCATTTCTTTCTGCCTGGCGACGAGCTCCTCGTCATGCCGCTTCAGCTCTTCCTCTTCATCCTCCCCCTCGGCCTCCAAGTTCCAGTTCTCGTTGGCGCCTCCCCCCAGCTGCCTGGACCAGTACTCCTGCTGGAGCCAGGTGAGGACCACCTGGCAGCCCTTTCGGCACCAATTCAGGGTGGGCAGCTTACGGTGGGTGAAGTCGTGTCTGAGGTTCACGATCCACTCGGGGATGTTCAGACCTCCGGCCAGACGCCTCAGCGGACGGGCAACCCTTCCCTGTCGACGCTCGGTAATCAGGTTCACGAACCTCACCAGGGCCGTCCCGTAGAGCAGCACCAGGTCGTCGCCGCCGAGTTTCCCGGACTTGTCCATGACTTGACACCGCACCAGGTCTGCCGTGCACTCCACGGCCACGGGGGTCCTGCCGGCGTAGCGGGCCTTCCAGGCCGAGACCCGGTGCAGGGCGTACCTCTGAAGAGTGCAGTCCTTGGAGTACATGTACTCCAGCACCTGGTCCCACTCGGCTTTGTTGATCCACGCCACCACATGGCGAGTCTTCTCGGAGCTCCTCTTCTTCATCCCCGCGGTTCGGGAGCAGGGACCCGGGCTTTGTTTACCAACGACCGACCACCGCCGCGAAAACAGACCCGGAAGTTTCAAACCAAACGTTTTCGCAGCGTTACAACGTGTTGGGGCTGCGGCGACCACCAGCCACAGCGCGAGCTATGACGGAAATGACGTCTGTTGCCGATTTCCTGAAGCCTGGCTTCCTGTTTTTTTTTTTTTTTTGTTTGTTTTTTAATGTGTAAAAATAATATTTAAAGCATACCACGCGAAAATACACACACGTGTAAAACGTTGCAGACATATGAGATAAAATAAAATATGTAAATGCGTTGAATCGGCCCTTTCGTTATTTTTACGAGTTGCTACAAAATGGAGCATCATGCTTCGTTCCACCGAAGTAGGAACCCTGAACATTTCAACGTCCTACTTGAAAAGTGGAAAGCGACGCATGGATTAAGCCGGAATTTCCAAAAATGCTCGGCTCGCGTTTGAAAAGATAACAGACCTGACAACACCGCAACGTGGCAGCGCACACAGTTTACTGGGTAGAACGTTCTCTTTGCAAGCATCATCTTTGCATTTCTTTTAGAACGCGTCTAACTTGGATCTAAACTACTCTCTAGCCTTAAATATTTACAGAACTAAAATATTGCCCAACAAAATCCGATTCACTGGGCCCATGGTTTCCCACACAGAGTCAACGGAACACATCGGAATCGGGGACATCCGACTAGGAAAGGGGAACGACCGAATTCCGAGTTGCGCCGAATGCATCGTTAGCGCCACCTACTTGTATCCTACTGACGTCATCTATCGGCGACAAACGTATTTGAAAAATGGCGGCTTCGGCAGAGAAACAACTCTCGCAGGGAGTTTACGCCGCGCTGCAGGTAACTTAATTAAAACGACACGACCCTTTGCTCCTCAAACCTCCCAAGCGACCCCGGTGGTTTATTAAGATGACTTGCTAAATCAACCCGAACTGACACATAGTCTCTGTGTAACGATCTGACGTTAGGAGCGCTGAAGTGATCTACGCATGTGTCTAAACCACATCTGTGTTTGTGCTTGAGGCCGCGTCGTGTCCGTTGGTTGAAGGCGTGTATCTACGAGAAGCCGACAGTATGCAAGAGCTGCTTTGCACTCCCTCCCAGTACCGCACGGACATTCTGGCCTGGATCTGCGGCAGGTACGTCATCGCACCACACCCACGGGTATTTCCATAGCGGCTCCTCAACTTTTTTTTCTTCTTACTTTTCATTGTGCAGCTTCAACCCGGACCTTATGCATTTAAAGATGCCGTCGCTGAAACCCAAAGACCCAAATGCTCTAACTAAAGGTACAATGAGTTGTCTTTCACCAAAGATCCAAGGGAAAATCTTTCAATTTTAACTCGTCTTGTTTTGCGTCTCTTGAGACGATAATAAATTATACTGCGTTGTTGTCTTTATTTCATACCCTCAGAAATGGCCATGGTTGGATACCAGTTGATGCTGTGCAAAGCAGATGACTTCGCTCTCATCGAGGTGAGGGGTGTTGAGTAAAAATACGTTACCTCCACAGGGGGAACAACAACAAAGTGCAGTATGGTGGCCCCTTTTAAAATCAAGCCTGGATAAGGTGCTCCAACTTTCCTACCGATTTGTCATTTTTCTATGGTTTTCCACTCAGGGCAGTGCAAACCCTTTGCGGCAGCTACAGTTCCTGGAACAACTTTTAGATATGATGACCAGCTCTGGGGATGGCGCCGAAGGAGCGGCGGATGGAGAGGCGCTCCTGGGTGACCTCTATGCTACCGAGACGCGAGCGCTCCTAACACACACGCTAAACCCCGCTGTCGACCCCTGGCCTGCACACATCAAGTACAGACGCTTTCATTGTGGTGTTATTTAAGTTCGGTCCTCACAATGTCACCGTTTACATTCATAATTGTCCTTATAATATACGCATATCTATGATGTTTCGGGTTAAATTGGTAGTGTAGTGGCAGTCGTCCTAGGATCAGTCATACGGTCTTTCGAGGTATTCATCCACCAGTGTTTTCCATTTTCCCCCCTCACTTTTTTTCTCTCCTTCCCCTCAAAGGGCTTTACGCAAGGGCCACAAATCATCATTTTGCAAGCAGAGTCAGGAAGAGGCTGCAAATGTTGAAGCCCTGCTACAGTCTACCCAGACAGCACTGGAGCAGCTACAGTCTGAGGTAAGAGGCATGTAGAGCAATATGCCAACAATATGAGAGGGATGTGTGCAAATTGAACCTTCTTGCATGCAAAGAGGGATGTGTGCAATTTGAAACTTCTTGCATGCAAAAACCTACCTGCTAAGGAGCCTTTTACAATACAAATATTAGCACTTTGGTATTTGTATTATTACTGATTGGCACATTTTTCTGCCCCACATTTTTCTGCAGTGTGAATTCCTGCACAGCGAAGCTCAGAGTCCTGACACCTTTTCTCCTTGTGGGTTGCGTGTGGCACTGAGTGACCTCCACCAGTCTACCGCTGCCTTCAGCCGCGTCTACCAGACAGACTTCAGCGAGTACTGCAACAGAGAACTCCCTGGCCTCAGCACAGAGACAGTCGTCTTCCAAAGGATACACCAACTCCTGCTTGCCTTCCAAACGGTAGGTGAAGACACGGGTGTGCATCAAGAACTGATGATAAATCTATACACAGCTTAGATTGTATACTGTACTGTATATCTTGTATACTGTATTGTATATCTCCACACTCACTTTATTCACATGCACTTTACTGCACATATCTGTATTTACAAATAGACTATCCCATATACATAACTCTATTCCCTTCTATTTTGTACCCCCACTCTGTATTATCTTTTTGAGTCTTATGTTATTTTATTTATATTATTCAATTCACTCACTGCATAACATTTTAGGAATCGGTTAGTTAGCTTGGTAGGAATTAGGTTAGCTATTATGTTCGGTTTAGTAACTATTGTGTATAATCTCCGGGTGCATTGCAAAGACATTTCACTGCATATATGTATGAAAGTATGTATATGTATGTGACAAATAAAGCTCTTGAATCTTGAGATTGTAACATACATACTTTTTTTTTTTCGCAGGAGTTGGAAATGCTGGATGAAGTATCAGAGGCATCGGTGTCTGTGGCTAACAATGTAAGCCAACTGCAAACACGGCCTCTGTACTGGAGCCGCGGTGAAAAGCACACGCTACGTAAGTCCATGCATGCGCACATGGTCACTCACACAAAAACACCTTCTGTATTCTCTTGAGTCTTAAACTTTTTCTTTTGTTTTCTTTCCCTCAGCGGACCGGTTGGAGGAACTAACCAGCAGATACCGAGACTTCCTCTCTCTGCTCCACACCTAGCAAGACATATATACTTGCCGACGGAACCACAAAACTTGGTTCTCGAAAACCTCGAACAATGCTCAAGATGTGATCTTTTTTATATACTGCACCACAATCATTCATTATTCAGCAAAGTGCATTTTATAGATGCCGCCGAACTCCGCTTATATATTTGCTCCTTTCATGTTCTGTTGATTTCTAGATCAGGTCCTATCACTTTTGGAAAATCAGACATTTCTAGGCACTGAAGGAGGTGTATCTCACTCAGGGCCACTTCAAAAAGACAGACCAACGACCAACCAAATCCAAGATGAAATCCCCTCTCTTGCAAAGAAAAGCTGGGCTGAAGCAGAGCTTATGGAATTCAAGGTGCTTGACTAGTAACTATTAATTAGGAAATTGCTTGATAGGCACATCTTACTGTGGAAGAGTGAAGTAAGGAATAAAACAAGGATTTTTAGACAATTCTGCACATCTTTTTAAATATTCTATAAAATAACCATTTCCTTTAATATGTTGTATTAGATCCGAGGTGTTGACATTTTTACTTGTAGTTGCTCATGATACATTTAATATAGTTTACAACTCTCATTCAGTGAAACAAAACATGACTACCCCTTGGTAAGTTAAATGTGTTTTGTATGTGTTTACTGTGACTAGTCAAATTAATTACATTCATTGTCCTCGTTATCTAAAGCTGCTCATGTTTTTTAATGTCATGTATATAACTTCCATAAGATCATCTGATTAAAGAAATTAATGACGTAATTACTAGACACTTGAATCGCAGTCACTTTGACAAGCCTTAATGTTTTCCCAGCCACATTTGAGCTTTTGTTGAATTATTGTTTACACTGATTCCAATTTCACCATGGACTTTTTTTTTTTTTTACATCAAGACTTTAACACAGGGGATGGTAGCTCAGGAGGTAGAGCTGGTCGTCTAGTAATCCAAAGGTCGCTGGTTCGATCCCAGGCTCCTCCTGCTAGCATGCTGTAGTGTCCTTCAGCAAGACACTTAACCCCTAATTGCTCCTGATGGCTGCGTCCGTCGGTGTTTGAATAATTGTAAGTCGCTTTGGATAAAAGCGTCTGCTAAATGACTAAATGTAATGTAATGTAATGTAATGTAACACTGATTTTAATAGACCGTCATTTGGGTGGAATTCCTTCTGTAAACTAAAACAATCTTACAATCTTCAACTAAAATGTTTAAAGTCAGCTATGAACAACAACTGCCCTTAATGAACCAATCCAAATCTATTGCAGAGGACAAATAAAATGTGAGAATATAAAAGCATATGTTCAAAGCTTTATTTGCTTTCTTGGAAGAAAAACCTAATGGAACCTCCTAAAAGTGCCCACACACTTATGCTGTCAGCAGCCATGTAGTTGACATACTAGATAAACATTTGACATGGTGGTTAATGGTTATACATTTGTTATGATAGAAACCAAATATGAACATTGTATTACATCACAATAACTCGTTTTCTTTCAGATTTAAATTGTGGTCGTTTTTCCAGAGTTTTTCCCCCATCTCAGTTACTTCTCAAGTAGAACCCCCCAGCTAGAAGCCCTTCTCGGAAAGCCACTCCTTCAGCTCCTGGTCGTAGTGGCCCTTGACGCGGAGCGTCCCGGTAACCTCGTTGACCTGCGTCGGGAGTTCCAGCCCCGTGACCTCCTTCAGGTGCTCCTTCACGTCCCTCTCCAGCGCCCAAATATCCCCCTCCACCTTGCGCACCAGGGTCGTTCGGCGGCAGCCGTGCGAGATGTCCGTGTACACGGGAATGTTGTGCATGCGTGACCGGCGGATCATGTAAGGCAGAGGCGGGGGCGAGTCAGCCGGAGCGGTCCAGCCGGACGGCGCGGGGCCGCTGTGCCGGGGAGGAGCGGGGACCCGGGTCGGTGGTATCAGCCGCTCGACGAACTTGTACTCCTCGGTAGATTCCAGAACCACGTACTTCTGGCTCTCCGACGCGGGGCTGCTGCAGAGCGGGCGGAACAGAACGGCGGGTGTGGGCCCGGGGAGTTTGAAAACACAGCGAAGCGCACGGCGGAGCATCGTAGTTTGGAGGGTCAAGGAGGCCGCCATGTTGAGCCGGAAGCGTCGTCTACTTCGCGAGCAGGACGCGGACTAGCCACCTTGTGTTGGCGCCCCCTAGAGGTGAGCGGTATTATGTCAACCCATTGCCACCAGGGAAACAATTATTCATAAAATGTATTTTGGGTATTATTAGTTGTAATAGTGGTAATTCATATAATCAATAATAACAATGGCACCCCTGTGGCATTATAACACAAACGGCACAAGTGTCTCGATATGACCATATTTACATAGAAAAAGGCAACGATATAGATATAAATACAAAATCAGGCAAAGCAGATCGATTATTCATACATGTGGTTTTCTATCGTCTCTATAGTGACTATAGAGTATATGCTGTATAGTGTCAACCCCCCATATTATATCAGATATAATTAAATCCTTTAGCACCACGCAATTGCTTAACTCACCCCATGGTAGCACTGTTATTCATTTAAATTGTTTTATTTTTATTTTTTGGCGCATTTTCAGAAAAGAAACAATAGTAAAAACATTTCAGATACATGGAACATCTGGATTAGTGTTCTGCCTGTAGTTTGCTGCTTCGGGCAGCAGGGGGCAGAATGACTACCCCGGCCAAAGATTTGTTATGATATAAAAACCCCTTTACGTTAATTTGGGGGGACCTACCACAACCCGGTTGTTCTACTTGGCAAAGTATTTCCTTCTAGAGCCACCAGACCAAAAGTTTCGAGACGATGTGCCTGCATAACCTCCCCTCAGCATTATCATCCCACTGGGAAAAAACAGCTGCTTTGACACAAGGGACAATGAACCAGTTTATCAGTAAATGGACAAAATCTAAGAAGACCCAGAAAAATTACCTCTAGTGCGGTTTCCTATGACCTTGATCTTGTCTTTTTCTTCGCTTTATACAGTCCTAAAGAGAGACGGTTTATTATTGTTGAACCAGCCTGTATTATGCTCCTTAAAGGTTTTGATATACAATCTCTGACGGGTGATGTTTAGACTCTTCAGGATGTTGATTCGTGTTACACGTTCTCTTGTTTTGCCTTTTTATTATTATCATATTTTGAAACACGAGAACAACCTTTGTTTGTGGGATGGTGCTGAGTCTGACCTTGGAGATACTTGGTGATGCAGTTAGAGGGGAGAGCCAGGTTCTGAGTCATAATTTGGATTTTCTATTACACTATAATAGAGCTCTATACTATATTACATATAATATAATATATAACAGCAATACCAAGCTGCTGATGATATTGATGACACATGAACAATTCTACATATGCTCTGGTCAGTTCTTCATTCAATTTAAATT
The DNA here is from genome assembly GCF_960531495.2 of Zeus faber. Lineage (NCBI taxonomy): Eukaryota > Metazoa > Chordata > Actinopteri > Zeiformes > Zeidae > Zeus > Zeus faber. Next base: position 23,925,522 of record NC_137194.1, on the reverse strand, counting down.
ACCCATTCTAATCTACATAATCATCGGCACACCTCCACAGTATATAATAATAATTAATATTTCTATTCCTATTATCCAATCCTACTCTCTCTGTCTCCAACCATCGGAATACATGACATATCCCCATTTTTACATTCCTGGGTACTGCTGCTAATGTTCTATTGTTGTAGGGTTTTTGTTATGTAGACTTTTTTTAATGCCTACGACGTAATTGTCTTCTCGCAAGAATGTTACTGTTCATGATGACCCCGTGTCTCTGTGCATCTGATAAATAAAACACTTTGACTTTAATAACATTATTTATCATCTTATACTAGTCTATATACTGTATAACAGTATAATATTATGTATATTTGTTGGATCCCCCACAGACAACCCCCCCTGTATCGGTGAACAAATTAGGGTGAAGATCTGTGGTTCGTCCTTACCGGTTAGGTGTGTGTGTGTGTGTGTGTGTGTGTGTGTGTGTGTGTGTGTGTGTGTGTGTGTGTGTGTGTGTGTGTGTGTGTGTGTGTGTGTGTGTGTGTGTGTGTGTGTGTGTGTGTGTGTGTGTGTGTGTGCGCGCGCATATACTGTATATTCAAATGTGTGTGGGTGTGTATTGGGGCGGGAGGGGTCTATCAATGGGAGGACACTCACAAAATGTGTCTTTGGGCACCGACCAACACGCCTTCCTGTCCGTGCTGTCCCCGCCGCAAGATGTCGGGAATGTCACAATAAATCGGAGGTGTTTTTTTTTTAAATGTATTAATTGTTATTTTCTTATTTCTATTCCAGTCAAGAAAACGCGTTTGTAATTATTGCAGCGAGCCGGCGCTCCCGCGACACGCTGTGACGTCACGCCCAATGGCCGGACCGAGTGGAGGCAAGGAAGAGGTCATTTTCCTGAATAACACCAGGGATGTGGAGGTAACACAACAGATGGGTGTTTTAATTTCATGTTTTTAAAATCATGTTGTTGTTGTTGTTGTTTTTTTAATCTACTCTATACATTGATTCCGAATGGAGTCTCTGTTAGAGGGTTGCGTGAGGGTGTGAGACCTGCTTTACCTGCGTGAGCTGAAATACTATTTCCAGTACACAATGCACCCATTGTGTTTCTACGCTCACTTTTAGAAATAGAAATACCCACAAATTAAGTTAGTGTTGTCGTGCAGCCTCTTGATCTCTTTATTTATTGTTGTTGTTTGTTGTCGTAGTGGTTGCCATGCCAACGCGCGTGCGATTTAATGCGGTTGTGAGAGAGGGCTTTTGGAAGACGTCGTCTGCGTGTTGTGTCTTGTGGGGAATTATGTTTTTCCTCCGCCCCGGTGATTACTCATACCCAGTGAGCTCCGCCACTCCCTTTTCCCCTGCGGGCAGAGAGCCACACCTGCAGAACAGGTTGCACGCCTCACCGCCCCACCTCAACACCTCACCCCCACATTGTTCACAGCACTGGAGTTGAGTGTGTGAAGAGAATATGACTGTGTCAACATTGAGTGATATATGACTCAATTCCATGGAAAAATGACTGCTACTAAGTTTATCAAACACAGGATAAGATGTAAATTCCTTGTGCAAGCACATACCTAAGAGTGTCGTGATGAATGGTAGAACGTCTTAATGTCATCTTGTCGTCTTGGTGATGAATGGTCGTGAATGGTGGGAGCTGGATACGCATCATCAGTAGTGTGTCCTTGGATCTTGGGATGTTTCGGCCTCTACACTATACACCCTCCCCAAGGTGGCCAGCTACAGGCTGATCGGACCTGAGCTTGCGTGAGTCCAGACTCGTCACGAGAAAGAAAGCCATATTGATGGCAGACTTCTCGAGAAGAAGACTGATTTGATGTAAAAAATAAACATTTCATACCATGAAAACTAAGAAAATGTAAGGGCGGCTGCAGAAATATGCACTGGTTGTGTTTGTTTTGTGCATCTGTGTCCTTGGAGTTTCCAATGCAAGATAATACCTAGTATAGAAACATCCACCCAACGACAGCTCTGAGTAGATAAAGCCACCAACCTCTTCAAAGACAACCAAATCAGACTCTGCAATACATTTCTACACAATATTATCATATCATTATACTATATTACATCATATACTCTGTTCTTCACACTACTATATTATTCTATACTTTGGTCATTATAAGAAGAATCTTTATCACGCAACACACCACACATGCTTTTGGATGGCTTCTGTCCTTCCTCCGGGGGGGCAGCCAGGAGCAGTGGGCAGCATTCGTCGATGCGCCCGAGGACCTGGTAACGAGTGTCCATCGCTGGTCAGACGATGATGTGTGCATGTTTTTGGGGGGGGTCCTTACTGACGTTAGGTGGAGGAAATCCCATGTGAGCATGGCAACATGCAAACTCCACACAGAAAGGCTCCTATTTGGGAGATAACCCGCCCGGAGCACGGTGCCAACAGCACCCCAGGCGGGAATCGAACCCAGGACCTTCTTGCTGTGAGGCCGCAGTGCAATGCACTGTGCCACTATAATACCACCCAGTATTATAAAAAAAAACAAAAAAACGCACCAATCCTCACCATGACAGATTCCTAGTACACATGTAAACGCAGCTCCCGGAACACCGCTCACTCCGATCCGGATTCTGACCTTAAATCCCACACAGGCATGCACTGACCCCTCCGGGAAGGCGCGCCGGCCCCTGAACCTCAACCACTACGCCACCAAGAAGAGCGCCGCCCAGAGCATGCTGGACGTGGCCCTGCTGATGGCCAACTCCTCCCAGCTGAAGACTGTTTTGTACGTGGGGCCGCGCTACCGGTTCTACGTGCCCCTCATCGCCCTGCTGTCCGTGTCCATCACGCTCCAGGTGGCGGTGGGGCTGCTCCTCATCTTCATAGGCAAGACCCCGACGTCTGTTCATGCAGTCTGATGTTTCGTCCGAGCGCGCATGTATCTATGGCTTCTGAGGCACTTGTCAAAAAATAGCTGATGGTGCCGATGCGTCCGCAGTGAAGTACGATCTGAACGATGTCAGGAAGCACGCCAAGCTGAACAAGATGAACAACGCGGCGACCGTATTCGTCTTCTTCACGGTCCTGGTCAACATCTTCATCACGGCGCTGGGATTTGACGGGCAGACCCTCGGGTAGGCACACACACACACACACACACACGTACGGCTGAACACGCTGAAACACACTCGTGCGTGCAACACACCGATAGACGTGAAGGACATCTCAAAAACAATTGAGTTGATAGTTCCTGCTGTAACCCAACACGTGATCTTCTCGCCCTCTTCTTTCTTAGGCGCGCTGTGTTGTCACTACCGCACCCTCAAAACTTCCCCCTTGATTTCAACGTGACTGGAGGGATTTAAGAGTTGACGTTGGACAATTGGACATTGGATCTCTCAAAACAAAATCCAGGGACCCGAGACTGTGGATTTTTAGTCTGTGTGATTCAATTTAGTGATCATTTAGTGATATTATTTTAGCCAAAATGTTCTATTATTTCAACCAAAACCCTGTGGCCAAATCTACAAGTTTCCGATGCTGACAGAACTTTGTCAGAGCGTCTGATTGAATGCGGGAGGATTTTTTCTGTCCATCTCCCACCATGTTACACTGAATCACACAGGGCTGCCAAACAACCACTGTTCTTCAGTGGTCGTTTCCCCACAACATGAAACTTTGTCGGTACCAGTAGAACCAGAACCAAAGATGAGCCAAAATGGCGCCGGTTGGGCCTTTCTTCTCTTTGAGACCTGCCATAGGACACTTTTACCTCATTTTTAATTTGATCTCAGGTGACCTATTTAGTAATCAATCTGTAATGTATATACTGTGTATCTTGTACTGTGGCTTTCTCTAAAACAATAATTTTACTAACTATGCAGATTTGCACATTTTATGCAATTGTAATGTAACATTTATGGCATCTTTAAATATAGCCATATTTTATAATTTTTTGCTATAACATTTGGCACCTAATTAATATAAATTGCATTTGGAATACTGTTCTCTCTTTTTACCATCTGTAAAATAATAGTTTATTAAATTCTTCTGCCGTCAATATTTTCTGCATTTTACACCCATTCCTTGCATTTTGCAATGTTCTTTATGGATTTTGTTTTTTAGTTTCAGCAACAAAAGTGGCATATTTACATGCCTTCAAGAGCATTGTAATGAACCAATTCATTCCGGAACTTATTCTGAACTACAGTGATTGTAAATTCCAACACTGGATTCTAAGAAAGCTGTCCTTAAAAAAATGAGTTATGAATAATATTTAATATCTGTAATACTATTTAAATCACAATCTTTAGCCCTAAAAAGTAAAAAGGTGTGATAGCAAGTTATCATGTATGGTGAACACAGGTAACAATTCACCATCTGTTTGGTTTATTATCAGAGAAAGTACAACAAATCATGTTGTTGGTCAAGTTTATTTTAAGTCATGAAAATGAAAATTAAAACAGAAAGAGGCCGTAGTGCAAACAAAGCATATATACCCAATCAAAAAAATAAACCAAAATTATAGAAATGTGATGCTTATCAAAGTGCGGGAATTCTAAGTGAAATACTATGATTGAACACCATTCGCAGAATGGTGCTAGCAAACAGGCGGCAATTTTCCCATTAGGAATCAGGCTGCATAGAGCAAAAGCAGAATTACCCCCCAAAACGCTAAAATCTGAATGGCACATTTACCCATCATTGCTGCTGGCCCATGGGGCTCTCCACGTTGCCAGCCATGCAGCAGTAAACATAATAGAAGAATGCAACCACCAGAGCCAGGAGGAGCAGCTTCGTCACCGTGGGCATGCCCCCTGCGGACTTCCTGGTTGGCTGGCTGGATTGCACTTCTTTGCTGTGATTGGCTGCCCGGGCGCTCTGCATGGGCGGCCTAGAGTTAGAAATGTTAAAAAAGGAGACATTGGAGAGAATGATAAAGAATGTCATACACACACACACACACACACACCTTGCAAAGGGAAAACGGTGCTTTACTTACTCTATGTTACGATCTGGTTCCTTTTCTTCTGTTTGCTCATAGCTTCCCCGTCGCCGAAGCCTGGTTTGAGGAAAGCAACGTGCTTGGTTTACTCGTCAATGTTCCACCACCCTCAACAGTACAGAAAATTAATATTTAAAACTCACTTTACCACAGCTTAGAATTACAGGTTCTGCAAGATATATACCAAACCTTTGTCCACAAAATGTATCTTTGTATCCAAATAAATGCATCTTGTAGTGTTGCAGCTGCCCAATACAAAGTTATTTTAGATGATGATTATTATTATTATTATTATTATTGTTATTATTATTATTATTAGCTCAAAGTGCTGTACATAAAAAATCAAGTAAAAACCAAAGCAGAAACGGATCAATAGTACAATAGAAGAAAAAGTGAAATAGAAACAAAAGTAAATACAACAGTACATGCTGAAATAGTACAAACAATGGTAATTGATAATAAAAGACACTATCAAGTAAAAACCAGAGCAAAACAGATCAATTGTGAAATAGCAAAAAAAAATAAAAAAATAAAAACAAGAGTACATGCTAAGACAGTACAAATAAAGGTTATAGATAATGAAAACACTGTCAGGTAAGGTAAGAAAATTTAAAGGTGAGGCAGGCTAACTGAAGCCAAGTTTAAATAAGTGTGTTTATAAGAAGTTTCTTAAAAGTGTGAAGAGTTTCTGCCGCTCTGCTTTTATCTGGTAGGGCGTTCCAGAGGCTAGGGCCATAGAAGCTCAAAGCCGCCTCACCGCTTCTCTTACGGATTGCTTTTTGGAATCAGTTTAGAGAAGCTGTGGGCGATGGAAGGGTTTGACTTGGCACATGTTCCTGAATGCCAATGCCAATACCTGAGTATTTTGGTGCTAAACCTTTTTACCGTTTTAAAAACCAGAAGAAAAAACTTCAAATGCACCGGTAGGACGCTTTTCTGCATCCGCTAGTCAGAGGAAAAGTCTGACCTTTGCGATTGTTTCTTCCGGCGAATATTAATACATTTGAAAAGAACACAAATGATAATATTGAGTGAGCGCCCGGCACAGATGTGTGTATAATAGTTGTACTCACATGTCCCCGTGTGCTTCATGTTGAACCTGGTGAAAAGCAGAGTTGTGACATTTATTACACAACGAGGGACAAAAAGTAAGTGGATAGAAAGGCAGGGCGGCAGGTGGACAGGACTCACCGGGGTTTGATAGGTCACATATGTAACCTCCTCCACTGCAAAAAAACAAAAAAAAGTAAGAAATTTGAATTAATCGAGTCGCTTGGTGATAATCATACAAAAAAACTTTGACAAATGGCTCCACTGAATTCCACTGTTAGTTAAAGTACAAGACAAAAAAAATGTCATTCCTTTAAATGAAGTTATTTTCACTATTTCCAAATGAGACCGGGTGAATGAAAATCTGCATAACCATGCATCTGCACGACCAACAGTGTTCCAAGGAAGGAAAACTGGTGAACTGGTGACAGGGTCATGGGCGGCCGTGGGCTCATTGATGCATGTGATGAGTGAAGTCTAGTCCGTCTGGTTTGATCCCCCAGAAGAGCTACTGCAGCACAAATTGGTGGAAAAGTTAATGCTGCTATGATAGAAAGGTGTCAGAACACAAAGTGCATCACAGCTTGATGCTTATGGAGCTGCGTAGCCGCAGACCGGTCAGAGTGTCCATGCTGACCCCTGTTCACCACTGAAAGCTCCTACAATGGCCATGTGAACGTCAGAACTGGACCATGGAGCAATGGAAGAAGGTGGCCTGGTCTGGTGAAGCACCTTTTCTTGTACATCACGTGAATGTCCAGGGCTAGGGTCCGATCCAATCAAGCATCTGTTGGATGTGCTGGAACAGCAAGCCCAATCCATGGGGGCCCCACCTCGCAACCAACACCAAAATTAGCAGGTTTACCCAGGTTTTTTTTTTAACCGGGTAAAACCACAAATTTTGGACGATTGTCATCGTTCCCATTGCCAGGATAAATGCCATTTTTTCTGGTGCGTCACGTTCGACGTCACAAACACGTCGGAAAAGAGCCGTGTCTTGGTTCCAGTGTGATTGGGAACGAAACGGTAGAGGAGACAGCAACTTAAATAAACAACGACATAAAACTGTCAAACATAGCGAAAAAAAAAGTATTTTGAGTTGTTGAAAGGAATCGGATCGTTGGCGCACGACAGCAGAAGCAGCGCAACTCTGTTCCCTGCCGCTCCTTTGGCGGCGGGGAGCAGAGTTGTACTTCTTGTTTGGGGACCGGCTTGGGAGGTGCTGGAGTTGCTCGGAGCCCGTCAGGGGTTCTCCGCTGTGCTCCCCACGGAGCGATCACCACAGTCAAAACATTTCATGATTCCCCCATGCAGGAAAAAAGTCAATAACTTCTGATTCTTGATTTTAAATGGGTTATGAAATGATACACAGACTCTCCTGTCTATTAACGAGTCGACGTCCGGAACTTTGACGTGTGTCGCATCGCCCCGGTGAAGTGGACAAAATGAGCGGGTCGACCCGGGTGCACTGTTAACATCAGAGCCGAGCGGAGGTGGGGCCGATAAATAGCGTTGTCTATTGGAGAGTAAATACTCTCCAATAGACAACGCTTTTTATCGTCCCGGGACTGAAACCCGGGTGTAACCTTTCCCACCGCTGACAAATGCCAGATATTAGTGGGTGTTACTGGGTTTTTGGTGCAGTGGGGAAGGGGTATTACAGGACTTAAAGGATCTGCTGCTAACGTCTTGGTGCCAGATACCACAGGACACCATGCCTTGTCGGGTCAGAGCTGTTTTGGCGGCACAAGGATGAGCTACACAATATTAGTGGTTGTAAGTGGTGGTTTTAATGTTGTAGCTGATCGGTGTATATTTATGGGATAACAAAGTGAACCATATCTATATCTGAGGTAGAACACTAGATGGGGTAGCTAACAGCTGGTCTATTTGGTAATAGACTGCAGCCATGGGGGAGATTACAAAGTAAGGTTATGGACTCAACTACTAATGCATTTTAATATATTACTAATTGAAGCAGTAAGTATGAAGAATAATACACTAATACAAATAATAATGAGCTAATACAGAGAACTCGATTTGACTCTATGTAGGCAAAGAGCTCGGATTCCAACCTTCTTCCCTGTAGTAGGTCTTGTTAGGCGAGGGCGTCTTGGACTGCTCCATGGCCTCCTGCAGCTTCATCTCATACAGTGTTCGAGTTGAGTCTGCGATACAAATATTATTTATTTTTGAGAAAAACAGAGTTAGCCTAAAGAAGCAATGGCGTGCAAAACGCATGGTTTCCTCTGCTCTGTCTCATGTAATATTAAATAAATACCACTACCCTGTATCCCTTATCTTTGACATGTAGTTATTAGTATTATTGATATTTATTTATTAATGTATTAATTTCACCATACGTCTTTTTTTCTGCTGGGGTCAGTGCACAGAAATACAAATGGAGTGTGTGAAATAAATATTCTAATATATATATCTTCTTCTTCTTTCGGCCGCTCCCGTTAGGTGGCGTTAGTGATAATAACGTTGAAATTGACAAACTTTCCCTCTTAAATCTGCAGCAGTTGCCTAGTTCATTTGTATTTCTTGTGTGTTTATGAATCATACCAACTACAGGTCCATGTTTGATGCCGTACACAGTGAGCAGGTCACTGATTTCCTGGTCACTTTTCTCACTGAAAGACATCTGCAAACCGAATAGATAGATAGATAGATAGATAGATAGAAAATATCTATATATTTTTTTACTCTACCACATTTCTGGCACTAAAGTCACATTCATCACTATGACTCTGTCTATAATATTCTTGTAAATTGTATTCAGTGTATGCATGAGCAAACATTTTAATATTTAGATTTTAAAAATGATCATTAGTGATAATAGTATAACAGATAGTATAGATATATATATATAATAGTAGATAGTAGTATACAGTAGCAGCTTATGAAGTAATACAGGCTTTTTTATATCAGGACACTGGATGTTAAAAGTACTTTTGCTTTTAATACGTTTAGTTCATTTAGGAGCTGTTATTTACATCATTTAATACAAATAAATAAATAAATAAATAGATAAATAAATAAATAAATAAATAAAAATGGACTTTCACAGACACTTTCAGACAGACAGACAGACAGACAGACAGACAGGCAGACAGAATTCGTATGGACTCCGATTTAACCAGATAAACCGCGCAATTGAGCGTCGCAGCCACTACGCGAATATTGACGCAAAGTTGTTCGTCAAAATGTAGGAATTAGTTTTCCCCGAGCACAGAAGGTTTCTAAAACGGTCGAATGTCCAACGTTTTGCCATGAACAGAGATGTTTAGAGATGTTTTCTTACCTTTTCAACGCTTTGAGCAGAATGACACACGCAGCGCAGCGCTCAGCGTTGGAGCGCAAAGTGGGCGTGTCCTCCCGCCACATCTGGATTAGCGAGCGACGGCACAGAGCTATGCAGCGTTCAAATGCGGCTCGGAAATCCGCCGTTCCGGCTCCCGCTCAACGTTTTCACGAAGGGAACTCGGTTTACCGTCCGAGGCGTTTGCCGTCCTGTCACTGTGACACTGCCAGGTCTGTTTATCTCGGTGAATTCGGCCTCGAACGACCTGCCCCGAAGTTCCAACTCTCGGTTTTTCCAACAATTGTTTACCCACTAAAATTGGAACTCGAACGGCCATCACTGACACCTGAAACTGATACACCGAATCCCTGAACCAAGTCTGCAAAATTGCAAGACCAACTTCTGTTTACATTCTGTTTTCTATTCTAAATCACTGCTTTGGCAAAACACTAACGCACGGTTGTCTACATTAGGCGCAGCATTCAAAATTAAAATCACACAGCCAAGCTCTATTGACCAAAGGCCAACACAGGCAGGATTGCATTTTTTCCTCCTTAGTTGTTGAATGGAGGTGAATGGTGAAGCAGCAGCTGCTGCAGAGGCCAACGAGTGGGGGGGGAGAGGAGGAAGAGGAAGGACAGCTGCCTCAGTTGAGATCTGGGCCGCATGGGGTCGACCGTGCGCTCAGCCGCGGGTTGAGCGCGAGGGAGGCCGAGCAGATGGTTGCATCTATCGTCAGTGCATCCAGGAATGAGAAGCCGCCAGTTACCTGCTATCTACACTGTGCTGCTGCTCTTCATGTACGTGTTTACTGTGGTATACTGCAGTATACTGCAGTCCCACATATCAGTACGGTTGTGGTGCTCAGTGATTGTTGGACAATGTTACAGTGATGTCATGTCATATTGGGGGGAAAATATATATGTATATATATATATATTTTAGTCATCATCAATCGTATCATATTTCCTGGATCACATTTTCTGCAGAACTGTTCACACCGGAATAGGGAACCGCCAGTGGACATGGTGGCAGCGAACAATACCATGAGACCACCAGAAATCCAGAATCACATATGTGCAGACAACACAATATTTTAAAACATTCACCAGGTATACAGGCTGCCATTTGAGCGATACTTGCTATGAATATATATGCAAGTAAGTACTTCGCTTTGAACTATCACATCAGCACTGTATGGACACGTTGCGCTTCACCACATTGTCTGCTCTAGGTCTATTTCTCATATTGTCTTGTGTGTTTCATTGAGTCTTGGAACTGGATGCCGCTGCGATTCAGTACATTTACTGTATATTTTTTATCGACGAGGCTGGCTTTGAATCTTGGGATCTGCCGTATTATGAAAAACTCACTCACTCTTTCAGTGCTCGTGCACATACTGTACATTTGGCTTTCTGATGGCCCAACTAACACACAAACTGTGAAATAAAACAACCCATTGTACCCAGTGTACAATCCGCTGTGCGTTTCTCAAAGAAAAAAACAGTAAAAAAAAAGTTGCTTTTTTTTAGTGCAGATGTATTTATTTTATTTTCCGATGTATACAGGAAACAGCGAATTCCCGCATCCGAGAGTCCTGGTGCGTTGCGATGGTGTCTCCCACGAGCTTGGAGCACGGCAACGAAAATAGAAACAAACTTTAAAATGACGCCTTGTAGATTTCATATGAGCGAAGATTCAGCAACTGGATTGGTAATTTCTTGTCTTAAATTTGGTCAGAAACAAATTTTGGTGGACTGATAACGTGAAATCAGTGAAAGTTACGGGGTAAATGTCATTAGCTCACAGAACCCGGGGCCTCAGGAGGGTGGCTCCTCCCACAAAAAAACTGTACGTCTTTGAACAGGATGTCTTAGAGGCATGTTAGAATGGCTAGAATTCATGACCAGAGTGTTTTTTTTCAGCAGAAAACGCCAAAGATGTGTTTTGGGGGCCTCAGAGGCCTATATTAACTTGTTGAAAGAGGGCGTCATAAGTCCCCTTTAATCTAGCCTAAAGAAGGGGAACATTATTGGCCACCATGCCATGACTGAATGTCCCTGGACAGCGTGGAGGGAACATTGCATGGCGTCAGAGTGGGACAACGTGAATTTCCACCGGGCTTCTCTGGTCCGCAACCGGTTCATCTACCACCCACAATTTGCTGTTCTACACCTCCCTCTTCAGTTGCAGTATAGGAACGGGGAATAGGGCAGTTGTTTTTGTTCGGCATGAGGGGAAGCTGGTGTGGGGGCTTTCAGCGGCGGGATCCGTCACTCAAGAACATCCTTTCCCCGCCGTTTAGACAGGGAGAACATCGCTTGTGATCTAGATGATCAAATTATACCTATCGGACCAAAATAGGAGGCGGGACACAGGCCTAATTTATTCCCCCCCGTCTAACATTTTGCATCTGAGCCAAAGAAAACATGTGTAAACAATCGTGGGAAAAAACTATGTGGCCGTTCCTTTGCACTTTCCCCAAGTAGGAGGGTGGATTTGTTTCCTAACAGATAGTCCTGCAGTCGGCAAGATTTTGAAAACATTTTCTCTGGAAGGACTTTCTCCCCCGAGAGTGCCCTCTAGGGGCTAGCTGTTGGCATCGCCCCTGGTGTGGAGGGCCAAATAAGGATAGACTGATTCAATAATGGCGTAGTCCCAAAAGTACACAGAGCTGGATAATCAAATCTAATCTCTGCAGTGGGGCCATTACAGAGCGTACACTATACAATAAAACATAAAGGCGGATAAGAGTGACAGGAAAAAAATACTTAGACAACTTTATTGTGTATCAAAATACTGCAAGTCTCACAAACAATTTAAAAGACTTATTTCTTAAAGACAATGGTTTGTTTCGTTGTTCTAAAATACAGAGTACACACAAAGCCAGAGAGGTAAAACAATGAAGGGAAGATTTGGATTTTCGGTTTTTTTTCCCCTCTTTTTGAAGGTCATTCTCTTTGAGGACATACCATTTCACAATAAATATCCTCGTCAGCCCCTCTTGTCCAGAACCACTCTGGAATATTCCCTTTTTTTTGTTGTTTTTTTGAAGTAGTTAATTTATATGCAATGTTTTCCATGTTCAAAGTGGATGACTTCCGACACCATATTTCTTATCCAGGTTTTGATTTTGGAGTCTCTACGCCTAAATTGTGAGTAAGTGGCAGCAATATGTATTTAAAAAAACAAAAAAAAAAAAAACAACCCCCACTAGAAACCCTAGGAACACCAGTTTGTGTTGGCAGGGCTGCGAGCAAACAAAGCAGCGTGAGAGAGACACAGCACGAGTGATTTAAAAGTTAAATTACTCACGAGTTTCATCATCACCATAAGCTGCGACAAGCTTTGCGTAACTAACCTTATTATTCACATGTTATGGTACCGCCAAACCATCGCCATTAATCATTTCCTCACTCTAATCTTATAACTGTTAACGTTTTAGTGCCAAAAAAAACAAAAAAAAAATACAAAACAAAACAAAAACAAACAAGAAAACTGATCACCCTAGCAGCAGATTAAACTAACGGGCTAGTTGGACAGCATCAGCGTCAAAAACACGGAATTTACTATCATTTACGACTAGAAGCGCTCTCCTGTATGAATAGTGGATACCTCTTCATTCTGGCCTTTTTACAGACACTCATAGACCTTGTCTTAAAAGCAAGTCGGACTGCGTACAAGCCTGTGTGAATGAAAAGCACCCGTGGGAGGAATTCCCACAATTCCTTTTTGACAGTTTGTGCCGAATCCCTGCATAAAAAGCGCATCCATTATTGATACGACGATTGCGGTGGTGGTGAAAGAAGCAAACCGATGGCGTCACCTAGGGTTCGGCTTGTATTTTACGCTGCTACATACACACACACACACACACACACACACACACACATACATACATACACACATACACACACACACACACACATACCAGAAGCTACTCAATACTCTTAGGCACTACTTGTTTCCAACTAAACTACAGGCTAACTGGCTAGTAAACCTAAGGCACAAATGACTGCTAATTTACAGTAATAAAAAGGTGCATCTTTCCCCTCGCGAATGACTCACGGACACGATGGGGATGGATAGGGATGGACAGGGGGCCGGAGAGACAAAAAGGGGAGAGACCGATGAGGAAGGGAGGAATATTCAGTGTTTATATGCGACCGCGGTTGGGGGAATTCTTGTGTCTCGTTTGAAATAAGACCGGCTGGTTTGAAGCGCGAGTGGTTTCTCAAGTCCAAACACTGAGATTTGGGGGAAGTCAGGGGGTTGGGGGGGGGTGCAGAACGGCATTAAACGGTTGAAACGCGGGAGGGAACGAATTTGTAAACAGCAATATCACAGACAACGATTGGATACAATGAAAAAGAGAATTTCAGTCGCTGGAAACAGTGGTACAATAGGTTGCGTTTTGCGTATAACGGCTTTGGGGTTTATTTTTTGTTAGACCGTGATGTGGTAGGGACTGCCGGGGATGTGATCGTCTCCCCACTTGACCACGAGGATGTATTCGCCCTTCTCTTTGAGCTGGTAGCTGACGTTGTACAGGCGGTTGCCCAAGTGTTTTACTAGGATCTCTTCGCAAGGCACCTTGGGACCGTCCACGCCGACCAGGAGCATGTTGCGGCCTGCGGATGAAGGTGGGGGGGGGGGGGGGAACAAAAAAATTTTGTTACGAGTAGCATACGGATGCAGCGTCGCCCAGGAGAGAAGTCCATGACACAGCACTTTCGGTTAAAAGAGTCCAACACTCCCTGCAGTGTACCTGCTTTGCTACAGTCAACGCTGAAGCTGTTCTTCTGTCCGATGAAGCCCTTGGTCAGGCCCAGGCCCTTGGCCAGGACCTTGGTGGCATCCGATTGGCTGGGCGCTCCCTGCTGAGAACAGCTGATGGCACGGGTCACAGGGTCGACCATCACCGAGGAGGTCTCATGCATGCTGTGACTGGACACCAACTTGGAACCTGGAGGACGGAAAAGCAGACAAGTCAGGGTTAGAGGGCTTTAAAGCACACAAGATGGAGTGAGGGGCCGATACACAGGCCACTTGAAGCTCAGTTCACATTCCATCTCACCTGTGATCTTCGCTTTGAAGGGGCTTCCGACGATGTGGTAGGGTCCGCCGTATTTAATGGAGATGAGATAGTTGCCAGGGGCCATAGGGGTGTAGGTGACCCGGTAGCCCTCAGAGCACTCTACGCAGTCCATCTTGACCTTAGAGGGCCCGTCGATGGTAACGGCCAAGGCCCCCGGCCCCGCGTTGCTGGTGTTGACCACAAATTCGCAAGCAGTGCCTGGCAGGAGAGAGAGAGGCAGGCGGGAGTCAGGAGGAAAGGACCAAAAAAAAAACCCAACAAATTCACTTAAGGCGAAAGTGAAATACGAGGGTCAGATTCCTACCAGTCGTGCCTCCCTCCAGGCCGGCTCCGTAGGCCGACACCATCCCAGGGTCTCCGGCCTGGCCTGTCTCTCCCACCCGGATCTTAAAGGGGCTACCGGGGATGTGGCTGCCGTTGAACTTCACGTCAATGAGATAGAGACCATTCTCCCTGGGAATGAATCGCACTGCGTACTTATCTGGAGGCAATGGAGATGAGAGGAACGTTGAAGGAGAGAAAAGCGCGGACACAGTG